>NC_089838.1:32548259-32868259 GCF_035609145.1 Eleutherodactylus coqui
CAAAGGAACATGTTTATTGCGTCCAAGTTAAGATAGGCAACGTTTCGACCTATAAGTAGGTCTTTTTTAAGCCAAATAACATAAGGATCAGGATATGCAGTCCATGTTCCACAGTCAATGTTCATATCCTGATCCTTATGTTATTTGGCTTGAAAAAGACCTACTTATAGGTCGAAACGTTGCCTATTTTAACTTGGGCGCAATAAACATGTTCCTTTGTATGACATAATTTTCTGCATCATTTTATGCTGCCACCTCCTCCACTCTTCTACTTTGCATGTTCTATGGGGCTTAGGTCCATAGCCCCTAGGGTGGCTTTGCATTTATTGCTGACGCTTAAGTCTTGGAAATAATTACACCCCCCCCCCCGAGTGGATTTTTATCCCGCGGGTTGTCTTTGCGAGTGCCGTGGTCTCCTCTCTTCTATAGCCTCTCTGCTAGCACAGACATCTAGGGAGAACTATCCCAACGAACAAGCACAAGGTGCTCACAAAATGGCGCCGGCTATGCAAAGCAAAGGCTTCTCCTATGTCTCCCCATCTGCTAGCCCTCTTAAGCAATGACCCAAGTTAACAGAAGAGCAACCAGAAAAAACATATATGCCTCCTATAAATGACTTCATATCCTCAATGCTCACAAAAGAGCAACCGGCAATGGAAGCCTTCATAAAAGAAATGGTGGTTGCCCTAAAAGACTCCCTACAGTCTAATTTTGACTCGCTATGTGCTATTCTGAAAACAAACTTAACGGAGTTCGAGGAAAGAGTAACCCAAACAGAAAACAAAATGGGAGAGCTTACTCATTCACATAACGAACTTATTGATTCCCACTACGCTCTTGCAGAAGAGGTAGACTCGCTTAGAACTAAACTAGTGGATATTGCGGACAGGAATGGTCGCAATAATATCAAGTTTAGAGGAATACCAGAATCTATTCCGCCAGCAGGCATAGCTAAATATCTTCAACAACTAATTCAAGCCGTGATTTCCAAAGCTGCTCCTTTGGACTTGATTATTGATAGGGCCCACAGATTGCCCAAGCCCAAATTCATACCGGACACAGCACCGAGAGATGTATTGGTGCGAATCCATTTTTACCCCATCAAGGAAGCCATTATGCAAGCAGCTCGCAAGCTTAACCAGCTACCAGCACCATACACAAATATTTACCTCTATATGGACTTATCGCAATCCACTCTACAAGCTAGGAAGAAATTCTCAGCAGTAACCAGCACGCTTCGTCAGGAAAAAATTCTATGTAAATGGGGTTTTCCTCCGAAGCTGATAATCCAAAAGGAAGGAGTGATCCATACCCTCCTAAAAACCAGAAGACGCAATTTCTCTTTTTTATTTCAATAAGTTTTTATTAAGGTTATGCGTACAAATAGAAATACAGCAAATCAAACTATGGCTTGATTTTGGTTACATTCAGGTGTACAGAGGTATAAATACAACAATTGTGTTTAACATGTTAATCACCGTACATTTGCGTAGTTAAGATATCATAGTGGGACCTATGTTATTTTAGACTAAAATTTTTAAAACATGTCTGAAACCTTTGGACACAACATCTTTGCGTATAATTGGAGATGCTGTCTTGGTTATATTCAGGTATATTAAAGGGGTTGTCTCGTGAAATCAAGTGGGGTTCAGCACTTCTGTATGGCCATATTAATGCACTTTGTAATGTACATCGTGCATTAATTATGAGCCATACAGAAGTTATTCACTTACCTGCTCCGTTGCTAGCGTCCCCGTCGCCATGGATCCGTCTAAATTCGCTGTCTTCTGGCATTTTTAGACGCGCTTGCGCAGTCCGGTCTTCTCCCTGGTGAATGGGGCTGCTCGTGCCGGAGAGCTGGTCCTCGTAGCTCCGCCCCGTCACATGTGCCGATTCCAGACAATCAGGAGGCTGGAATCGGCAATGGACCGCGGTGCATCGTGGGTGAAGATCCCGGCGGCCATCTTGGTAAAGGAAGAAAGAAGTCGACGCAGCGCGGGGATTCAGGTAAGTAATAAACTTTTTTTTTTTAACCCATCCCTTTGGTTTGTCTCGCGCCGAACGGGGGACCTATTGAATTTTTTAAAAAAAATGTTTCGGCGTGAGACAACCCCTTTAAATAATATGCATAAGACAACTTTTGTATAAGAGAAAGAACAATTTCAAAACAGTAACAAACTTGGCATCTATGCGATTAGTTAAGTTGTGGCTTGGAGTTTCTCCAGAGTTCCCATGACCTCTTGAATTGGGTGATAGAGTTATTCCGGTAGGCAAACCATTTTTCATATGTGTATTGTTCCGTCATACGGCCTTTAAACTCTCCCATTCCTGGGGGGGCAGGATCTCTCCAGTGTTTTGCAATTATTGATTTTGCAGTCATTAGTGAATGGGAGAGAATGTATCTAGTATTATTTGGGAACGTTTCGAGACCCACCAATAAGAGGATTAGTTTGGCGTATTTGGGAATGGGGTGCTTTATTATGTCCTTTATGAACTTGAGCACTTCATTCCAGAAGGGTTTTAATTTTGGGCAGTACCAAAAGATATGTGATAAGGAGCCTATCTGATTGCAGTCCCCCCAGCATAAACCACTACCAATCTTTGATCTATTAAATAACAGTGTGGGGGTATAGTACCACCTTAATTGTAGCTTTGTCTGGGTTTCCAATATACCTAGACCTTTGGTGGATTTTGAGATTGATCTAAACGCTCCGAGCCACTCTTCTATAGATATTTTTTCTTTTAATTCAATTTTCCAGCTTAACATATGTATTCTTTTTTTTTTTTTGAGGGGGGGGGGGGGGGGGTTGTTGTCCGTTAAGATATCGTAAAAGAGTCTAGATTCTGATTTTCCAGTTGTGGGTGTTGTATTCATTTTGTCTATGAGGCTTTTGGGGAGGTATAGCGCGTGTATGGGATTTTTTTTAAGAAAGAGTTGATTCTCAAGTATTTAAATATTTCATTAGAAGGTAGGTTATAGTTAAGTTGCAAGTCTGCGAATGGTTTGATACTTTTTGTTGATACAATGTCGTCCAACCAGTTCATCTCTTTCTCTTTCCATGATTTTATATCTAGATCTGGTATGAGTGGGTTTAGAACCTCTATAGGTATTAAGGGCTTTACTTTCTTTGTTTCTCTCAAAATTGTTTGTTTTGAAAACAGCTTCCAGGCTTGTAGAGAGGCCTGGGTGGTGGGAGGGAGTTTTAGAACCTGGGTTTCTGTTTCTAAGTGTGGGAGCAGACATTCGATCGAGCCACGCTTGTCCCAAATTTCCATTCAGGAAAGTTTTTTCCATGTTTACCCAGCTCGCAACGTTGTCTATTTTTAGCATTTGTCTAAGTTGGTTTAATAAAGTAGCATTGTGGTATGTAGAGATGAGCGAACATACTCATTTCGAGTAATTACTCGATCGAGCACCGCGATTTTCGAGTACTTGGGTGAAAAGATTCGGGGGGCGCCGAGGGGCGGGGGGAGGCGTGGCGGTGCGGGGGTAGCAGCGGGGAACAGGGGGGAGCCCTCTCTCTCTCCCTCTCTCCCCCACTCCCCGCTGCAACCCCCCACTCACCCACGGCGCCCCTCGAATCTTTTCACCCGAGTACGGAAGTACTCGAAAATCGCGGTGCTTGGGCGAAAAAGGGGCGTGGCCGAGTACGCTCGCTCATCTCTAGTGGTATGCTTTTAGGTTGGGGACGCTTGCTCCTCCATTTTTTTTGTTTAGTGACAGGATTGGTAGAGGTAAACACGGTCTTTTTCCTCCCCAAATAAAGTTGTTCATTTGTGTTTGCAATTTTGTAATTGTGTGGTTTGATATTGCGATTGGTAGTACTCTGAAATAGTAGAGGATTTGGGGCAAAATTTTCATTTTATAGGACAATATTTTCCCGAACCATGTTAAATTTAAATTATTTAAATGGTCTATTTCTTTTTGTATAGATTCCATTAGTGGTGGGTAGTTCTCTTGTTCTAGTTCCTTCATATTGGCAGTTAACATGGTTCCTAGGTATGGAATGCTTTTTTTGCCCCATTTAAAAGGAAATTCTGATTGTATCGCGGTTTTTAAGGTGTTTGGAATATTTATGCCAAGAATGAGAGATTTGTCTGCGTTTAATTTGTACAGTGATATTTCGCTGAAGTGTTCCAAATTCCTACAGACAGTTCTCAAAGACACTAAAGGTTTGGTCAAAGTTAAAATTACATCGTCTGCGAATAATCCCAATTTATATTGTCTGGAGTTTGTTGGAACACCTCTTACATCAGATGTGGATCGCACCAATTCTGCCAACGGTTCAATTATTAAAACACATAGTATCGGAGACAATGGGCACTCCTGTCTCGTTCCATTTGATATCATCAGGGAGTCAGACATTATCCTGTCTACCAACACTCTAGCAGTGGGGAGTGTGTACAGGGCTTGGATGGCACGGATCATGTATTCCCCCAGGCCAAATTTTTTCATTCTTTTAAAGGCGTATTCCCAATGTACTCTATCAAAAGCCTTTTCGGCATCGAGAGCTAGCATTATTGACGGAGTTTGGGTTGCTTCTAAGGAGTGCAATAGATTTAGTATTTTCCGTGTGCCATCCGAGGCCTGCCTGCCCCTAACAAAACCTATTTGGTCAGAGCGTATTATAATTAGAAGTATGTTCAACATTCTTTGTGCCAATATCTTGGCGTATATTTTTATGTCCGTATTGAGTAATGATATTGGTCTGAAATTAGAGGTAATGTTTGGTTCTTTTCCTGGTTTGGGTAAAACCACTATTGTGGCTTGGAGCATCTCCTTTGGGAAGTTACCTCTAATCATCGCTGTGTTGAATGTGTTTAGTACGAACGGAGACAAGGTTGTTATAAATGTTTTATAATATTCTGCAGAGTAACCATCTGGGCCTGGTGCTTTGTGGTTTTTTAAAGATGAGATGGTATCGGTTATTTCAAGAAGTGTCATGGGTCTATCAAGTGCTGTAGCTTGGGATGTGTTTAGTGTTGGTGAGATTATTTTCTGTAGGACGCCTTGAATGTCTGTGCTATTTGGTTGGGCTATTTGAGGGTCGTTTTTTAAATTATAGAGGTTGCTGTAGTATGCCCTGAAGAATTCAGCAATTTGTTTTGGGTGGGTTATTTTATACTTTTTTTCATGTGAATTCCATAAGAAGGGTATGTTAGATCTGATGCTTTTCCTTTTTATTACATTGGCCATCCATCTAGTTGATTTGTTGAGAGAGGTATAAATATTTGCTCGTTGGGCGTTCACTTCTTTATCAAAGTCTCCTAATAATGTTTTGCGTAACTCTAGCCTCAATTTATGTAGCTCTCCAATTTATGGAGACTTTTTAATAACCCAATAACCCCCTGTCGAGGCATGAGCAATTGACCCAGATTCATCACTCTCCCTGTATTGGGAAGCGCAGTGTTTTTTTACATTTCGGACATACTCCACTCTGGCATACAATCAGCCAATATCTATCTCACGGTAACTCCTAAAGAGTCAAATCTATAGTACCGCAATACTCCTGAGGATCCACTCAATGAAGTGGTGAAACGCGTTGAGTTTAAATGATCTCGTACTAATGACAAAGAATTGGAAAAAAATCTATACTAATGAAAATAATCGAAAAGTGTGACTTAAGCACTATTGACAGTGCAATGATAAGCACTATATAATCAATCAGCTGCGGTGGCTCAATGCTTCTGATGGTGTAAGAATACAACACCACAGACTCATTAATAGCTTACCGGCTGACTAAGACACAAAATTTTCCGAATATAGATCAACTCACTACTGGATTGCAGTCTAAACACCTGTGCTGCATATCCATCAAGCGGATCTTTTTGTAGGAGTACGTTTATTCTAGAACAATTCCATATAACATCTCTTGTTCACATAACGGAACATCTACGTCAAATAAGAAATATCTGTCCTAAATAAATAGATGTGCCGTAGCTATTGCGACACATGCTATCTTTGTGTTATTTTTGTATGTGTTATGTGTTGTGCCCTAGCATTAAACCCTTTTAAGTGAAGTGAACATACAAGTTTAAAACTATAACAAAAAATTATCTGTGTAATTGCTAATTTACTACAGTGACTATGTCAAATCTGAAATGTACTGTAAAGCTGTCTGATCTTCTTTCAGATGCCAATAAAAATTGAATGATTTAAAAAAAAAAAAAAAACTACAGTTCGCCACGCAAAAAAACAAGCCCTTATACGGTCGCGTCAACAGAAAAATAAAAAAGTTATGGCTTTTGAAAAATGGAGATGAAAATCCGCCAAAAATCGTTGTGTTCTTAAGCCCAAAATAGGCCATGCCCTTAAGGGGTTAAAGTATCACTCCATCTCATCCCCCTATAAGAGATTCTTTGTCTGAGGACCTCTGGACATGAATAGGCATAGAATTCCTATCTAGAGAGGGACTCTGGTTCCTTCAGTGACTTGCTTGCTGGAGAATATATGGGAGGCCCATTGGTTTTTATCATGTATGAATATCAGCATATATAGATGTATCGATACCAGCCATACACATGTATATGCAGTGATTACCGTCATACTATTTCATATACATTATAAGCCTGAAAGAGACATTTTTCATATACTGTGGTCTTCAGAGGGCTGTTAGCGGGAATACAGTGCAAGATAATAAGTTACATTTGAATATGTTTATCCCTCTTACTATATTATATCACTATATCAACCATATTGATCTATTCCGAGTGAACATCCATAAATTCGGGATATATATATGATTCTGAAGTATATGCAATATAGTGTGCACGCCAATTTTAATTAGTATAAATAAAAGTTAATTTTTAGTTCTTTTCAGTGATTGCTACATAGTTTATAAGGACTTTTTCTGCTACTGTGACTGATACTTAAGAGAGTTCTTTACCATAAATGATGCCCCTGAGGTGTCATCCCAATATTATGGGAAAACACAAAGCCTTTGTTAAGGCCCTTTATACACAAAGATGATCACTGCAGAAAGATTTAGGTTTTGCATACAATTACATGTACAGATCACACCCTCATCAGCTAAACTCAGAAGCAGTCCGGGTGGGTGTTTAGTGTGGGGTTTATTTGCCCAGAGGGATTCCATTCTTTTCTCCTGCAGCCTTTTGCCTTCAATGAACTCTTAAGTGTTTACAAGTTAAGCAAACTCATGGTGGAGTCATGGTGAAAAACCAAGGGAAATACATTTTAATGAAGGAATTAGGGTGCTTTCACAAGACACTTTATGTTCATTTTGTGTTGGCCAAAACCAGGAGTGGAGAGAAATTATAATGGAGAGATTTGCATGTCTTCCATATTTTGGATCCACTCCTGGTTTTGGCTCACAAAAAAACTGAACACAAAAAGTGTGTGAAAGCGCCCTTAGTTCATGCATAACCTGAAGCTTCTGGGCCTCAATGCAAGATCTGTAACAGGGCCCCCAAGTATAATGCTTTATTCATGCCACTAGGCTTGCTATTTGGAGAAGATAGGCCTTATGAGGCCCCTAAGGGTTCTGGGAGCAACCGCATCCCTTGCATTCCCTATAGTTACACCCTTGGTTTCAAGGATGGATTTTGTGCTGGCTGAGACAGTGCATGACTGCCCACGTTTACACGTAACGATTATCGTCCACTTTCAGCCATTTGAAATGAAATTTTAGCGATAATCGTTGCATGTAAAAGGCCCTTTAGAGGTGAATTAATAGCTTTAGGCACAAAGATTAAACATCAAAACGTCCGAAACAAAATGAAGACCCCATTTCAATACTTTATTTTAGCGTATATATACTAATTTAAACAAATAATCGTAAATTTAAAAAAATCATTTCTTTTTAGCTTTTACTCCAAATATGTATACAGTCAACTAGTACTCCAAGGTCTTTTTCCATATCACTTTCCCTAGCAGTACCCCATTTAGTGTATATTGGTGACACCCGTTTCTCCTGCCCATGTGCATAACCTTACATTTATCAACATTGAACTTCATTTGCCATTTTTCTACCCAAGCCCTCAGCTTATCTAGTTCCATTTGTAGCCGTACATTGTCCTCCGTTGTATTAATTATCTTGTATAATTTAGTATTGTCTGCAAATATTGATATTTTACTGTGTAGTCCCTCTATTGGGTCATTGATAAATATATTAAACAGAATAGGGCTTAATACTGAACCCTGTGGCACCCCACTAGCAACTGTGGCCCAATCACAGTACAAACCATTTATTATCACCCTCTGCTTTCTATCTCCAAGACAGTTTTTTTCCCCCTTCTAATGTTTTTGCCCAGACCGAGCTGTCTCATTTTATATATCAGCCTATTATGTGGCACAATGTCAAATGCTTTAGAGAAGTCCAGATATATGAGATCAATAGACTCTCGAAGGTCCAGCCCAGAGATTACTTTATTGTAGAAGCTGATCAAGTTGGTTTGACATGATCCTGTGTTGATGGGGAGTTATACCATTGTTCTCCTTGATGTAGTCTAGGATGGCATCTCACAGAAGCTCCTCAAATATTATTCTAATTGAAGTAAGATTTACCGGCCTGTAGTTACCTGGCTCTCTTCTTGACCCCTTTTTGTATATTGGAACCACATTGGCAATGCACAATAATTTACCTTACAAAAGAAATATCATAATTTAGGATTTCCCCATCATAAGCCATTTTCTGGGTAATGCCAGTGATATGGTTGTGTTTGGGGAATCTAGTTACATCTTATGCTCCAAACAGTGGGATAATAAGACATCAGAAACCCCCAAAATTCAATATCTTCTCAACCATCTCAGCTATAACACTCGTGTTTAGTATTGATAGATTGCTAAATTTATGTACTGAAACGTAATGGTCAGATTTTCTCCCAATGAGATTCCAATAAAAAAATATGTCTAAAATTAGAATTGTAGTGGTAAAAGTGTTTAATTTTCCATAGACTCAGGCCACTCCTATCACATGGTCAGGAGGAGGGGTTTGGGGTGTGGCTGGGTCATGTTAAAAGGTGGGATGAAACCAAGGTACAGTTCAGATTCCAGATATTGTCAACACTTGAGACATCTACTGCACCCAGGATTGTAAGGTCTGGTATTTTACTTTAACTCCATTTTATGTTTGTAATTGTTTTTATTCATACTGTATGCCATTTTTATAGAAACTGGTTGTAATTTTTTATAAGCATTTTACCTATAGAGGTATGAGCAGCTTGGCCGCTGTTAAGAGGGTAGTGGGTAGATTTTTATTAGAGGGTCTAAATTTGTCATTTGGCAACCAGAGTAGGACCTCTTCTGGTTTGAAGGAGTGTGATGTGTGGCATATTTTATTAATATAGTCTGTAACCTGCTTCCAGAAGGGTCTAATTCCCTCGCAGTCCCACCATATGTGTAGTGCGTTTCCCTTCTCTTTTTCGCATCTCCAACATATGTCCGACGTCTCAGGGTTTGTTTTGGCTATAGTTACTGGAGTTCTGTACCATCTGGCTAGAATTTTATATGGGTTTTCTTGTATGTGCACGCACCTAGAGAAACCGTGCGAATTAATCAGTGCCTGACGGGTTTCCTCCCTAGTTAAGTTTAGTTTCAGTTCTCTTTCCCATTCTCTGAGAAACCAAGGCTTCTCAGTTGATGTTTGTAGGAGGAGGCCTTTGTATAGTTGTGTGATCAACTTCTTTGGGCGTGAGGGTAATGAGGTTTAAGTCTCGAACCATATTGGGTCTTTGAGTCTACCGTGACTAGACCTCTGCAGTTTCAGCAGGGATTGGTAGAGTCCTGCTCTGCCCAGGAAGTCTAGATCGAGGTGAGTGAATTTTGTGTCGAATTGAGCCTGGCTTGTGAGTTTGGGGTCATCTAGGAGGTCGTGTACCGTAAGACCTTTAAGTTTGTCCCAAAATCCTTCTATTTTTTGCGTGTTGTTGGCCAGGATAGCTGGGATTAAGGTTGCAGGGGTCATCGGGGGTATTGTTCCTTTCTCCGCCAGTTCCAGTCTAATTGACCGGAGGGTTTTAATTGTGCTTTTCGTAATAGGGCTTAAAGGGTGGCATTTTGATAGCGGAGGACCATCTGACCAGAGCAAGGTTTGGTTGTCCGCCCCAAGATTGGCCAAGATGGTTGCACCTATTTTTTTCCCTCCAAAACTTCTTTATTAGGGAAAAAAATTAAACATTGTGTATCGCTGCATTCGTAATAACTCACATTGTTAGCTATCCCTCATGGTGTCAGGCCGCCTTTAGCTAATTTTTTTAAATGTTTATATTTTATTTGTATGTCAATTAATCAATGAAATACAAGAACATTTGCATAGTAATAATGAATTGCATCATTTTACATATTAATCACGCAGGATCATTTGCATGGAAAGTAACATCTTACTTGAACAAATGTCAATGATAATAATAATTCTTACAATATTTTCCTGCCATCGACTTTCTCTTTTTAGCTTAGTTTTTTAACTTAATTTCTACATTCTTTTTGGGGAACCGGGACAGTAGCATCATTAGAGTTCTCTTCCCTCAACTCTGAAGGTTACTATAGGTGTAATTAATGTTGTAGTTCTAGTTGGGTGAGCCATCTTTGCTCTTTCATGCTTGGAGTGGGTGGCTAGATTTGGGCTGTTTATTTGCCATATCTTGAATACCTTGTCATCCTGCCCAGTGCAGAAGTTAGGGTAACCTTTTAGGGGCATATTTTTCATATGAAGTAGGGGGGCCATTGGCCCCAGGTGCCTCACATGAAATATTCTCTTGCCCCCTCTGGTCCTGACATAGAAATCTCTTTTGAAACTAAAGAGTTGCTTTAATTTTAGATTGTTGTACTGATTGCAAATTTCTCCTAAATGATTGATTGGGTCCATGAAAGGTTTTACTATCAGAGCACAAATAATTTTTTATTGAAGTTTTGAATTTTGAATTTAAGCAAGTTTCACACAAATCCTGTCTACCCACCCCCACCTCAACCATATCTAGCAATCCACATCACTTAGCATACATATAATGGACTACCTGACACTGGGATACACAGGTCAATTAGCATTTGTTGAATCTTATTCAAAGACAATTAGTTAGGAGCAAGAAAAGGAGCCGTCCAGACACCCCTCATTGTATTAATGATGATGGGGTGAGGCCAGTTACTAGTATTTGATCTGTTATTGCCTCTGCTTTTGCTATTTTTGGTTTTATTTTTTCCTGTGCAAATATGGACCTGTATTTGCCCAACAAAAAATAATAGCAACGAAGGCAAGAACAGAGACAACAAAAGTAGTGTGTGCTGCTTTTTAATACATGTAGTATATAACAAAGCAGCACTCAGATACGGATTTCACCAACCTGAATTGGTCCCCAGCATGAGGTATAGATGCACCAGCCCAGCAAGGTCCGGATCAAGACCAGAACAATCAGCAAAGTATAGACGGTAAACCAGACAGCATCTGATGAGTTTCAATAAGCAATAACTTTTATTTCTCCACAATGCATTGTGGATGAATAAAAGTTATTGCTTATTGAAACTCATCAGATGCTGCCTGGTTTACCATCTATACTTTGCTTTTTAATACACGGCTGTGAAAATACATTCATGTGAACAGATACATAATGGTTCAGTGAGTGCGGAACGCATCGTTGATCTCTTCTGGCTTCCATTCATAGTATACAGGCAGTCATTCCTAGATGAATGACTATCTGTTTACACAGGCCGATTGTCGTTTGATTTTTATGGCTGCAGAAACTGAACAATGTACAATAAGTGAAGGCATTATCATTCATTGTATAACTGTAAGATGTCTTTATGTGGGCCGAATTGTCAGCCTATATAAAATGCACTGATCAACATGCATGTCAATCACCGCTCATTTACTTTGCTTGACATTGGCCAATAATCGCTTACAAGAACGCAGAATTATAAGCACGATCAGTCATCCCCTTAGGACAGCCGATAAGCAGCCATTTTTGTGTTGCCGAAATCAGCTGTGGAACAAGCAGCCGATTTTAAAGGATATTAAGGATGAATCATAAACGCTGCAATAATATCTGTTTGTATTAAACCCACAGGTGTAAAACCTCTGTCTATCCAGAACAAGCTCCTCCCTCTATACAAGTCATCATCCGGCAATTACCATGTATCCACTCACGATGCCCGCTGCCAACAGTCAAGTGATCTGTGAGGTTTGGGCAATCAACCTGGAAGAAGAGATGCGTAAAATCAGCGAGCTTGTCCGCTCCTACAGATACATTGCAATGGTGAGTGCTGTTATCTGCAAGATATAGGACTGTGTCTGCAAATACTAAAGTGATATTCACCAGCTCAAGAGTGTGCTTCCCTGCATCATGGACTCTATTATGTAAACAGTGGAGTGGCACTTGTCTTCTATGGCAATAGCATGGAGATCCAGTTATGCCTGATGTACAGCATATTTTACTACACAGCAACTAGGGTTAAAGGGGTTGTCCAGGGTTAGAAAAACATGGCTGCTTTCATCTAAGCAAAGCAACACCCTTGTCCATGTGGTTGTGTCTGGTATTACAGCTCAGCCCCATTGAACTGAATGGGAGATGAGCTGCAAGATCTGACACAGCCAAAGGACACAGTGGCACGGTGTTTGTAAGAAAGCAGCTATGTTTTTCTAGCCCTGAACAACTTTATTAAAAGGTTTGTCCAATTGAAAAAAAAACATCTTCATACACCGTTAGGGAGTTCTCAGTTCATAGGGGGCCGTTCCTTGTTAAGGATCCTTATATGTTGGTCTGAGGGGAGAGCGGTAAAAAAGATAAAAAGGGGGTCTCTTGTTGTGGAGGGCTGTCCTGTCTAAGATTACATAGAGAACCTATTGATTTGACTAAACACCACATAATGCTTCAGCTGTGCCAAATCAGTAAGTCCAACGCACAGGACACAGGAGCATGGGAAATACATTTTATTAGAACGCAAGATTACTAAAAAATTTGAGAAAGCAGGTGGTGAAAAGCGCATCAGGGCTCAGGAACGTTCTAATAAAATTCTATTACCTATGTTCCTGTGTCTTGTGTGTTGGACTTGGTTTGGTGTAGCATATATAGGCTTCAGTTGCATTTCAGATTGCATTTCGTTGACTTAATGATGATCTTTCTCCCTTTGCTGTTGGCAGGACACAGAGTATCCTGGTGTGGTGACGAGGCCATTTATCCGAAGAAATATGGATTATCAGTATCAGCTCGTACGAGGCAATGTGGATTTGCTAAATATTATACAGCTCGGTCTCACCTTCATAAATGAGAAGGGCGAGTACCCACCCGGAACCAACACCTGGCAATTTAACTTCAAGTTTAACCTCAGGTAAGTCTGATCATTGTAATAGGGTTTAGCGCGAGTTGTAACACAAACCCACTGGACATTTTCATTAGCAAAACTGACTTAACGGATAATTAAGACCAGAAGGAGGACTGAAATGTATAAATCAGATTCTCTCTCAGGGATGTCAGCAAGACTGGAAGCATAGCTTTGCAGCTACAGCCCCGCTTTCTCCAACAATGTCTGTTTTTGGTTTAAATTCACTCCCGTTCCATCAGATCAGCTCTTCGTAGGCTTTGGATACTGTGATTTAAAGTTAGTGGTTCCCAAGGCTCACTGTCATTCAAGTCTGAAAAGACCGATTGCCGATGAGTAGTCGGTACCATCCACTAGACACATTAACAGTGCCGGGAGCCGAATCTAAGGGGCCAAACAAGATTGAGTATAAACCAAAGAAAGAACTCATTGGAGTCAGCATCCAATCTCTTAAATACGTATTATTGGAACTACCAATGGTGGGTGGCTATCAGCTGTATGAAGCATCTGAAAGGTGCCAGGTGTGGAGCTTGGCTGCAGCAGCGGCCTCTGGAGTTATTTTATCTTGAGTTTTATGTTAAAAGTGTGCTGGAGCCACAGTCTTCCCTGTGTGCAACAGATATACAGAGTCTGAGAATTCTGCAATGTGTCATGGAATTTCATCATTTTCTTCTACTCTTGCAGGAAGGATTTATATTCTCAAGACTCCATCAATTTTTTAGCAAATTGCGGGCTTCAGTTCCAGAAGCATGAAGAAGAAGGCATCGACACGCTGGAGTTTGCAAAGTTGCTCATGACCTCTGGAGTGGTTATGTGTGATAATGTGAAGTGGCTCTCATTTCACAGGTGAGGTTTTACAGTGTTTTGGGGAAATACCACCTTAACGCTCATAATGCAGTCACATCTTAAAGTGATTATCCAGGCTTTTAACCCTTTGAACAAATGTCCATTTTTATTTTTTCACTTAAAAAAACATAACTTTATTTTCCCAGCGACCTAGGCGTATGAGGGCTTGCTTTTTGCGGGACAAATTGTATTTTTCCTTGGTACCATTTATTGTACAACATAATGTACCTTTTAATGTTAAAAACGTAAAAAAATTAAGTGTTTAATATTTTAATAATGAAGGTTAACAGATTTTTTAAAATAGGTTTCTTGTCCTCATAGGGGACTTGAACTTGCAACTCTCCAATTGCTTATACAATATACTGAAGCCTAGATTTAAAAATCCATATCAAAGAAATCTGAAGTAGTGTTGTTAAATATCGGTACTGTACATATGTTGTGGATTTTTGCTGTATAACCTCTATTCTTGGTGGTGTTGATGGATTTGTATTGTTTTGGCCTCATCTGGTCTTGTTTTTTCATTGAATATTATCTTTGTCTTCTGCAGCTCTTTTGACTTTGGATATCTGCTGAAGATTCTAACAAACTCTCGACTTCCGGAGAACGAACACGAGTTCCTCCACAAACTGAATATCTTCTTCCCGTCCATCTATGATGTAAAATACTTAATGAAAAGCTGCTTTTATATCAAGGTGGGTTATGAAATTGCCTTGTGTAAACCTGGCTTTAGATTTGCTCTGTGTGGTAGTGATCATAGCGTCATGCATGCAGATGGAATAATGAACGCTACTGAAGTTTATGTCTTGTCTAAAGCAATACGTTTATTTTGTACAGGGGGGTCTTCAGGACGTGGCCGATCAGTTAAATCTGCAGAGGATTGGTGGAAAGCATCAAGCGGGATCGGACTCGCTTCTAACCAGCATGGTGTTCTTCTGTATGAAAAAGGTGGGTTTATTTTCTGTACCATTCAGTGAGGGAACTTTACAAGTGTCTACAGGCAGGGCTTAAAGGCATTGTCCCATGAAGGGGTTTACCTGTCATATCGATAGCCCAGGAGGGGCTTGTCCTGAAGTGCATGGCAGGGGTTGGCCTCACATTCTCACCACAGCTTCATTCACTACACTGGGACAGACAGAGAAAGCAGAGCTAGCAATGTCCAGCGGTTCCATTAAAGTAAATGGAGCAGTGGTTCACGGCCCCCTGCTGCCATGCACTTCAGGATGAGTCGCGGCTGGGCTGACTGTAAGTCAGATAAATTCTGTCTAATGCCCCTTTAATAGACTGCAATACATGGAAACCCTGGGAACCTCTGGGCTGGTTTGGGGGCTGATGAGCCGCTAAAGGGGTTCCCTTCTCCGGCTGCTTACTTGCTGTGATCTACATTGACTGCAACATCCAAGTAGTTGAATGTCCTCATGGCTGATGTAGTTGGGTGTTTACTGTTTCAAGCAGCCTGCCCTTGCCATATATGGAGCAAGCTCTGCTCTTGAGCCATCTGCATATCTCACCCTTGACCAACCATTGCTTGTTTATGGCAGGTGGGCACTAACAGGTTAAAGTGATTTTCCTATTTTCAAATATGTACTTGATCTAACTATCATTTTTTTTTTCTTCTAACAGCGTTTTTTTGGGGACCATATTGATGATGCCAAGTACTGTGGACGTGTGTATGGGCTGGGAACAAGAATGGCGCCCCAGTCAAGAGAGGAGAAAATAGGCATCAAGTCTCATCAACAACGACCAGCAATCAGACACCATTCACTGGGTCTCCCGTCTCCTGCCAATGTGTTGCACCCTTTTCCTATGTTATCCATGGCTTGCAAAAATCCATGATTTTTATGCTCCCAAGCGGCTGTCGTAATGACTGTAATTACAAATATTGTGCCAGATATGTAACATTTCTCATTGTTTTAAAGCTTTTATTCGAATCTTACAAAAAAATAAATAAAACATTTGTAAACATCATGAATGACTTCACATGTGACCGATTTTGTGGGTTGTGGTTTATGGGAACACCTCAATCCATTGCTCATTCTCGTACAATTGCAGACATCTCCTTTGCTTTCAGTTTGGGATATATAACTGCAACATAGTGAGAAAATCTTTGACTGGGTCAGTGTTTCTCCTCAACTTCTGCAAAGCTGAGAACCTTTAACCCCTTAGTGACGGCCCCATAGTGTTTTTACGTTCTCACTAAGTGGGCTTTAATCCTAGAGGACGTAGAAACACGCATCCTCTTAGGATTAATGCCCTTTTAGCTGAGGACATGACAGCTCCATGCTGTCGGTGCCCGCAGGTAGCTGACAGCATGGAGCTGTCATCCTGGGCTGCGGGCAGTCCCCCCTGGCAATGCGATTGGCTCTATCCAATGGATAGCGCCGATTAGGCACAAGGGGTATGTTTCTGAACACGGGACAAACAGGGGTATCCATTTTGGGGTGCAAGTCTTCATTCATGTGTGTGCTGTACAAAAAAAGCTGTTTTTAAAATGACAGAATTGCCAAAAAACGAAAATCACAATTTTTTCCTTTTGCTTTGCTTGAATTCATTCAAAAACTGTGAGGTCAAAATGGACAGTACACCCCTAGATAAATTCATGAAGGGGTCTAGTTTTCAAAATGGGGTGACTTGTGGGGGTTCTCTATGGTTTTGGACGCTCAAGAGCTCTACAAGTGTGCTATGGGGCATAAAAGGCCTTCAAGCAAAATTTATGCTCTGAAAACCACCGACTACTCCTTTCATTTTGGGCCCCTTTGTGCACCCAGACATAAGATTAGGGCCACAATGGGTATATTTCTGAACACGGGACAAACAGGGGTATCCATTTTGGGGTGCAAGTCTTCATTCATGTGTGTGCTGTACAAAAAAAGCTATTTTTAAAATGACAGAATTGCCAAAAAAACGAAAATCACAATTTTTTCCTTTTGCTTTGTTTGAATTCATTCAAGAACTGTGGGGTCAAAATGGTTAGTACACCCCTAGATAAATTTGTTAAGGGGTGTAGTTTTTAAAATGGGGTCATTTGTAGGGGTTCTATATAATTTTGTCCGCTCAAGAGCTCTACAAGAGTGCTATGGGGTCTAAAATGCCTTCAAGCAAAATCTATGTTCTGAAAGACCCTGACTACTCCTTTAGTTTTGGGCCCCGTTGTGGATCCAGACATAAGATTGGGGCCACAATGGGCATATTTCTGAACACGGGAGAAACAGGGGTATCCATTTTGGGGTGTCAATCCTCATTTTCATGCGCACTATTGGAAAAAAATGTGTTTAAAATGACATATTTGTAAAAATATGAAATTTTATTTTTTCTCCTCTAAAGTGAATTAATTCCTGAAAAAAACTTTGGGGTCAAAATACTCATGACCCCCCTCAGTGGATACATTAAGGGGTGTAGTTTTTAAAATGGGGTCATTTGGGGGTTATCTATCATCTGACACTCACGAGCCTTTGCAAACTTGGCTTGCTATAAGAAAACAAAGTGTTCCTCCAAATGCTGAAAAGTAATGTTAAATTTGTACTTCATCTAAATCTGTGTTCCCCAACTCCAGTCCTCAGGGACCAGCAACAGGTCATTATTTCAGGATTTCCTCAGAATTGCACAGGTGATGTAATTATTGTTGGTGCCTCAGACATTGCCACAGGTGTACTCATCATAGGATATCCTGAAAACATGACCTGTTGATGGTCCCTGAGGACTGGAGTTGGGGACCCCTGATCTAAATGGTTAAAAAAAACACAAAAGTTTTTCAAATGTGCATTCAGAATAAAGTAAACAGATGGAAATATATATCCTATCAAAAATTTGTACAGTATGTTTGCACATATTTGAGATATTACAGTTGAAAATGGGAAAAAATTCCAATATTGGCACTTTTAATAAACACAAGTTATATCGGTCTATTTTTGCAACGTAAATGAAGTACAACATCTGGCGAAAAAACAATCTCAGAATCACTTGGATATGCAAAACCTTTACGCAGTTATGCTATGTTGAACGACACATGTCAGATTTCCAAAATTTGGCTCCATCACTAAGGCGCAAATAGGCTTAGTCACTAAGGGGTTAAAGAGTCCACTGTTGTCTATTCTGGCCTGGCAGTAGAAAGCAGCCATTGCTTCTTCATTGGGTATGTAGTTCTATGCAGTTACATCTGCACCAGCGAAGTCAATATTGTTGCACTTGATGGGACACTGAACTTGTCATGCTGGCAATATTTATTAATGTTAAATAGTAAGGTGGACGATGGTAGTCTTTGAGGAGCAAATAAAGTTCACACTGTAGACTTAGTTTGTGTCTTATAACTTTGATTCAGATTTGGAAAGTCCTTGAATGCTCTCTCACTCCAGCCTTCTTGACAAGGATTCTGGCATCTTCTGCTGTGGCCAACTGGTATTGCAGTAGCATCTCTGCCTATTAGGGCCCTTTTACATGGAACGAGTATCGTTAAAAAAAAAATCATTGAATCATGCACATTGGAATGATAGTCATTCAGTGCAAGCACAGCCAACAATTGAATGAGGAATAAGAATTCATTTGCTTCTCATTCGTTGTTCATTTTATGCAGACATAAAAATCATCCTTTGTAATTCACACATTGTTGCGTGTGAACAGCGATTGTTTAGTTTTTCACATTCACAGGTACAGTGAATGTGAATGACTGAATGATTTTTGGACGAACAAGTGAATGACTGCCTGTATAAACAAGCTGCATGAGTTAATGAGCGAACTCTGTCATCCTTTGCTCATACAAATGATAAATCGCTCCATGTAAAAGAAGCCTTGGACAATGATTTTAAACAGTTTGCATTTAGGAGACAATATGTTGTTTGACAGCGGCCCCACCCGTCATCAGGCAGAGGATCTGAGTTCTGCTGTACAGGGGTCATGCACACCATTTTTTTTAAACTCGTTTTACTGAACAATATGTATTTTGTACAGTAGATGAATAAATAACTTTAAGTACATCACAGGTTCCTTGTAATCATGTAAACAAAACTTACATACATTACATTGGCATATGCAATTATTAAATACAGTGTATCGGTGCATTTTTTCCCTGGCTTCAGTGGAAGGCGGTAGCATTCGTTTGTTTTACAGATTATTCCTGGGCATAGTTGCTCTTATCAGGTTTTGTAATCGGTCTTGTATGAATACTGTATTTGTTGATCCACACCATCTTTCCCACACCTTGTTACATTTTTCAGGGCATTTTCTGTTTTTGTAGACTATTTTTTCATATGGCAGAATGGCATTAATGATATTTTGCCATTTTGTGAGTGTCGGAGGGCGTCTGTCCATCCAGCGTAGGGCTATTGTTTTGCGGGCATAGAATAGTACTTTGGTGAGGAATACTCTGTCATGATATTGCCATTGCTCTTCATCAGTATACCTAGTAGGCACACCGCTGGGTCATGTGGTACTGGCACACCCAGCAATTGGGTTAGGAATTCCGTGATTTCTCCCCAATACGTAAAAATGTCTGGGCAGCTCCATATTAAGTGATTAAAATTTGCGTTTGGTGCTCTACACCGATGGCATTGGTTAGTGGGTATTTTGTTCATTTTATGGAGTCTGGTCGGTGTTAAATAGCACTGGTGGAGAATGTATAATTGTGTTAGTTTGTTATTTGCGGCTGGTGATACTGCTGTGTATGTGGACATTGCAGTCTCCCACTCTTCATTAGTGAGAGTGGGAATAAGCTCTCTCCATCTCTCTACTACTGCCATTGGTGTATCGGGGATCTTGGATTGTAGTAGGTGGGTGTACAGCACCGATATCAGGCCTTTGGGTCCTTGAGTACGCAGTATGCCTATTAATGGGTACTGGGAGAAGGGTTGTCTGGGCTCCGGGAATTGCACCGTTAAAGCGTGTCTAAGTTGTAGATATCTAAAGAAGCCCGCTCTTGGGACTTGGTATAGTTGCTGTAATTGTTCAAAGGAAGCCAGTACTTGGTCAATGTATATGTGCTCTAGTGTGTTAATTCCCAGGTTCATCCAGAACTGCTTGTCCGGTAGATTCATCAGATGTGGCAATGCTCTATTATCCCATAAGGGGGTCTCCAGAGGGGTGTCGTTCTGCTTAGTCAGTGCCTTGCATGTCTGCCATTCATCAACTGCAAGTCTATGTATGGGTAGCATCTGCTTAGTCAGTAATCCTGGTTTTTCCAGGAGGATCCAAAGTGATGCTTCGGAGAGAAAAAACATCAAGTGGTGCTCAGAGTTTGGGAGAGGAGAGCCCGATAGCCAATGACGGATATATCTGACCTGTCCCGCCAAATAATAAAGTTTTAGGTCTGGTAGCGCCATTCCTGCCATCTCCTTAGGTCGCTACAGAGTGTCCATGCGGAGTTTAGCTCTAGAATTTCCCCATATAAATGATTTTATTAGGGAGTTAGTTTTTTTGAAAAACTTTTGTGGTATGGTTATTTCTGCATGCTCCAAGCAATATAAATACTTGGGGAGTATTATCATTTTTATAAGGTTTATTCTACCTGCTACTGATAGTTTTTGTTGTAGGATTGTCAATAGGGGGGTGATATTTAGATCCAGGCTCTGGGTATAATCTCTAGTAATGTGTACCCCGAGGTATTTGAACTTGGAAGTCACTTGTAGTTTACAAAATACATCCCCCGTCCACCATCCCTCTGGTCTTAAAGGCATAAAGGTGGATTTCTGCCAATTTATACATAAGCCTGAAAAGTTCCCAAATTCATCTATTAGTGAAATAGCCAGCGGCAGGGTGCCCCTGGGGTCCGACATATACAGTATTATGTCGTCCGCGTATAGTCCTATTCTGTCTTCTCTGGATCCTATCTAGATACCCTCATATGAGGTGTGCTGTCGGATCCTCAGGGCCAGAGGCTCTATTGCAATTGCAAACAGGAGGGGGGAAAGTGGGCAGCCCTGTCGGTTTCCCTTTGAAGTGAGAAGGAGGCGGAGGTCAGGCCATTTACCATTACCCTGGCCGTTGGCGATTTATATAGGATGGAGATCCACTTGACAAATGAGTCTCCGAATCCAAACTTCCGTAAGACCTCTATCAAATATGTCCATTCAACTGAATCGAACGCCTTGGCTGCATCTAGTGAGGCCAAGGCCCTGTCCGACCTCCACCTCCATCCCACCTGTGTGATTACCTGCGTCCTTCTAATGCTGTCTGATGTGGACATTCCCGGGATAAAGCCAGATTGATTGGGGTGTATAATTTCCTTTATGACTTGGTTTAAGCGAGAGGCTAGTATTTTAGTAAGGATTTTGTAATCCGTGTTTAATAAGGAAATAGGTCTATACGACCCGCAGTCCTCTGGGTTTTTCTCTGGTTTTAAAATAAGGATTATGTTGGCTTCTTGCATTGAGTTTGGGAGATGTTTTTTTTCAAATATATATTTATATAGGGAGAGCAAGTGTAGTGTCACTTCCTTTTATACTGCAGGTAGACTTCCACCGGCAGACCATCTGGGCCCGGAGTCTTATTTTTTGCCATGTAATTTATTGCCTCCTCAATCTCTTCCTTTGTGATGGGAGAGTCTAGTAAGGATTTATGAACGTCTTGTAGTTCTGGGAATATTATATTGGCTAGATAAGACTCCAGTTCTGCAGGTGGGTAGTCAGTCCGCGACTGGTAGAGGTCATCATAAAATTGTTGGAACCTATCTAGGATCTCCTTCGGGTCTATAAGCGTTATTCCTTCAGTTGATTTATTTCTTAATAGACCGGGGGGGGGGGCGGTCTCCTGTCTCGCCATATAGGCCAGTAGTTTGCTTGACTGGTTTCCTAGTTCAAAAAAGGATTGTCTAGTAAAGAAGAGGTTTCTCTGGGCCTTTTCTTTTAGATATATTAAGTAGTCTATACCAGTCTGCAGCCATCTATCTCTTTTGGTATCAGTAGGATCCGCGACAAATTCCTTTTCTAGTTGCTGACATTGCTCTGCTAGGAGTTCTCCTTCCCGTGCAGTGGCTTTTTTGGTAAAGGAGATAGAGGATCTAAAGCAACCTCTGAGATAGGGTTTAAATGCCTCCCATACTAGCATTGCGTCTGTGTGTATCTCATGTGCCTCGTAATATATTCGGATCTGGTCCGGTATACGATCATTGGGACCGAACAGCGAGAGCCAGAATGGGTGCACTCTTAGTCTCTTAATTGTGGCCGGGCCTGGATTTTTAAGGGTCATATGGATTGGTGAGTGGTCTGAGATCCCTCGAGCAAGTAACTCTATGGAGTTGATTTTGGGACATAGTGAAGCAGTCCCAAATATATAGTCTATGCGACTAAGTGCATGGTTGTGGGCTGCGTGGCAAGTGAACTCTTTTTGTTGTGGATGAAATATGCGCCACAAGTCTAGCCATCCCGTCACTGAGATAATTGACGCTAGGCGGGTCATGTTCGTGTCTCCCTCCCTCCGAGCACCACTCCCGAATCTGTCCATAAGGGGATCCATTACCATATTCATGTCTCCCATACAGATGACCGTTGCATCTGGCGAGAATGATGCAAATTGGATGCCATCTGCTAAGATGGTTGTTGTTGCCGGTGGTGGGTTGTAGCAGCACAGAAGGACGTATGGGTCATTGTTAATTTTGGCTCTCACAAAGATGTATCTGCCTTCTGGGTCTCTTTTTAGCTGCTCCACTTCCCATCTCAGCGACCTTCCTATTAATAGTGACACCCCTCTGGAGTAGGATGTATGACATGAGTGAGCGGACCACTGAGTCCACGGTTTTGATAATGTTCTTGTAGTTTCGGGCATGAGGTGGGTCTCCTGCAGGCATAGTACATGTGGTCGCCAGGAGCGTACTAGGGAATTTATTGCTGATCACTTTCTGGCTGATCCCATGCCCCTGACGTTCCAGGACACAAAGACTATCCCTGCCATAGGTTAGAGGAGGTCAACCGTGTCCGGATAAATTTCTCTATATCGTTTTGACTGTCAGGAGTTCCACCCCGACACTCCATCACATTGTATACATTATACAATAGTATTTCATTTTGTGTTTCAAATCTTCATGGAGCCCTTGATGCACACAATTTGTTAACATTGCGGTAGTATACTACCAACTTAGAACTTAAACAACTTATATTTGAACTAACTTCAATTAGTATTCGTGGCGAACAGTAATTAGGGGGAACCTACATAGTATAGCTTCAATTTTGGCTACACTTGAGGTATTGTTGGGTCGATAGAACAACTGCAGTAACCGACGTTAACCTCAGGTAATAACTGTGAGGGTCTTATTAGGTGGGAAGAGAGTTTCCTTCTCTCCAGGTATTCCAAAGTCCACCCTTCGAGTGGGCAATGAGTCTCTGTATCTTCAGGTTAAAGAGAAGGTGGAGGAGGGGGGGAGGAGGATAGGGTGGGAGGGAGAGGAGCCAAGAACATCGGCGGAGGGAGGTCTCATCTCTACTTCAAAGGAGAAGTAATCAAACAGTAGTAACCAAAAGTGGGAGTCTCAGTCCCGCCTCTCAGGTTCGGGTTTGTCTGGGGCATATCAGAATTACAGTTCCTGGAGCATGGTTAGTAGCTCTAGCCATATATTCATATGCCTATACAGGGGTCCCGGTACCTAGAGGGAGAGAAATGAGTAATTATGTATACGTTACGGTCCCTCTGGTCGACATCAGGTGGCCAGCCATTCTTCAGCTTCTGATGGTGTAGAGAAGAAACGGGTGCGATCTCCATCTATCACTCGCAGTCGTGCCGGGTATACCATGGTGTACGGGAGTTGTAGATCGCGAAGCTTTCTTTTAACTCCAAAGAATGAGGCTCTTTGTTTTTGGAGATCCGCTGAGAAATCCGGAAAGATAGATACCGCGGCGTTGTCATAGCGTAGTGGGCCTCCTTTTCTAGCAGCTTGTAGGATTATGTCTCTGTCGCGGGAGCTGAGTAGTTTTGCTAGCAAGGGTCTTGGTGGAGCTCCTGGTATAGGCGGTTTCATGGGCACTCGGTGGGCTCGTTCAATGACGAAGACCTGTGATAGTCCAGCGTTGGGCAAGAGTTCGCGGATTCTTCTGGTCCCTGTCCTTCAGCTCGTTCTGGTAGACCCACCATACGCAGATTATTTCGCCGCAAGCGATTTTCAAGATCATCTGCTTCTTGCCTCCAGTAATCAGCTTTCTGTGTGAGTTTTCGTATTGCGGCTGACATTGGGGTGACAGTGTCATCTAGTGTGGATATTCTGTCTTCGGTGTTTGTTACTCGCTCTTTTAGGTTTTGAAGATCTTTTCTTAGTAAGCTTACATCCATTTTAACTTCGTCAATTTTTCCCGTAAGGGTGGTTGTAGATGTTTGAATTGCGGATAGGAACTGTTCAGATAGCTGTTGCAGAGTTTGAACTGTGCCATCAGGTGGGACTGGGCTGTTGTCTTTTACTGCTGGTGTTCCCATTGGAGCAGCTGGGGTGTATTCAGGGCTGGGGTCTTTGCGAGCTTCTCCCCTTGCGAATGCTTTGAGTTTATCGACAGATGAGTTTTGCCTAGTGAGGCCCATGGTTAGGTCACTCCGTGCTTTCTGTTTTGAACTGAGTTAGGCAATATGTTAGGTTCCCTGCAAGGAGCCTATAAGTGTCAGCGGTTTGTATTGCGCTCTTTACAGAGGGGTTCTCAGGTGTTCCACGGCCCAGGGTTTATGGTGCCCTTACTTTGGCAGTATTCGTGCTGCTGGTGAGATTTGTTTGCGTTCACTGTAGCCGTGCCGCTATGTACAGTGTTTTGTGCTCTCTTTCAGGTGGCTGTGGGTCTTACTGTGCTTTTTAAAATTCACTGGGGATTAGTGATCTCTCCTGTTTGGTGGTGGCTGCTGTATATTGCTCTGTCTTGCACCTCTGTGACTAATGCCCTGTGGCCTCCTCCTCTGCCCCCCCTCCCATGGTTTATGGCGGGAAGGGGAGCGAGTCTCGTTCTCAGGGCTATATGGGGGCTTTGGATCAGCCACTCTCTCCCCTATCCCCCTATCCATCCGGTGTTACTCCAGGTGTCCCTTCTCTCTCTTGAGGGGGTCTCTCTGTGCCGTTCTGGGCTGCTATCTCTCCTTACGGCCAGTCTGTGCTGTTGTAAAAATGGCGGCGGCAGCGTTACCTCCGTTATCACGGGTGGTTCTGCCTCCGCTTCTCAGCCGCCTCTCTCCTCCGCGGTTGTCTGGCGTTGTCATTCACAGTGGCGGTTGCTGTGCCGTGGGTTTGCTGCCGTTGCCCCCTCAGCCGCTGGCGATGTCAGTGCACTGCAGGTGGCATGGTCTCTCCCCTCTCCGGGCTGTCTCCCCCGTCCGGCGCCACTCCTAAGCTGGCTGCTGTGGTCTCAGGGTCCGCCGCCGATGTCGCTTCCGTCGCTAGCGATATCAGGGCACTGTAGGTGACACGGTCTCTCCCCTCTCCGGGCTGTTCCTCCCGTCTGCGGCCGTCCGGTGTCACTGCCAAGATGGCTGCTGTGGTCGCGGGTCTGCTGTCGGTGCCATATTTACCGTTGCCGCTCCCGGGATGCTTCAAGTGGCTCGGCTCCCCCTCCTCTTGCCCCCGCTGGTGTTTAGCTGGGTCTGGGGACCCTCAGGATGGCTGCAGAATGGCTGGTGAGTCGGTTGGAAAAGGAGCTCTACTTACATGCGGCTGGTCTCCTCGGCTGCTTGGCCACGCCCCCTTCATGCACACAATTTTGTTTTGCGCATTTGCCATTACAGTGAAATAATGTTGTAAAGAATGTTTTTTGCATTTGACATTAGTATATGCTCCTCATTGTGCATTTATGCCCCCTTCATTACATTTAGTAAATTACATGTGGAATAATGCATAAGTAACTTCAGAAAAATGAATTCACATGGGCAGGGAAATACATGTCCCCATTACACACTAAAAGGGAAAACACTGGGAAAAAATAACATGGAAAAGAACTTGGGGATTATAGCTAACTGTAAACTTAATTGGAGTAACCAATGTCAGGCAGCTGCTGCCAAAGCAAATAAGATCATGGGTTGAATCAAAAGAGGTCTGGGTGCCCAAGATGAGAAGAACATTGTTCCTCCTCCTTACAAGTCACTAGTCAGACCACACATGGAATATTGTGGACAGTTTTGAGCACCAGTATTCAAGAAGGACAGATCAGAGCTTGAACGGATACAAAGGTAGGCAACTAAAGTAATAAATGGAATGGGCGGACTACAATACCCAGAGAGGTTATCAAAATTGGGGTTATTCACATTAGAAAAAAGACAGCTGAGGGGTGACCTAATAAGTATGTATAAATATATTGGGGGACAATACAGAGATCTCTTTGACAATCTATACCAAGGATTGACTGTGACAAGGGGGCGTCCTCTACGTCTAGAGGATAGAAGGTTCCTACACCAACATAGAAGGGGGTTCTTTACTGTAAGAGCAGTAAAACTATGAAACTCTCTGCCTGAGAACGTGGTGATGGCAAATTCGATGATGGAGTTTAAAAGGGGTCTGGAAGCCTTTCTTGAGCGATACAATATTACATGGTAATTGTTGATCCAGGAAGTTATTCTGATTGCCAGACTCAGAGTCACAAAGGAATTGTTTTTACCTTAGATGAGGAAAATTAGATTCTACCTCATTGGAGTTTTTTTTTTTGCATTCCTCTGGATCAACATTAGAAGGGTGGGGGCGTAATAGGCTGAACTAGATGGGCATTTGTCTATTTTCAGCCTAATATGCTATGCCACTATGTTAGTTATTTTCAGATGACACATAGCTTATGGAGACCACTTAGTAAAATACCTGTGTTTATTTAAAGAATGTCAATGCCTAACGTTTCCTGTTGTAGGTGATGATTTCCATTGAAGTTTTTAGAAGATGTAATGCGAGATATCATGTACTAGCCTACTAGGGTCTTTCTCCTCAATGACAGCACCATAGATCTGTAATTTCTTGTAGTCCTTAAAGTGATAATATGGCCATTCCTGCACAGTTTGGGCGATTTGAGCTTTCTATCTGTAAAGAACTCTAAAATGGGTGGGAACATACCAATTAACTGAAAAAGGCGAGATATTAATATAATCAAGCAGATTTGTAGTATAAGAAAAAAAAAACAGGTCACAACTTTATGAGATATTTATGAGATATAGTTGGTCTATATGAAAAAATAGACATAGAGTCAATTCGCTGCAAACATTTCTAATCGTATGCCACAGTTGCACCGTATGAACCCCGGCTAACATCTGATGTTTCTTCTGGGTTTATCTAGTGACAAAAATGTTCAGAAAGCCTAGTAATATGTTTACTTTGAGAACTCAGCACAGTACATTTATGTAGTTCATTATTTTTGTTGGAATGCTCTATGACTTTAAGATGATTTATTTAGCAACCACTATAAGACTTTCAAGCCTTTAATTCCTATTACTTTACATTTATGAGCCTTATGAGCCCCCTAAGGGTTCTGGTTCTGGGAGCAACCACATCCCTTTTATCCCCTATAGTTACACCACTGGCTTCAAAGATGGATTTTGTGCTGGCTGAAACAGTGCATGACTGCCCACGTTTACACGTAACGATTATGGTCCACTTTCGGCCATTTGAAATGAATTTTTAGCGATAATCGTTGCATGTAAAAGGCCCTTTAGAGGCGAATTAATAGCTTTAGGCACAAAGATTAAACATCAAAACGTCCGAAACAAAATGAAGACCCCATTTCAATACTTTATTTTAGCGTAACTGTACTAATTTAAAAAAATAATCGTAAATGAAAAAAAAAAATCATTTCTTTTTAGCTTTTACCCCCAATAAGTATACAGTCAACTAGTACCCCAAGGTCTTTTTGCATATCACTTTTCCCTAGCAGTACCCCATTTAGTGTATATTGGTGACATCCGTTTCTCCTGCCCATGTGCATAACCTTACTTTTATCGATATTGAACTTCATTTGCCATTTTTCTACCCAAGCCCTCAGCTTATCTAGGTCCGTTTGTAGCTGTACATTGTCCTCCGTTGTATTAATTATCTTGTATAATTTAGTATTGTCTGCAAATATTGATATTTTACTGTGTAGTCCCTCTATTGGGTCGTTGATAAATATATTGAACAGAATAGGGCTTAATACTGAACCCCGTGGCTCCCCACTAGCAACCGTGGCCCAATCACAGTACAAACCATTTATTATCACCCTCTGCTTTCTATTTCCAACACAGTTTTTTCCCCCCTTCTAATGTTTTTGCCCAGACCGAGCTGTCTCATTTTATATATCAGCCTATTATGTGGCGCAAAGTCAAATGCTTTAGAAGAATCTAGATATATGAGATCAATAGACTCTCCCAGGTCCAGCCTAGAGCTTACTTCATTGTAGAAGCTGATCAAGTTGGTTTGACATGATCCTGTGCTGATGGGGAGTTATACCATTGTTCTCCTTGATGTAGTCTAGGATGGCATCTCACAGAAGCTCCTCAAATATTATTCCAATTGAAGTAAGACTTACCGGCCTGTAGTTACCAGGCTCTCTTCTTGACCCCTTTTTGTATATTGGAACCACATTGGCAATGCACAATAATTTACATTACAAAAGAAATATCATAATTTAGGATTTCCCCATCGTAAGCCATTTTCTGGGTAATGCCAGTGATATGGTTGTGTTTGGGGAATCTAGTTACATCTTATGCTCCAAACAGTGGGATAATAAGACATCAGAAACCCCCAAAATTCAATATCTTCTCAACCATCTCAGCTATAACACTCGTGTTTAGTATTGATAGATTGCTAAATTTATGTACTGAAACGTAATGGCCATATTTTCTCCCAATGAGATTCCAATAAAAATTCTAAATTGGGAAAGGGATCTGGAAATTGAGGTTCCAGTCGAAGCGTGGCTAGATTCCTTTAAATGGGCACACAGAGCTACTAAATGTGCAAATATTATAGAAACGCATAAGAAATTAATAACAAGATGGTACTACACGCCAGTCCAACTTAGGGCCCGCCACCTGTCCACAGAGGCCCTGTGCTGGAGAGAATGTAAGGAAGAGGGATCTCTTTTGCATATTTTTTGGCTGTGCTCTCTGATCGTACATTTCTGGAAAGAAGTATTTGATCTGCTTAAAAACATAACAGGATCAAATATTCCAGAGCTTCCAGGTACAGCTCTCTTACTCTTAAACCCAAAACAACTCAGACCTTCATCCAGGCAGTTGGTGGGACATATACGTTTAACAGCAAAACTACTCATAGCAAGACGTTGGAAATCAACTGAAGTACCAATAGTTAAAGATTTCATTCATCTAGTCTCTGAACACAGCATCTTTGAAAAAGTTCTGGCTCTCAGAAATAATACCACAGAGAAATATGATTCTATATGGAATTTGTGGCACAACAAATTTCCGACATGATGTCTTCTCCTTTTGTTTATTCGTTAGTTTTACCCAATTGTTACCCTTCCAAACGTTACTTCTAGAGATGAGCGAGTATACTCGCTAAAGGCAATTGCTCGAGCGAGCATTGCCTTTAGCGAGTATCTCCCTGCTCGAGACGGAAGGTTCGGGTGCCGGCGCGGGGGAGCGGTGAGTAGCGGCTGTCAGGAGGGGGGAGAGAGGGAGAGAGAGATCTCCCCTCTGTTCTGCCCCGCTCTCCTCCGCAGCTCCCTGCCCGCTGCCGGCATCTGAACCTTCAGTCTCGAGCGGGCAGGTACTCGCTAAAGGCAATGCTTGCTCGAGCAATTGCCTTTAGCGAGTATACTCGCTCATCTCTAGTTACTTCCTTTCACTCTAGTCTTTGATGATTGGAGACCGTTATTATATTACAATAATACTAACAAGTTGATATCTGTAAAAATAAAAACTCTGATATTGAAGTGAACATACAAGTTTAAAACTATAACAAAAAATTATCTGTGTAATTGCTAATTTACTACAGTGACTATGTAAAATCTGAAATGTACTGTAAAGCTGTCTGATCTTCTTTCAGATGCCAATAAAAATTGAATGATTTAAAAAAATTAAAAAAATTACAGTTCACAACGCAAAAAAACAAGCCCTTATACGGCCGCGTCAACAGAAAAATAAAAAAGTTATGGCTTTTGAAAAATGGAGATGAAAATCCGCCAAAAATCGTTGTGTTCTTAAGCCCAAAATAGGCCATGCCCTTAAGGGGTTAAAGTATCACTCCATCTCATCCCCCTATAAGAGATTCTTTGTCTGAGGACCTCTGGACATGAATAGGCATAGAATTCCTATCTCTTGAGGGACTCTGGTTCCTTCAGTGACTTGCTTGCTGGAGAATATATGGGATACCTATTGGTTTGATGGTCTTCATGTATCAATATCAGCATATATAGATGTATCGATACCGGCCATACACATGTATATGCAGTGATTACCGTCATACTATTTCATATATATTATAAACCTGAGACATTTTTCATATACTGTGGTCTTCAGAGGGCTGTTAGCGGGAATACAGTGCAAGATAATAAGTTACATTTGAATATGTTTATCCCTCTTACTATATTATATCACTATATCAACCATATTGATCTATTCCGAGTGAACATCCATAAATTCGGGATATACATATGATTCTGAAGTATATGCAATATAGTGTGCACGCCAATTTTATATTAGTATAATTAAAAGTTAATATTTAGTTCTTTTCAGTGATTGCTTTATAGTTTATAAGGACTTTTTCTGCTACTGTGACTGATACTTAAGAGAGTTCTTTACCATAAATGATGCCCCAGAGGTGTCATCCCAATATTATGGGAAAACACAAAGCCTTTGTTAAGGCCCTTTATACACAAAGATGATCACTGCAGAAAGATTTAGGTTTTGCATACAATTACATGTACAGATCACACCCTCATCAGCTAAACTCAGAAGCAGTCCGGGTGGGTGTTTAGTGTTGGGGTTTATCTGCCCAGAGGGATTCCATTCTTTTCTCCTGCAGCCTTTTGCCTTCAATGAACTCTTAAGTGTTTACAAGTTAAGCAAACTCATGGTGGAGTCATGGTGAAAAACCAAGGGAAATACATTTTAATGAAGGAATTAGGGTGCTTTCACAAGACACTTTATGTTCATTTTGTGTTGGCCAAAACTAGGAGTGGAGAGAAATTATAATGGAGAGATTTGCATGTCTTCCATATTTTGGATCCACTCCTGGTTTTGGCTCACAAAAAAACTGAACACAAAAAGTCTTGTGTGAAAGCGCCCTTAGGTCATACATAACCTGAAGCTTCTGGGCCTCAATGCAAGATCTGTAACAGGGCCCCCAAGTATAATGCTTTATTCATACTACTAGTCTTGCTATTAGGAGAAGATAGGCCTTATGAGGCCCCTAAGGGTTCTGGGAGCAACCGCATCCCTTGCATCCCCTATAGTTACACCCTTGGTTTCAAGGATGGATTTTGTGCTGGCTGAAACAGTGCATGACTGCCCACGTTTACACGTAACGATTATCGTCCACTTTCGGCCATTTGAAATGAATTTTTAGCGATAATCTTTGCATGTAAAAGGCCCTTTACAGGCGAATTAATAGCTTTAGGCACAAAGATTAAACATCAAAACTTCCGAAACAAAATGAAGACCCCATTTCAATACTTTATTTTAGCGTAAATATATTAATTATAAAAAATAATCGTAAATGTTAAAAACAATAATTTCTTTTTAGCTTTTACTCCCAATAAGTATACAGTCCACTAGTACCCCAAGGTCTTTTTCCATATCACTTTTCCCTAGCTGTACCCCATTTAGTGTATATTTGTGACATCCGTTTTTTCTGCCCATGTGCATAACCTTACATTTATCAATATTGAACTTAATTTGCCATTTTTCTACCCAAGCCCTCAGCTTATCTAGATCCATTTGTAGCCGTACATTGTCCTCCTTTGTATTAATTATCTTGTATAATTTAGTATTGTCTGCAAATATTGATATTTTACTGTGTAGTCCCTCTATTGGGTCATTGATAAATATATTAAACAGAATAGGGCTTAATACTGAACCCTGTGGCACCCCACTAGCAACTGTGGCCCAATCACAGTACAAACCATTTATTACCACCATCTGCTTTCTATCTCCAAGACAGTTTTTCCCCCCTTCTAATGTTTTTGCCCAGACCGAGCTGTCTCATTTTATATATCAGCCTATTATGTGGCACAATGTCAAATGCTTTAGAATAATCTAGATATACGAGATCAATAGACACTCGAAGGTCCAGCCCAGAGATTACTTTATTGTAGAAGCTGATCAAGTTGGTTTGACATGATCCTGTGCTGATGGGGAGTTATACCATTGTACTCCTTGAGGTAGTCTAGGATGACATCTCACAGAAGCTCCTCAAATATTATTCCAATTGAAGTAAGATTTACCGGCCTGTAGCTACCAGGCTCTCTTCTTGATCCCTTTTTGTATATTGGAACCACATTGGCAATGCACAATAATTTACCTTACAAAAGAAATATCATAATTTAGGATTTCCCCATCATAAGCCATTTTCTGGGTAATGCCAGTGATATGGTTGTGTTTGGGGAATCTAGTTACATCTTATGCTCCAAACAGTGGGATAATAAGACATCAGAAACCCCCAAAATTCAATATCTTCTCAACCATCTCAGCTATAACACTCGTGTTTAGTATTGATAGATTGCTAAATTTATGTACTGAAACGTAATGGTCATATTTTCTCCCAAGGAGATTCCAATAAAAGAATATGTCTAAAATTAGAATTGTAGCGGTAAAAGTGTTTAATCTTCCATAGACTCAGGCCACTCTTATCACATGGTCAGGAGGAGGGGTTTGGGGTGTGGCTGGGTCATGTTAAAAGGTGGGATGAAACCAAATACAGTTCAGATTCCAGATATTGTCAACACTTGAGACATCTACTGCACCCAGGATTGTAAGGTCTGGTATTTTACTTTAACTCCATTTTATGTTTGTAATTGTTTTTATTCATACTGTATGCCATTTTTATAGAAACTGGTTGTAATTTTTTATAAGCATTTTACCTATAGAGGTATGAGCAGCTTGGCCGCTGTTAAGAGGGTAGTGGGTAGATTTTTATTAGAGGGTCTAAATTTGTCATTTGGCAACCAGAGTAGGACCTCTTCTGGTTTGAAGGAGTGTGATGTGTGGCATATTTTATTAATATAGTCTGTAACTTGCTTCCAGAGGGTCTAATTCCCTCGCAGTCCCACCATATGTGTAGTGCGTTTCCCTTCTCTTTTTCGCATCTCCAACATATGTCCGACGTCTCAGGGTTTGTTTTGGCTATAGTTACTGGAGTTCTGTACCATCTGGCTAGAATTTTATATGGGTTTTCCTGTATGTGCACGCACCTAGAGAAACCGTGTGAATGAATCAGTGCCTGGCGGGTTTCCTCCCTAGTTAAGTTTAGTTTCAGTTCTCTTTCCTATTCTCTGAGAAACCAAAGCTTCTCAGTTGATGTTTGTAGGAGGAGGCCTTTGTATAGTTGTGTGATCAACTTCTTTGGGCGTGAGGGTAATGAGGTGTAAGTCTCGAACCATATTGGGTCTTTGAGTCTACCGTGACTAGATCTCTGCAGTTTCAGCAGGGATTGGTAGAGTCCTGCTCTGCCCAGGAAGTCTAGATCGAGGTGAGTGAATTTTGTGTTGAATTGAGCCTGGCTTGTGAGTTTGGGGTCATCTAGGAGGTCGTGTACCGTAAGACCTTTAAGTTTGTCCCAAAATCCTTCTATTTTTTGCGTGTTGTTGGCCAGGATAGCTGGGATTAAGGTTGCAGGGGTCATCGGGGGTATTGTTCCTTTCTCCGCCAGTTCCAGTCTAATTGACCGGAGGGTTTTAATTGTGCTTTTCGTAATAGGGCTTAAAGGGTGGCATTTTGATAGCGGAGGACCATCTGACCAGAGCAAGGTTTGGTTGTCCGCCCCAAGATTGGCCATCTCTAAGATGGTTGCACCTATTTTTTTCCCTCCAAAACTCCTTTATTATGGAAAAAAAATTAAACATTGTGTATCGCTGCATTCGTAATAACTCACATTGTTAGCTATCCCTCATGGTGTCAGGCCGCCTTTAGCTAATTTTTTAAAATGTTTATATTTTATTTGTATGTCAATTAATCAATGAAATACAAGAACATTTGCATAGTAATAACGAATTGCATCATTTTACATATTAATCACTCAGGATCATTTGCATGGAAAGTAACATCTTACCTGAATAAATGTCAATGATAATAATAATTCTTACAATATTTTCCTGCCATCGGCTTTCTCTTTTTAGCTTAGTTTTTTAACTTAATTTCTACATTCTTTTTTGGGGGAACCAGGACAGTAGCATCATTAGAGTTCTCTTCCCTCAACTTGCTTTCCGCTCACTGCTAGCCAGCCCAGCGTTCCCCTCAATTTCACCCCTAGGTAGCAATTAATGTTGTAGTTCTAGTTGGGTGAGCCATCTTTGCTCTTTCATGCTTGGAGTGGGTGGCTAGATTTGGGCTGTTTATTTGCCATATCTTGAATACCTTGTCATCCTGCCCAGTGCAGAAGTTAGGGTAACCTTTAGGGGCATATTCTTCATATAAAGAATGGGGTCATTGGCCCCAGGTGCCTCACATGAAATATTCTCTTGCCCCCTCTGGTCCTGACATATAAATCTCTTTTGAAACTAAAGAGTTGCTTTAATTTTAGATTGTTGTACTGATTGCAAAATTCTCCTAAATGATTGATTGGGTCCATGAAAGGTTTTACTATCAGAGCACAAAGAATTTTTTATTGAAGGTTTTAATTTTGAATTTAAGCAAGTTTCACACAAATCCAGTCTACCCTCCCCCACCTCAACTATATCTAGCAATCCACATCACTTAGCATACATATAGTGGACTACTAGACACTGGGATACACAGGTCAATTAGCATTTGTTGAATCCTATTCAAAGACAATTAGTTAGGAGCAAGAAAAGGAGCCGTCCAGACACCCCTCATTGTATTAATGATGATGGGGTGAGGCCAGTTACTAGTATTTGATCTGTTATTGCCTCTGCTTTTGCTATTTTTGGTTTTATTTTTTCCTGTGGAAATATGGACCCGTATTTGCCCAACAAAAAATAATAGCAACGAAGGCAAGAACAGAGACAACAAAAGTAGTGTGTGCTGCTTTTTAATACACGTAGTATATAACAAAGCAGCACTCAGATACGGATTTCACCAACCTGAATTGGTCCCCAGCATGAGGTATAGATGCAGCAGCCCAGCAAGGTCCGGATCAAGACCAGAACAATCAGCAAAGTATAGACGGTAAACCAGGCAGCATCTGATGAGTTTCAATAAGCAATAACTTTTATTCCCCCACAATGCATTGTGGATGAATAAAAGTTATTGCTTATTGAATCTCATCAGATGCTGCCTGGTTTACCGTCTATACTTTGCTTTTTAATCCACGGCTGTGAAAAATACATTCATGTGAACAGATACATAACGGTTCAGTGAGTGCGGAACGCATCGTTGATCTCTTCTGGCTTCCATTCATAGTATACAGGCAGTCATTCCTAGATGAATGACTATTAGAGATGAGCGAGCGTACTCGGATAAGCACTACTCGCTCGAGTAATTGGCTTTATCCGAGTATCGCTGTGCTCGGGTCTAAAGATTCGGGTGTCGGCACGGAGCGGGGAGCTGCAGGGGAGAGCGGGGAGGAACGGAGGTAAGATCTTTCACTCCTTCTCTCCCGCCCGCTCTCCCTTGCTCCCCGCTGCGACTCACCTGTCAGCCGCAGCGGCACCCGAATCTTTAGACCCGAGCACAGCGATACTCGGATAAAGCCAATTACTCGAGCGAGTAGTGCTTATCCGAGTACGCTCGCTCATCCCTAATGACTATCTGTTTACACAGGCCGATTGTCGTTTGATTTTTATGGCTGCAGAAACTGAACGATGTACAATAAGTGAAGGCATTATCATTCATTGTATAACTGTAAGATGTCTTTATGTGGGCCGAATTGTCAGCCTATATAAAAAGCACTGATCAACATGCATGTCAATCACCGCTCATTTACTTTGCTTGACATTGGCCGAGAATCGCTTCCAAGAAGGCAGAATTATAAGCACCAACAGTCATCCCCGTAGGACAGACGTAAAGCCAATAAGCGACCATTTTGGTGTTGCCGAAATTAGCTGTGGAACAAGCAGCCGATTTTAAAGGATATTAAGGATGAATCATAAACGGCGCAATAATATCTGTTTGTATTAAACCCACAGGTGTAAAACCTCTGTCTATCCAGAACAAGCTCCTCCCTCTATACAAGTCATCATCCCGCGATTACCATGTATCCACTCACGATGCCCGCTGCCAACAGTCAAGTGATCTGTGAGGTTTGGGCAATGAACCTGGAAGAAGAGATGCGTAAAATCAGCGAGCTTCTCCACTCCTACAGATACATTGCAATGGTGAGTGCTGTTGTCTCCAAGATATAGGACTGTGTCTGCAAATACTAAAGTGATATTCACCAGCTCAAGAGTGTGCTTCCCTGCATCATGGACTCTATTATGTAAACAGTGGAGTGGCACTTGTCTTCTATGGCAATAGCATGGAGATCCAGTTATGCCTGATGTACAGCATATTTTACTACACAGCAACTAGGGTTAAAGGGGTTGTCCAGGGTTAGAAAAACATGGTTGCTTTCTTCTATACACAACAGCACCCTTGTCCATGTGGTTGTGTCTGGTATTACAACTCAGCCCCCTAGAACTGAATGGGAGATGAGCTGCAAGATCTGACACAGCCAAAGGACAACAGTGGCACGGTGTTTGCAAGAAAGCAGCCATGTTTTTCTAGGCCTGAACAACTTTATTAAAAGGTTTGTCCAATTAAAAAAAAGACATCTTCATACACCGTTAGGGACTTCTCAGTTCATAGGGGGCCGTTCCTTGTTATGGATCCTTATATGTTGGTCTGAGGGGAGAGCGGTAAAAAAGATAAAAAGGGGGTCTCTTGTTGTGGAGGGCTGTCCTGTCTAAGATTACATAGACAACCCATTGATTTGACTAAACACTACATAATGCTTCAGCTGTACTAAATTAGTAAGTCCAAGACACAGAATCATGGTAAATAGATTTTATTAAAATGTAAGATTACTAAAAAAATTCTAAAAAACAGCATACAAACAAGCTCACAAAATCCCTTGAGAAAGCAGGTGATGAAAAGCGCATTGGGGCTCAGGAGCGTTCTAATAAAATTCTATTACCTATGTTCCTGTGTCTTGTGTGTTGGACTTAGTGGTTTGGTGTAGCATATATAGGCTTCAGTTGCATTTCAGATTGCAGTTCTTTGACTTAATGATGATCTTTCTCCCATTTCTGTTGGCAGGACACAGAGTATCCTGGTGTGGTGACGAGGCCATTTATCGGAAGAAATATGGATTATCAGTATCAGCTTGTACGAGGCAATGTGGATTTGCTAAAGATTATACAGCTTGGTCTCACCTTCATAAATGAGAAGGGCGAGTACCCACCCGGAACCAATACCTGGCAATTTAACTTCAAGTTTAACCTCAGGTAAGTCTGATCATTGTAATAGGGTTTAGCGCGAGTTGTAACACAAACCCACTGGACATTTTCATTAGCAAAACTGACTTAACGGATAAATAAGACCGGAAGGAGGACTGAAATGTATAAATCAGATTCTCTCTCAGGGATGTCAGCAAGACCGGATGCATAGCTTTGCAGCTGCAGCCCCGCTTTCTCCAACAATGTCTGTCTTTGGTTTAAATTTGCTCCCGTTCCATCAGATCAGCTCTTTGTAGGCTTTGGATACTGTGATTTTATGTTGGTAGTTCCCAAGGCTCACTGTCATTCAAGTCTGAAAATACTGATTGACGATGAGTAGTCGGTACCGTCCACTTGACACATTAACAGTGCCGGGAGCTGAATCTAAGGGGCCAAACAAGATTGAGTATAAACCAAAGAAATCAATCGAGTCAGTGTTCAATCTCTTAAATACGTATTATTGGAACTACCAATGGTGGGTGGCTATCAGCTGTATGAAGCATCTGAAAGGTGCCAGGTGTGGAGCTTGGCTGCAGCAGCGGCCTCTGGAGTTATTTTATCTTGAGTTTTATGTTAAAAGTGTGCTGGAGCCACAGTCTTCCCTGTGTGCAACAGATATACAGAGTCTGAGAATTCTGCAATGTGTCATGGAATTTCATAATTTTCTTCTACTCTTGCAGGAAGGATTTATATTCTCAAGACTCCATCAATTTTTTAGCAAATTGCGGGCTTCAGTTCCAGAAGCATGAAGAAGAAGGCATCGACACGCTGGAGTTTGCAAAGTTGCTCATGACCTCTGGAGTGGTTATGTGTGATAAAGTGAAGTGGCTCTCATTTCACAGGTGAGGTTTTACAGTGTTTTTGGGAAATACCCCCTTAACGCTCATAATGCAGTCACATCTGAAAGTGGTTATCCAGGCTTTTAACCCTTTGAACAAATGTCCATTTTTATTTTTTCACTTAAAAAAAACCCCATAACTTTATTTTCCCAGCGACCTAGGCGTATGAGGGCTTTTTGGGGGACAAATTTTATTTCTCATTGGTACCATTTATTGTACAACATAATGCACCTTTTAATGTTAAAAATGTAAAAAAAAAATTAAATGTTTAATATTTTAATAATTAAGGTTAACAGATTTTTAAAAATAGGTTTCTTGTCCTCATAGGGGACTTGAACTTGCAACTCTCCAATTGCTTATACAATATACTGAAGCCTAGATTTAAAAATCCATATCAAAGAAATCTGAAGTAGTTTTGTTAAATATTGGTACTGTACATATGTTGTGGATTTTTGCTGTATAACCTCTATTCTTGGTGGTGTTGATGGATTTGTATTGTTTTGGCCTCATCTGGTCTTGTTTTATCATTGAATATTATCTTTGTCTTCTGCAGCTCTTTTGACTTTGGATATCTGCTGAAGATTCTAACAAACTCTCGACTTCCGGAGAACGAACACGAGTTCCTCCACAAACTGAATATCTTCTTCCCGTCCATCTATGATGTAAAATACTTAATGAAAAGCTGCTTTTATATCAAGGTGGGTTATGAAATTGCCTTGTGTAAACCTGGCTTTAGATTTGCTCTGTGTGGTAGTGATCATAGCGTCATGTATGCAGATGGAATAATGAACGCTACTGAAGTTTATGTCTTGTCTAAAGCAATATGTTTATTTTGTACAGGGGGGTCTTCAGGACGTGGCCGATCAGTTAAATCTGCAGAGGATTGGTGGAAAGCATCAAGCGGGATCGGACTCGCTTCTAACCAGCATGGTGTTCTTCTGTATGAAAAAGGTGGGTTTATTTTCTGTACCATTCAGTGAGGAAACTTTACAAGTGTCTACAGGCAGGGCTTAAAGGCATTGTCTCATGATGGGGTTTACCTGTCATGCCGATAGCCCAGGAGTGGCTTGTCCTGAAGTGCATGGCAGCTGTTAGCTGCACATGCTCACCACAGCTTCATTCACTACACAGGGACAGACAGAGAAAGCAGAGCCAGCAATGTCCAGCGGTTCCATTAAAGTTAATGGAGCAGTGGTGCACGGCCCCCTGCTGCCATGCACTTCAGGATGAGTCGCGGCTGGGCTGTCTGTAAGTCAGATAAATTCTGTCTCATGCCCCTTTAATAGACTGCAATACATGGAAACCCTGGGAACCTCCGGGCTGGTTTGGGGGCTGATGAGGTGCTAAAGGGGTTCCCTTCTCTGGCTGCTTACTTGCTGTGATCTACATTGACTGCAGCACCCAAGTAGTTGGATGTCCTCATGGCTGATCCAGTCGGCTGTTTACTGTTTCAAGCAGCCTGCCCTTGCCATATATGGAGCAGGCTCTGCTCTTGAGCTGTCTGGGTATCTCACCCTTGACCAACCATTGTATGTTTATGGCAGGTTGGCACTAACAGGTTAAAGTGATTTTCCTATTTTCAAATATGTACTTGATCTAACTATCATTTTTTTTTCTTCCAACAGCGTTTTTTTGGGGACCATATTGATGATGCCAAGTACTGTGGACGTGTGTATGGGTTGGGAACAAGAATGGCGCCCCAGTCAAGAGAGGAGAAAATAGGCATCAAGTCTCATCAACAACGACCAGCAATCAGACACCATTCACTGGGTCTCCCGTCTCCTGCCAATGTGTTGCACCCTTTTCCTATGTTATCCATGGCTTGCAAAAATCCATGATTTTTATGCTCCCAAGCGGCTGTCGGAATGACTGTAATTACAAATATTGTGCCAGATATGTAACATTTCTCATTGTTTTAAAGCTTTTATTCAAGATGTTCGAATTTTACAAAAAAATAAATAAAACATTTGTAAACATCATGAATGACTTCACTGGTGACCGATTTTGTGGGTTGTGGTTTATGGGAACACCTCAATCCATTGCTCATTCTCGTACAATTGCAGACATCTCCTTTGCTTTCAGTTTGGGATATATAACTGCAGCATAGTGAGAAAATCTTTGGCCGGGTCAGTGTTTGTCCTCCACTTCTGCAAAGCTGAGAACCTTTAAAGAGGTCCACTTTTGCCTATTCTGGCTTGGCAGTAGAAAGCAGCCATTGCTTCTTCATTGGGTATGCAGTTCTATGCAGTTACATCTGTACCAGCGAAGTCAATATTGTTGCACTTGATGGGACACTGAATTTATCGAATTTATCATGCTGGCAATATTTATTAATGTTAAACAGTAAGGTGGACGATGGTAGTCTTTGAGGAGCAAATAAAGTTCACACTGTAGACTTAGTTTGTGTCTTATAACTTCGATTCAGATTTGGAAAGTCCTTGAATGCTCTCTCACTCCAGCCTTCTTGACTAGGATTCTGGCGTCTTCTGCTGTGGCAAACTGGTGTTGCAGTAGCATCTCTGCCTATTAGGGCCCTTTTACATGGAACGAGTATCGTTAAAAAAATCATTGAATCATGCACATTTGAATGATAGTCGTTCAGTGCAAACACAGCCAACAATTGAATGAGGAAGAAGAATTCATTTGCTTCTCATTCGTTGTTCATTTTATGCAGACATAAAAATCATCCACATCGTTGCGTGCGAACAGCAATCGTTTAGTTTTTCACATTCACTGGTACAGTGAATGTGAATGACTGAATGATTTTTGGACGAACAAGCGAATGAATGCCTGTATAAACAAGCTGCATGAGTTAATGAGCGAACTCTGTCATCCTTTGCTCGTGCAAATGATAAATTGTTCCATGTAAAAGAAGCCTTGGACAATGATTTTATACAGGTTGCATTTAGGAGACAATATTGTGAACCAAGAGCAAGGCAGGTGGTTTGGTCTCCGCAACCAGAAAGGACGCACACGGGGTGGTCAAGTTAAGAAAAATGTATTTACTACAGGTTAATAAAGGCAAGTTAATGGAAAAAGAACAGGAATAATGACAAGCAAAATACACAGTATAGTTTGCACAATTCAAGTTAGATTTCACAATATATTCCACGTTTACTATGTCCACCTCCACAGCACGGACACTGAAAGAACAATAGTCCCCAAACTATCCCTAACTGACCCTAACTTCACATTTGGGTGCGCACCCCTCTTACCAGTGGTCCGAGTGGACTGCTTACAGTTTGTAGAAGCGTGCGTTGGGGCCCAATGACGTTCCTTCCTTGTATAGCAAAGCGTCCTCTCCTCACGGTTATCACAATATCCAAGGCAATAAGATCCTTCTCAGCAGGCAGGAAAACCCAATGGATGCAATGGGATCCAACAGCAAATAGCTCAGCACACTAACAGTCCTGCAGAATCCATACACCCCGGTGTGATATAAGCCAGGGGTTTTGCAGTTACTGTCCGGTACTCAACAGCACTGCCAGTCTTTATCTTTGGTGGCAATGTCCACAGCCACAATGTCAGTATTACTGGTTAGCCACTGGGCACAGTCCTTTCAGCATGGCTCCACTGAACATACTGTCTCTTTACACTCTGTCTGCCTCTGGACTGAATTACACACAGGTTAGCTGCACAGGAAAGTCCTCTAAGATCTCCACACACTCTGAATACAGCACAGACACTTGGTTCTCTCTCTGTAAAGATGGCTGCTGCTCTCTCTGTGTCGTCACATCCTGCTTCCTTCTCATACTGGCAGGCTGACCTCATAGGTGTGTGTCCCTCCAGCATCACATTCCCATTGCAGGGGCTGCTGACCAGAATCACAGAAACACATATACACTCAATTTTAACACAGTATAAACAAATGAAACATGGCACATCATTGGGCTGTATCTTACAATATGTTGTTTGACAGGGGCCCCACCCGTCACCAGGCAGAGGATCTGAGTTCTGCTGTACAGGTTTCATGCACACAATTTTGTTTTGCGCATTTGCCATTACAGTAAAATAATGTTGTAAATATTTTTTTTTTGCCTTTTACATTAGTATATGCACCTCATTGTGCATTTATGCCCCCTTCATTACATTTAGTAAATTACATGTGGAATAATGCATAAGTAACTTCAGAAAAATGAATTCACGCAGGCAGGGAAATACATGTCCCCATTACACACTAAAAGGGAAAACACTGGGAAAAAATAACATGGAAAACAACTTGGGGATTATAGCTAACTGTAAACTTAATTGGAGTAACCAATGTCAGGCAGCTGCTGCCAAAGCGAATAGGATCATGGGTTGAATCAAAAGAGGTCTAGGGGCACATGAGAACATTATTCCTCCTGCTTACAAGTCACTGGTCAGACCACACATGCAATATTGTGGACAGTTTGGAGCACCGGTACTCAAGAAGGACAGATCAGAGCTTGAGCGGGTACAAAGGTAGGCAACTAAAGTAATAAATGGAATGGGCGGACTACAATACCCAGAGAGGTTATCAAAATTGGGGTTATTCACATTAGAAAAAAAGACAGCTTTGGGGTGGCCTAATAACTATGTATAAATATATAAGGGGACAATACAGAGATCTCTCCCACAATCTATACTAAGGACTAGAGATGAGCGAGTATACTTGCTAAGGCACATTACTCGAGCGAGTAGTGCCTTAGCCGAGTATCTCCCCGCTCGTCTCTAAAGATTCGGGGGCCGGCGCGGGTGACAGGTGAGTTGCAGCAGGGAGCGGGGGGGGGGGGGGGGGAGAGGGAGAGAGAGATCTCCTCTCCGTTCCTCCCCGCTCTCTCCCGCCCCCCGAATCTTTAGAGAAGAGCGGGGAGATACTCGGCTAAGGCACTACTCGCTCATCTCTACTAAGGACTAACTGTAACAAGGGGGCATCCTCTAAACTTATTTAATATGACACATAGCTTATGGAGACCACTTATTAAAATATCTGTGTTTATTTAAAGAATGTCAATGCCTAACGTTTCCTGTTGCAGGTGATGATTTCCATTGAAGTTTTTAGAAGATGTAATGCGAGATATCATGTACTAGCCTACTAGGGTCTTTCTCCTCAATGACAGCACCATAGATCTGGAATTCCTTGTAGTCCTTAAAGTGATAATATGGCATATTCCTGCACAGTTTAGGCTATTTGGGCTCTTTCTATCTGTAAAGAACTCTGAAATGGGTGGGAACATACTAATTAACTGAAAAAGGCAGGATGGTAATATAATCAAGCAGATGTGTAGTATAAGAAAAAAAACAGGTCACAACTTTATTTATGTTTAGAGATATTTAGGAGATATAGTTGGTCTATATGAAAAAATAGACATAGAGTCAATTCGTGGAAAAACATTTCTAGTCGGATGCCACAGTTGCACTGTATGAACCCCGGCTAACATCTGATGTTTCTTCTGGGTTTATCTAGTGACAAAAATGTTCAGAAAGCCTAGTAATATGTTTACTTTGAGAACTCAGCACAGTACATTTATGTAGTTCATTATTTTTGTTGTAATGCTCTATGACTTTAAGATGATTTATTTAGCAACCGCTATAAGACTTTCAAGCCTTTAATTCCTATTACCTTACATTTATTTTCCAAGGTTAGCTTGTTAAAAATATCCTTGGCAATCTCATTTTTAAACCATTCACCTAGAACTCTAAAAGCCATTACAGTGTGTAACATAATACAACCCCCAAGAATACATAAAGTAGACAATTTATAATGAAACTTTTTTATTTACGGCAACCAGAAGGCCTGATCCTAGAATATCACTATCATCAAGGTTATAATATTTGTACTGGGACACTTTACTACCAAAAAACTGCAAACACAACTATCATTAAATTCTATATTAAGACAAATTTGCCCCCAAAGATAATTTGTAGCAATAATATGAACAGTAATATTTTTAGATGCATTGCCATTGCTGTAACTTTCATTGATCTTTTCTACTACTCTGTCTCTATTATATTTTATGGCTTCATTGTGTTTCTTTGGAAGATTTCTTTTCCAATATAGCTGCTTTCTTCGTACTCGTATAGTTAAGATAAAATCTGAACCCTTTTGTAGGTGGTTTGTGGTGTCTCATGTGGTAACCGGTTGGTTGTCTATTTGCTACACTGTCCATTCCACCATCATCAGAGTGTATTTTACAGTAGGGTTGGGAGAACCAGCTGGGAAAGTTCTATGGGATCTGGGTACCAGGGGAGTCCAAAGAGTCCTTCCGTCTTGGCCAGGGTATTTAGATACTAGGCTAGGGAAGTGATCTGAATCTTTATTTCAAACCTGGTTATGACTCTGCAGTATGGCTGCAAAAGTTCCAAGAGCCAGGGAATTTACGAGGAGGATCTAAATTGTACTATGGGTAAGTACTTGTTTTTGTTTTGATAAATTTGTACTAGATATAACCTAAAAGAAAGTTCTAGATTTGACAAGATACAAGCACAGCCCAACTCTCTTCACCCCATGATCTTCCACTTATGTGTTCCCCCCACTGTTTCCTATGCTTGTCTTTCCTTAAATGTTACTTTTGTTACTGATCTACTTATGGCAATTCTATTTTATTTTATTTTTTATGAGGGTTTTTTCTAATAAAGGAAGAGAACCTTAAATTTTACTTTATTTTACTTTGTAAGAGGTATTACATCAATTTTGTAATCCCCTAACGAAATATATGAATGTAGTGTTGAAAGTCATGATTACTATGCTTTCTAAAATCAATCAAAATGTTGTTAAAATAAAAGAAAGTTAAAAGGAATGCAGCACCACAAGTGGTTCCATTTCACAGATAACAGTGTTAGATAATTGAGGGTTTTTCCAAGTATTTTTTATATTCATGGCAGTGGGAGGGGGGAATGCAGTTTATGTAACTAAAAGCCTATTACTTACCTTTCTGCTGCTGTGATGTTCCCCCACCAAATGCTCTAATCCTCCGATCATCTATTTACTTCAGCTGCAGCGGTCATGTGGCTTGTTTACCTACGTGACTACTGCAGTTAATTGGAGACCCAATATGGACATAAACAGTGTTTTCCCGAAAACCTGCCAGGGTAAAGCTGCCATGTGACAGGTTTACAGGATGGCAGGTTGAAGCAACGGTCCGGCACTATTGTGAATATATTACTTTTATATACTTCTGGGTACCGGTTGCACAAAACTATATAAAAAATAATTTGGAAAACCAGAGTAAGTCATCCACTCTCTTCTGTGGCAATCTGTGTCTATGGAAGGTCCAGTATTTGTACACTGAAATGGGACACTGATATTAGATTGTCTTACTTATAAATATCTTATCAGATTGAGCAGTTTTAGAGCACAGGATTTATTATACCTATTTTATATCAGTGTGAAACCTTAATCTTGCAACATTTTAGTACCTAGTGCAATGGATCCATCTTATAAAAACATAGATATTATAAGATCATGATATCTATCTATCTATCTATCTATCTATCTATCTATCTATCTATCTATCTATCTATCTATCTATCTATCGACCCTGTGTTTCCCCAAAAATAAGGCAGTGTCTTATATTAATTTTTGTTCAAAAAGGTTTAACTTTTTTACATGTCTAGCTGCCTGGATACTATTTAAATTGATTTTTTCAAATAACTGTTAGCAGGGCTTAATTTTGGAATAGGGATTATATTTCAAGCATCCTCAAAAAGCCTGAAAAGTCATTTTGCATCCAGAAAAATTCTGGAAAATCATGCTATGTCTTATTTTCAGGGTATGTCTTATTTTTAGGGAAACAGGGTAAAAATCGCTATGTCTATCTATCTATCTATCTCCTATCTATCTATCTATCTATCTATCTATCTATCTATCTATCTATCTATCTATCTATCTATCTATCTATCTATCTATGTATCATGTCCAATGTAAATCAAAGTCTCCTGAACAGATGATTTATTTTAGCATGTAAGAGCCTCTGAAGCAACAATAGTAATTAACAACAATAGTAACAGTAATAGTAATTAGCAACAATAGTAATTAACATCCATACAAAGTATCAACAATCATCAGTCGCCTTCATCAGCCATCATCAATTATATTGATAGTGATATATGATTCAATGAAGGCCCTTAGATTTTATAAAGCAGGGACAATCTGCCATAACTTCTGTCTGTTTGTTTTTTAAGTAAGAAGAAATGTTTCAAGGGGTTGTACATTTTTGATAATTTTTTTTTACATTAGAATGCTCCCCAAAAATACAGGTAGGCTGTTTACTACAAGTATTCACATCCCTTACAATGCCACAACCGGTGAAATGAAGTATATCATATCATTCTTATCATGTCATTCTTTCCAGATAAATGGGCTGTCTTTATAACACTAGAATGTGGAGACTTTCTTTGTAGCCATTCTATGTATTAGATCCACATAGTAAAAATGCCCCCTGCCCATTAACTCTTACAGGGTATTATGGAACAGGCTTTCTAAGTCCTTTAACACTTATATGCACTTTCACTATCAATGCATCAGGAATTATGTTTAGAAATTGTCAGCTTTCATAATAGGCTGTTTAGTATTTGTCTCATTTAGAAACTTAGAAACTTTAGAAAACACCCCATTGTCCACGTGGTCTGCCCTTATATTATTTTATTTCTCTCTTAGCATAGCTATATGCTTCTCCCAGGCAGCTTGAATTCATTTATTGCTTATTTTACCAGCATGTCTGCTGGAGGTTTGCTTCAATCATTTACTACTCTTTCAGTAAAACTACTGTATATTTCCAGACATTGCTTCTGACTTTAAGGTATATACCTTAGGTGTGTCCAGATGTCTATGACAGTGCATTATATTTTAAAACAATAATTAAATGCCCCTAATGGAGTAAAAAATAAACAATTAAAAATACAAAGATCACAACTTTTAAAGTAAAATAAGGCCCAATGTCCATGGGCAGATTCAAATTGTGAAAAAAACCGCAGTTCAAGCTGCCCATAGGGAAGCATCAGTGTCCACACTGGAATTACAGCATGTAGATTTGTTTTGTGGACAAATCGCAGTATGCTCCATTTCAGTGCGGTTCCAGCACGAACGGCTTCCATTGAAGTCAATGGAAGTTATCTTATCCGCACCCCTTCTGCAATTGAATTGTGGGCGTGCCGCAGATTCCGCAGGAAGCAGGAGTTAAAAAAACCCTCTACTGTGCATGTGCAGCAGCGCACCAGCTGGCGCTTCCACACACATTCGCAGTGAAGACAGTAGGAGACCCAGTCAGACAGGCAGGAAAAACGGATGGTTAAGCAGGGTCCTTGGCCACGGGCAGGGTTGGATTTCGCTGCAGGTTCCCACATGCGGTATTCGATTCGCTCGTGGAAATTATGCTTAACTCAGTTTTATTTTCAAAGTCACAAAAACATCAAACAAAAACACATTAGGTAACCTAACCCATAGTGGCCAATGCAATGGAAAAAAGCAAAAATGGAAAAGAATAAATTCTTGATCCTTTAGGTCAAAATTAACTTAGTCCTAACAATGACGATGGGCGAGTTTTATTGAATCATACTTCTAGTTCAATTAGAGACACAAACTGGTGTACATAGTTGGCACTACATTTATTAGGTTTAAGTGACTTTTTTCACCTTGCTGGACAAGTAAGCATACTTTAATGGGAAAGGAGGGGGGGGGGGGTCTGAAGTGATGTGACTTAAAATGTGATAATATGCCCCAAATGTTTGTGCAAAGTAAGCCAAAATAAGCATGAAGTTAGACAAAAATGCTTACATTTATTATACTATCAGGGGTAACTGGGATCGTTATGCAACATCTTCAGACTGCTGATCTACATTTCCAACTATTAGGGTGCATTCACACGAACGTATATCGGCTCGATTTTCACGCCGAGCCCATATACGTCGTCCTCATCTGCGGGGGGGGGGGGGGGATGGAAGAGCCAGGAGCAGGAACTGAGCTCCCGGCCCTTCTCTACCTCCTCTCCGCCCCTCTGTACTATTTTCAATGATGAGAGGTGGGACAGGGGCGGGGCTAATTCTCATAACTTAGCCCCACCCCCGTACCACGTCTCCCCATTGCAAATAGCGCAGAGGGGTGGAGAGGAGGCAGAGAGGGGGCGGAAGCTCTGTTCCTGCTCTTGGCTCTTCCATCCTCCCCCCCCCCTGCAGATGAGGAAAATGTATATCGGCTCAGCGTGAAAACCGAGTTGATATACGTTCATGTGAATGCACCCTTAGACAGGATTGATCAGTCTGCCATAATGTTCTACACGAGGCAAAACATTTAGTATAATGATTATTTGCTACTGATTGAAACAAATTTTGAAAAACAATCAAATAAGACTTTAATGGCCTCAGAATAGATAGCAGTGAGTTTCGCAGTCTCCATAACACAGCGACACAATGCTCTATGGAGGACTCGGAAAACATATGTAACATTGACACAGAGTAAACCTTTCTACCTCAACAGATGAGTCTTCAATTAACAGATATGATTCGACTGGAATCTAGTTATTGGAACCTGAAAGGAACTGATGCTAAAAATAAATACTTTCTTCATAACAATCAATTCTTAATTTAAAGGTTATCAAGAGAAAAGTAATCCATAGCTTTTTGTCTACACATTTGAATTCCCTTGACTCATGAGTATGTAATATTCAGAACCAAGCATATTCTATTCCAAACAGCAAAATTGATGTGTGGCCTTTATACATAAATGGAGCTTAGTTGAAGACACGGCTAGGAAAAAACATATTAACTGATGCTAATTCACAATAGCTTTCAATTCAAAAAGCAAAGTCAACTTAAAAGTCTTTAAATTAACAAAGAATTTAGAACACCACATATTTCCCACGAGGACGCTAAATTGTTCAAGCGCAATTTGTTTTAGCTAAACAATAGCAAACTCATATGTGTTAAAAGATCCCTGGAAACTGTGGCTAACCCCAGAACACTGTACCAAATAATCAAGCAGCAACACACATAAAGAAAGCAGATACAGACTAGAAAATGAAGAGCAAGTCAGGAAATGATCTCTAAAGCAATTTGATCAATAGTTTACACCAAGCTAAATACTTTCTAATCAACAACATTTGTACTAAGTACTCCCCCAAGGTTATGAGCAGTCCAAAGAAGAGAGTTTCTTAAGGCCTCCTTCTAGTTGCCAATTATGGTGGTTAGGGATGAGGGAACTTTTGAAAAGTTCGGTTCGGCTGATTTACCGAATTTGGGCAAAAAGTTTAATTCTGTCTGAATTAATTCAAATTGACTCGCAACTTCACCAATACTCCTAAAACTAGTGTATAACACTATATAAGGACTAGAGATGAGCGAGTATACTCGCTAAGGCAATTTACTCAATCGAGTAGTGCCATAGCCGAGTATCTCCCCGCTCGTCTCTAAAGATTCGGGGGCGCCGTGGGTGACAGGTGAGTTGCAGCGGGGAGCAGGGGGGAGCGGAGGGGGAGAGAGGGAGAGAGAGATCTTTAGAGGCGAGCAGGGAGATACTCGGCTAAGGCACTACTCACTCGAGTAAAGTGCCTTAGCGAGTATACTCGCTCATCACTAATAAGGACCATAAAAGCCCAGTATAACAATCATATGCCAACTATGAGTATATTTTAAAGGTAAAATTAAGGAAAAAAAATGAGGATAAAACAAGAAAAAACAAGAAAAAAAAAACTGGACAAAGAATGGAATAAAACAATAAACTATCCAGTACCCACCTGTTAAATATACAGCTTCAGTTCAGTTGTTCTGGTTCTTGGCACTTTGGTCTAGGAAGCTCCGGTAACAGTAATTTGCCATTCAGTATTCATGCCCGATGAGTGGCTCCTACAGCCATTTATCATGCATGACTACTGAGGTCGATAATTGGCTGCAGGAGTCACGTAAATAGAGGACATGTGACCACTGAAGGAGCTTCCAGGAATAGACATGGACCAAGAGTCTGTTCTAGAGCAGTGCAGCATTTAATGTAGGAGTACTAAATAGTTCAGTACTTTGTTCCATTCTCTGTTCTTGGCCAGTTTCCTCTTTTTAAATGTCCCAAATAACCCTTTTAGTGGATTGCTACAGTTTTGCTTTACTGACCTCTGGAGGCTTTGACTCTGTTTGCTTCCACTTGACTATTGTACGCCTCCATTTTTAGTCCTTCTAGGTTTTTACCATAGATTTGTTGCATATTTTGCTATTGAGCAGTGTGATTGATCTTGACATGGCTGGTCGATGACACCCTATTGCTATCAGCAATCATCAGCTCTTCTACATTTTCTCAACCTCATTATTTGTCTAAACATTACCCAAAGAATCAATTATTGTATAATCAATACACATTTAAGTCCTGGGAGTAGCAGAGAACCAAAACCCTAACAAAAGGTTCAGAAAAAAGGGAGTGAAATGTGAAATCTAGCTATTATAAAAGAGGCTCATTACACCGTGCTGCTTCTCTTTGATGCCGCTTCTGCAATTCATGTTTGCAGCCTACGGAAATACCCCATAACAAAATCATGTTGTGTCTTTAAAAAAAAAAAGTTTCTGGACTCCTTTCAAAATCTTTTAACAAATTAACAATCACAACATGATGGAGCAGATGGCTCTAAATCCTTAGACCGCTTTCACACGGGCGACAAAATTGCGTGATTTTTCCGCAATGCGATTGCATGAGAAAATGCATGCATGTGAAGCCTATGCCTTCCAATGGATTCCTTCACATTAGCGATTTTTTTTCTCTGATGCTATCTTGCAAGGGAAAAAAAATCACACCATGCTGTATACTGCTGCAATTGGAGATTTTTTGTAGCCCATGTTTCCCTATGGAGCCTTCATTTTTGTTGCATCCCAACGCACAAAATCACTGTTTTTGTGTGATGCAATGCGACTTTATCATTAAAAAGTAAGCCCTACCCCAAAACTAAGCCCTAGCTGCACTCCAAAAAAAAAAAGAAAGGGAATACTTAGCTAAAAAGCTCAGACTGGGTCCTCCTGCTTCTTGACGGAGCTCCACCTGTCCTGCAGTCCTCTTTCGCCCACAGTAGATCACTTCCTGGTTCAGAATTCATAAATACCGCCTCCAGGAAGCGATGGCTCTGATTGGTTCATCCAGCGCTGCTTAGCCAATCAATGCAGCGCTCAATGAACCAATGCGATGGCTGTGATTGGTTTATGCAGCGCTGCATTGATTGGCTGAGTAGCTGCCGAAAAACCAATCAACAGCCAGCGTATTGTGGAGGCAGGATTTATGAATTGGCCAATCAATGCTGCGGCTCAGCCAATTCCACAAGCCTAATTGATCATTTCCTGGTTACCAATTCAACTTACTACTTTGGTTGCTCTTCTCAGAACCTGCTTCAGCTCTAATAATTTTTTTTGAGCCCAAAGCTATACCCACGACCCCTATGTCCCATGACCCATATGCGTCAATATGATAGCAAAAGTGCAAATCACAGTTTTGCACTGAAAGGTACCTCTACATTGTCACCACTGGGGGGTTTCCCTTCTTTATTGTTTGCTCTACAATACTTGTTGAAAAATGAGATTCAAATCTAGTGATGGATATAGCAAAACAGATAACAGGAAGTGGAAGGTGATGTATCGTGCTGCTCATAGAGGTGAAATATGGACAGCGCACAGACTTACCGTGTTTCCCCCAAAATAAGACAGTGTCTTATATTAATTTTTGTTCAAAAAGGTTTAACTTTTTTACATGTATAGCTGCCTGGACACTATTTAAATTGACTTTTTTAATTAACTGTTAGCAGGGCCTAACTTTTGAGTAGGGCTTATATTTAAAGCATGCTCAAAAAGCCTGAAAAATCATTTTGCATCCTCAAAAATTCTGGAAAATCATGCTATCTCTTATTTTCAGGGTATGTCTTATTTTCAGGGAAACAGGGTAAAAATCGCTTGTGTGAACAGGCCCTTAGTTAAGTGAAATGAGTTGCAGGAAGAGATTTGTCATTATAAAAGTGACGCTTCCACAATAAACAGGGAGCAAAGTGTAAAGGAGTGTGACAGCAATTGATAATTAATAAGTCCAACAAACCCTGGGGAATTGTCAGTCAGCTAATAGAGCTGTTTCGTTTCTTCTGACCTCTAGCAGTTGGCATATTCACAACTTCCCTCTTGTTTGCATCTGCCAGTTTGTGAATTTTAGCTTTACGACAACAGATCTGAAAGTTGCTTTCGTTTTCTTTGCCAAAAATATATTCTTCAAGCAGGTTCGCTAGCTAAACAACATGTTCATTTTCCCAAACAACAGATTCTTAAGCGTTTCATGTCAAAGTCTCTGAAAGTTAGCAAATTAACTATTTTGTATATGATCAGTTTTTCATATTTGTTTCTTTCATGGTTTAGTCTACATTTTCATAAAACTAGAAAAAATGGACAAACTTGGCACGATTTATATTGTGTACTAAACAAAAGTTATTAAAAACAATTCAAGAAGTTTACAGAATATTAACCCTTTCCAATCCACTGTCTGACGTCTAAAGACATTATGATTTAAGGCTGTACAGCTCCAATGTTGGAAGACGTCCGTCGGGGTTCTCTTACTGTATATTGCCAGCCTCTCTGCTGTCGGAGCCTATCCAACGTGTCAGCTCCTGCAGTACTGGCTTTAGTCAGCATATAGCGCCGTTGTATAACGGCAGAGAAAGAGTAAGCCCCCTAGGAGAACCAGGATACAAATTGGATTGGAAAGGGTTAATCCATATGGTGCTAAGATGATGGACTGGATCTGAATAAATGAACCATTTTTATTTTTTTTTATGAGTCAGAAGACATTGAAAATGATGGTTTGCCAAACTTACCAAACTTTTTAACTATGAGACCTATAGTGCTTTTTGTAGAGCCTGAGTTATGTGACCTAGTAAGGGACTAGTGGCAGGTATACAGGTGTATATTTTATATGTAGGACTCTACTTCAAATTTTTGGTCTGTTTCTCCTTTAGAAACCTCAGTAAGGAACAGCTACAGTTATGTATGCCTTTTGCACCATAATTACTTTAGTTTAAGTTGAATTCAGTATATATGAGCAGTCAAGGTGTGTCTGTAACCCATGTCAGCCTGGTTCAGATTCTCTATATGATTTGCCATGAACATTTTGATAGAAAGGGCTCATGACAGGCACACTGAAACAAAACAGGCAGTAGGCAAAGTAAGTAGAATGCTCGGCTGTATAGCTGGACATATAACCAGCAGAAAGAGGGAGATTGTGATCCCCCTATATAGAGCTAAGTGAGGCCACTCTCATGCATGCATTCACAAATAGCTACGACCGAAATCACGGTAAAAAGCATGTTCAATGTATTGTACGTGTCGTTATGGCCTCGTCGATATCAAATATGTGGAATTTTTTTATGCTAATATGAGAAAAAGCATAAAAAAAGGTTTTTTTAACATTTGTTTACATTTTTATTTTTTGTACTTTATTTTTCTCTTTTTTTTACACCACTTCTGTCCCTCCGAGGGACCTTTACTGTAGCACTGCAGATCGCTGCAATAAGGCATGGCAGGACTTCTCTCCTGCCATGCCTTATCGCTTACTATAGTGATCACAGGCTATGGCATTACAGGAAGCCGGTATCTGGCATCCTGCTGCCATAGCAACCAGCCAGGTTCACGCGATGTTATCGCGAGAGCCCGGCTGGAGTCATCTACTTAGATCGCAGCAGGAAAGGGGTTAACAGCGGGGGGGGGCTGTTGCAGCGGGATGTCGGCTATCACTGACAGCCGACTCCCGCTGCTGGCTAGTGCGAGATCTGCTATGATCTCGCGCTCTCCCTATGACGTAAGGGTACCCCGCTCCCATGACGTACCCTTACGGCATGGGGCGGGAAGGAGTTAAAGACCCTGTGGGCATTGCATGGGGCTCAAATTTTAACAAAAAACTGGTGCTGTCTCATTTCCTAGTGAGCTAGTTTCTTAATGAGGAAAATATCCACTATTTTTATGCAATATATCAAACAAAGCGGATGTACCACCACCAAACCGCAGACTGGCTTGGCGTTGGGCTAAATCCCGAGGCAACATCTAAGGAACCCCAGTTTCACCTTTTAACTCCACCAGTTGGGATGTGGGCTTTGCTGCAGGGTCGCCAGGTCATTACTCACGTAGCAGTCTCAGTACTGTGGCAGTCAACACTACTAGAGGCCTATGTGCTGTACCTGAGGGTATGGACAGTATAGTCAGACAGTCTGGGACACGGCAGGCAGCAAACTTCAGTATAAGGAACAAGCCAGGGGTTAGGTCATGCAGAACAGGTTTAGCATGGACAATCAAGCCAGGGGTCAGTGCAAGCAGTAAACATAAGCATGGTCAGTAAAAGAAGCTGGTATCAAGAGAAGAGACCTGAATACAGTCAGAATAAGCCAAATATCAAGAAATGGAGATTCAGAACAAACTTCAAAGCAGACAAAGTAGACCAAAATACTCAAGAGCCCTCCACAGGGGTAGAAAGTGTAATATAGCCAGGTGTATTCTGTGATTGGCATAATCTGTGGTACACATTGGCTCTTTAAGAGGACAGGTAGGGGCACAAGTGTGTCCTCTGGACAGCAGTGTCAGACACTGCAGATGTCGGGGGCCAGCATCTGCCAGGATGGGAACCTGGGTGCTTGCCATAGCCACCAGGAGGGGCAAATCGGTGTCTGTGCTGTACATTGTAACACAGTTTGCATTTTCAACAAGTAAAATAATATTACAATGGGCGGATATCTAGTGTAGTCTCTCTGGTGTTATACGCCATCTGGTGAAGGCCATAAATCTATTCATCCGTATTGAAATACATCTGGACAATTTCTTAGACACCAAAGTGAGAGATCTAAGCTTAGAATCTAAGAAACTTTGGCCTATATGTTTTTTCCCAGGCTTTCACATACAGTAGCTGAGAGTTTTAGGGGCTGTGGAGGTTCTAATTTGGGCAGCTATCTTGGTAGGAGTCTTCCTTTGTAGGATGAAGCTTCTGTAGCTTGAAGCTGTGGAGTCTTACAGAAAAACCTTTATACAAAGTCTTTGATGACAGTGCCGCTAAAGGTCAAATTTGCTCTTCTGTATGAGTGACCCTTTGTAAGATGAGGGATCCAAACCATGTCATCTCTCCGTGTGCATTTGTCTCTTTTATACAGTCTCTAAGAAAAGAATGAATACTGTATATGTTTTATTGTACATATTTTTATTGTACCATTTATAATGTAAGGAATGTATTTGTTTGATCCCCAGGAGGGAGTTTATTTCTTGCTGTGAGAGAATTGAACACATTGACTATTATTCCTTGCGAAGAACATTTACTGTCTCTTATTGTTGGGGTTTCTGTTTTTACTAATATTTGATCTTTAGCGATAACAAACTTTCCCGATTGAATGAGCAGTAATGGATATGATGTGCAGCGTTTCCCACTAATGTGTTTGAACCAGATCTGCAAAATCTGAAACTAAAGGGTGTTTTATGCAACACGCTAAGTCCATTTTATCCTATAAGAATGAAGGGGTTGTCCTAGTTATAAAAAAAATGTTTTGTAAGTGCAGGGAGTGTTATAAATAACATAGAAGATATATTCATTTGCTTTTCCTCATCAAGCTTTATTTAAAGGGCTGTAGCAATTTATTCACATGACCACTACACCCAGTAACTAACCTTAGTAGGGGTCCAACTGCAGGACCCCCCGGCGATTTCAAGAACAATGCACCCCAAATTCCTCATGTGAATGGAGTAGTCGTGTGCATGATTTACCACAACTCCATTCACTTCTGTGGGCTGGAGAGAGATTAATGTGTTTGACTACCTCTCTTCATCCTATAGAAATGAATGGATTCATTGTGAGCCATTCTCAGTATCACTGGGTAATGTCCTTTAATTTTTTAGGTTATTAGGGGGGTGGATACCTAATAGGTAGTGATGAGTGAACATTTTAAAAGTTTGGTTCGGCTAGTTCACAGAAATTCAAAAAGTTTGGTTTGGTCCGAATTAGTTCAAACTGAATGAGAAGTTTACCAAAACACTGTCTAAGGCCTTAGTCAGACGGGCGTTTTTTCGCGCGATTCGCGGATCGCATGACGGATGCGCATTCGCAAATCGCGTGAGCGGTGCCCGAAAATCGCCCGAAAAACTGCTCCTAGCCGCATTTCATTAGAAACGGGCCCGAGCTGTCCAGCTCATTGCATTCAATGGAGCCGGCAATACAGACGGCTCCATTGAAAGCAATGCGCTGTGGGCGAGTGTGGGATGAATTGTCGGGAAGGGCTTAAATATATAAGCCCTTCCCTGCAATTCATCCAGAAATGTGTTAAAATAAAAAAATATATATATACTCCCCTTGTCCCGGCAGCCGGAGTTCAGCGCGGCCGGCCTGAATTCATGAATGGGTGTGAGTGAGACCTGCCTCTGATTGGCTCAGCGCTGAGCCAATCAGGGGGCAGGTCTGACTCACATCCCCTTCACACCCACTGCAGGCCGGCCGCGCTGAACTCCGGCTGCCGGGACAAGGTAAATATATATATATTTTTTTATTTTAACACATTTCTGGATGAATTGCAGGGAAGGGCTTATATATTTAAGCCCTTCCTGACAATTCATCCAGCGCTGTCCGGCAGCCCATTGCTTTCAATGGAGCCGGCTGTATTGTCGGCTCCATTGAATTCAATGGGCAAACATCGTTCTTCTCTGCCACAGCTGTTACAGCTGTGGCAGAGAAGAATGATTTGTCTTCTATATGTTCTCAATGGGGTCGGCGCTGCTGCCGCCAGCCCCATTGAGCGCATATAGTGAAGAGAACAGGAATCGCAGATCGCAGATAGGTGCGATCTGCAATTTCTGTTCTATTATTTATCGGACGAGCGCATAAAAAGCGCTCATGTGTCCGATACCATTGCAAAGCAATGGTTTTATAAAATCGCCGGACACATGCGCATGCGCAACTCGGGCGAAGAAACGCCCGTCTGACTGAGGCCTCAGAGCCATAAAAGTCCGATATAATGTAGTGGATTCAGGACTTTTATGGCTCTTAGACAATGCTATAGACCCATTTCCAGTACTATTATTGAGCAAACTGAACCAGTAGAAATCTGTTTCAGGTAGAACTTTGCTAAAAGCTTGGTTCGGGTTTGTGCTGAACCAGACTTTTAGCAAAGATCAACCTGAAACAAGGTTCTATTGTTTTGGTACGCTCAACACTATTAGTATGTGTAGGTTTTTAGTTTATATGCAATGTATTAACAATAACATTTATTTTATACTAGATAAGCATTTTTTAGGCGGGCTTTGTCTTATATCTTTTATTAAAGTCTTTATGAAATATTTCTAATTCCATTAAGTGATTACTATTTTACATATTTATTTTGAAGCTAGAATGTATTAGTTTTCTCTTATATGCAAGTACAATATACTCTGTGTCACTATGACACAAGCTGCTGTTAAGAAACACTTAGTCTGACCTAACAGTAGGCTTACTGATCTGATACCTCTGGTATCCTTCCTAGGTTCTAAGTAATGACTGCAGTGTGGTTCCGCTAGGCACCGATCGTGACCAAACTCAAGAAGGAGTTCAATTTGATCATAGACAGTGGCCATCAAAGGATTGAATGCCAGGCTCGATGGTCACTTTGGCTGTAGCTGTAGAAGGTTACTCTAAGATCTGGAGCTGTCAGTAACAGCTACTTCTTAGAGCAGACAACCCCAGCGAACTATTAACCCCACTCTATGGCGGTAATGGCAAAAGATGTCTCTGCAGTCAAAAAACTGTGAGCAGTAGACAATATTAAGTACACAGCAGCATATGGAGAAAAAATCTCTTGGTATTTTCAAACCTTATTCCATGGTGAGGAGGGAGATGTACAGCCTAACTAAGGTTTGGATCAAGACCCAAACAGAGATCCACAAAAAAGCATGGTCAAGGCAGCATCAGATAAATAAAAAATCAATAACTTTATTCCTCCATAAAATAACTGGAGATGTTTCGACCTATCCAGAAGGTCTTGATAAAGAGCTTGATGAAGACCTTCTGGATAGGTCGAAACGTTGCAAGTTATTATATAGTGATTGATAAAGTGATTGATTTTTTAGTCAACTGATGCTGCCTTGACCATGCTTTTTTGTTAAAAAAAAACTGTGAGCAGTCTCTATGTTAATAAATAAGTACTGATCTTTCAGATCATATGTCAATGAGGGTAAAAAAATGGTACCAGTTTAGGTAAGGTTTAGATAAGTTTAGATAAAAGGAAGCTTCTGTGAAACTATTTAGGGAAATATAGATTATTAGTTATTGGTCTGCTGCTCAGATCCTCACCAATCTCCACTCAGTTCCCAGATGCTGATCATGTGCTGACTAAGCACGTGACTATGGCAGTCAATCACTGCTCTCAGGGTACCAAAGCTTAGGCCAATGATTAGTCGCAACTGTCACGTGTATAGATAACATATGATCAGCTAAATTATATCAACAGTCCTGAGATCAGGTCAATCTAAAATATTCTTAGTATTGGGAAAGCCTGAATTTAGGTCCAAATACACCACAGAATGAGTCACAAAAGTATTGAAATAGACAACAATGGCACAACTTTATGATAGGGTTAGGTTGGAATGGCTTTATGTCTTTGTTTTATGTAAGTTAGTGGCTGCTTGTCTGGTTATCAAAATTAGAGCTGAGCCCTTAAAAAAGAGTATACAATCTACAACTGTTCCTCCAAACTATTACCTGGGACACCTCCAGTGAGCATTCAAAAACCAAAAGTAAAAGGAGGCAAAAGTATTAAAGATTACCACAAGTAATCTGGTTATTACAAGAGTCTCAAGAATTATGCTGTACAAAAAGCTGTCGGCCATAAGGGAAGATAAAATGGAACTATCCCTCAAAACATGGCAGCCATGCACATCTTTTCTAGAAATATCTGGCATAAACAGACTTATTAGCTCATGCGGAGTCAGATAAGAAGTAGAATCAATTTTGTAATGTTAATTGTGGGGGTGGGGGGGGGGGTGTGAGTGATGGTGGGGAGGGGGGGGAATTAAAAAAAAATATATAAATAGAATACAATATAAAGGGAGAATTAAATAAGGGTATGTCTAATGAGTAGGGCTAGGCTGGGGTTAGGGGGAGAGGGAGGAGAGGGAGATAAGAACAACCTTGTATTTATTAGATATTATGGTGTTATGGATAGATGGGGGGTTTGGGGAGATGGGAGAAGAAAAGGGATTATATGTGTGGTTTTTGACTGTTTACCTTAATTCGATTTTCCTAAGATACCTTATGCGCGGGAAACGTACTAAAGCTTTTCAGCATGTTAAAAAGTGAATAGTTTAATATATATATATATTTTTTAAACAAAAGATTACCGCAAGACAGTTTGATAAAAGACAAGGCCAGTCAATAAAACAAAAGACAAAAATGATGAGTTGTGAGGTGAACATTGGTGTCGTATTGGCATAGGTCCCATTGGTTTGATCAGTGCTAATCATTAGAAGAAGATGGAAAACATCTTCTATTGACTCCACTTAAGTTTTTTCTTCAGGTGGCTGATGGGGTCAAAGCAGTCAGACTCTTGCTAATTGGACATTGTTGGCATATCCTTGTGCTTTACCACCACTGTCTGTGATGAAAATATCCTTGTAATATAAAGTAGTAGAAATGCAAAGAAAATCCTAAATTGCATAAAGCTAAACAAGCTCATAATTTCTAGACATTTAGTATACATTTTACTCATGTTTTTTATTAGTTTACTATAGGATTAACTAAATAAAATTCCCCAATACCACAGCATTGTGTTAGGCTGGCCATGCACTTGACTCACATCTTTGCAATACTATGGCTACCTACTTCTTATAAGCACACTCTGCCTAAGTCTATTTTCAGGCGATTAAAAAAGAATGCCTTGTGTTTTACATAGGCTTTGGAGTTGTACTCAAATGCCCAATAGGGATTCAACCCTCAAGTTACACAGACTTGAATCTTTCATGTTAAAAATATTTGCAGGCTGTCAGCTGGAGCAGACAAAGAAGACATGAGATCCTCTACCATTAGAAACATCCCATCAATGATAAAAATGCCTTTGAAAAGAGGAAGTCTTCTCTAAGCGCATGTCTGTCTGATCCATGTCTCGCAGGTAATTCAAGACAAGTAAAAGGAGAAAGTGCCTAATGAGTAACTTGCTGTGAGCTGCCGAGAACATTTTATTGGGCTTTAAACAGTTTTTTTCTTATGTCAGTGGTAGCATAATGACTTCTTCTAGGAGACACCAACAGTCACATATTTCACCCAATTGCAAAGATAAGTATCGCAACATTACCATAAAGTGAGGTCTCCTCAAAAATGTCAATATTAGAAATAAATTGTGCATTCTGCAAAACAGCAAAAAATATGACTCTGGTAATAGATCTAATAAAGGAAATTTTAGGCATTTAATTTCTCTACTGGCAAAAATAATTACTCAGTCTATCCCATAAAAAAAACAGGACCCTGACGAATGTCGTCAAAGTCAATGGGATGTGGGGGCGTGGCCTGGAGTGAATCCGAGACGGCAGAGTTTCTGTAAGCTCCGCTCGGCAGCTAGTCTCAGCGACACCACAGCACACAACGGAGGGAGAAAACTTACCCGACTACCGGCTAAAACCCTCTGGAGCATGGCGACAGCGAAAAGACGGACTTCCAAAGCGGCTCCGACCCGTTTAGAGGAGTTTTTCGTTCCGCGCAGCGTGCTCCCGGAAATGGCGGCTGAAAAGAAGATGGCCGCGGCGGCGGGAACCCCGGTAAGAGAACTCCGCAAATCTCTTGCCCTGACACCCATGAGCAGGGAGGATGTGGATAGCGGACAGAGGGGGCCAAAAGGAGTAGGACGGGAGGAGAAGGCTCCCACAGGAGGGAACAAGATAAGGTCCGGGGCGCCCCTAGGACGTAGTTCAAAAAACAAAATGGCGCCGGTCGCTGCAGGGAGCGCTCACTCCGCTTCTGGCAGCCCGGCCAAACAAAAACAAAGATTGTTAAACGCCACAGAAGATGAGAACCCTGTCTTTACGGACATACATGCCTCCCCCCCTGAAAATAGTCTGGCAGAGGAGAATATAATGCAGCATAATCTGCCCGCAAACCGCAGCTCTCCCCAAGATTTGGCGCCAAATGCGTTGCGGGTCACATATTCTGCCCCAAACAGCCCAGCCAAACAAAGGCAAGACTCACCTGATGACATAATGGAGGAGTCTCATGATGCTACTCCCCTTCATCTTGCTCAAGATGAAGAAATCGTTAATTTACCGGCCTCTGACAAACCGGCCTCAGAGTCATATATCAAAGAGGCGATATTAGCCCTGAGAAACACCTTACAAGTAGACCTGAAAAGCCTGTATCACCACGTAGACAAGTCAATCTCTGAAGTTAACACCAGGTTAAAGAACACAGAAAGTAAAACAGAGGAGCTCGTGAAGTCGCATAATGAGCTTATTGATGCACACTATGTGCTCGAAGGGACTGTTATTAAACTCCAAAACAAAATAAATGATTTGGAAGATAGGAATAGACGTAATAACGTCAAGATCCGCGGCGTCTCCGAAAAAATTACTAACGACAAAATCCCTGAATATGTTATGCGTCTGATTCAGAAAGTGCTTCCGCACCTCCCTGATCGCGATCTTAGGATCGACAGAGCCCACAGGCTGCCGCTTCCGAGATTTTTGAAGGACAATAGCCCTAGAGACATTATAGCGAGAATTCACCATTTCAGTACGAAAGAGGCTCTTATGCAAGCAGCGAGAAAAATGCAAACGTTACCAAGCCCATATGCTGACATTCGTATATTCATCGATCTTTCCCAAGCGACCATGGAAGCCAGGCGAAATTTCGCCCCCATAACCCTAGCCTTGAGAGAGGCGAACATTCCCTATAGATGGGGATTTCCCACGAAAGTCATTACCAACAGAGAAAATACAACGCATGTGCTTCACGATGTCGCCTCAGCTAGGGCAACTTTAGCCTCGTGGGGATTGGAAGTGAGGGAACCTCCGTCTGCCCACAGGGTAAACCCCGCAGGAAAATTCAGAGAAGGAAGATCTTAACTGCTTACAGCGTCAGATTCCAAAAAAAAAAAAAAAAAAAAAGAAGAGAGGAGTTTTGTCTACATTTATCCTCGCTCACTTCCGCTGTCATAGGACATGGCAGACCAGAGACTTTTGCTGATCACTCAAGTGAACTGTTTTCTACCCCCCTGATGCTTCAGCAAGCAATAGCTTGCCTTTTTTCTCTTATTCTTTCTTGCTGTCTTTTTTATGCCCGCAGCAAACCGTTATTATACAGTTCCATATCTTGCGATTGTAAGGCTTTATGTGTAACAAACTATTTTTCTTTATTCAGTTATGTTTTGTTAGGCATCACCTCCACTGTTTGGTTCCTGTCTCTTAGCTCCTACGTGCCTAGTCCGATAATATGGCTCTGAAAATTTTATCGCTGAATGCCAACGGGCTAAATCTCCCGCAGAAAAGAAATTACGTGTGGAAGGAGGCCAGTCGAAATAACATCAATATCGTATGTATACAGGAAACACACCTCATAGATTCAGACATACACCGCATGTCGCACAAGAAGTTCCCGCATGCCACATTCGCATGCGCCCCAAGGAAACGGGCGGGTGTGATGGTGGCATTTGGTGAATCTACTCCATTCACTCTCACGACACAAATTTGCGACCCAGAGGGACGATACATAGTCTTGGTAGGGACACTAAGAAACGATCCAATTACCCTAATTAACGTTTATGCCCCTAATAAAAAGCAAATAAGTTTTTTGAATAAACTTATGAAAGTAATCCGTAAAGTGGCGAAAGGCAAGTTGATATTCTGCGGGGATTTTAACTCAACCCCGGAGAGCTCCATTGACTCCACCCACCCCTCTAGAAGATTGGGTTCAGATCTAAACTTTTGGCTACGCAGGCACGCGCTCTACGACACCTTTCGTTGTCTTAATGCTGCGTCCAAGGAATATACGTACTTTTCCCCCCGCCATCGGTCGTTCTCCCGCATCGATTTATGTCTGGTCGATAGACACCTTATCACAGCAGTTACGAAGGCAGAGATAGGCACGGCCACGTGGTCGGACCACGCCCCAATAGTGACCTCAATTGCCCTGGGAGGGATTAAACAACCGAGTAGATCATGGAGAAACAATGTATACTTAATGAAGCTGCCGGAATATAAATCTGAAATTCAAAAAAACATGGAAGAGTTTTTCGCTTTAAACAATACCCCCGATGTAGACCCACGCTCTCTGTGGAACGCTCATAAGGCATTCATGAGAGGGGTACTTATTAAGCTGGGCGCCAGATACAAAAAAAAGAAAGCAGAAAAGACAGAGGCCTTAGTGTCGGAAATACAGCGATTAGAAAAAAAGGTTCGAGAGGGGCCAGCCTCACAATCCCATAAGGAATTGTTCAAAGCAAGATTGGAATTACGCAAAATTCTCCAAAATGACTTTGATAGAGAGGTAGCGTCCCGTAGAGCTAATATTTACTCGTCACTGAATAAACCATCTAAATGGATGGCCAGCCTACTTAAAAAGAAGACGATTAGATCCTCCATTCCTTTCGTATGGAGTTCAAAACATAAAGAGTCTAAGATCACTCACCCAGAATTAATAGCGGATAAGTTTCGTTCGTACTATAGCGAATTGTACAACTTAAAAGACGATCCCGCCTTTGCTCAACCTAACAAATTAATGATAGACAATTTTTTAAATAAGCTAAACCTCCCGAATATCTCCGATGCTCAAGCGTCAGAATTAGACAGAGAAATGTCAGTCTTGGAGGTGATTGAAACAATCACAACTATGAAGAACCAAAAGGCCCCCGGGCCTGATGGTTATTCGTCAGAATATTTCAAACTGTTTTCAGGGGTGCTGTCCCCGTTCCTAACTAAATACTTTAATAACGCCATGTGCAGTGGAACTTTTCCGGAAGAGGCCCTCCAGGCTACTATTGTAGTCTTGCCCAAGGCGGGCAAGTCCCCAGATGATCCATCCAATTTCCGTCCGATCTCTTTGCTGAATACGGATATAAAAATATATTCCAAGATCCTTGCAACAAGACTGCTCGGGGTTCTCCCGGAGATTGTACATTCCGACCAAGTTGGCTTTGTGAAGGGGAGACAGGCCCCGGATGGCACCCGCAGGGTCCTCAACCTTCTTCACTCTTTGAGACTCTCGCATTCCCCTGCGGTCATGTTAGCTCTTGACGCCGAAAAGGCTTTTGATCGTGTCCACTGGGACTACGCCTTTCAAACATTGGCCAAGTTTGGCTTCGGGGAGGGGATGCGGCGTGCTATCCGGGCCCTGTACTCCAACCCGTCGGCGAGGGTTCTGGTGGATGGCTTGCTCTCGGAGACCTTCAAAATTTCCAATGGCACGAGGCAGGGCTGCCCTCTTTCCCCCATCTTATATGTTCTTTCAATAGAGCCCTTGGCCGAGGCGATTAGGCTGGCCCCTGAGATAAGGGGTGTCCCACTGAATCTCCGTCAACACAAGATTGGCCTGTTTGCGGACGATGTCATCCTCACTTTGACGCGTCCACTCGACTCCCTGAGGGCGGCCCAACAAGTCCTTCAGGCCTTTAGCGAGATTTCACAATATAAACTCAATATAAATAAATCAATAATATTGGGTGTCAATACCTCCAAGGAACTAAAAAATGCAATTAAAAAAGAATTTCCCTATGTGTGGGGGGATGGGGGTCTCCCATACCTGGGCATCCATTTGACTTCTAATTTGATCGACTTGGAAAAAATAAACTACCCCCCCTTGTTATCCCAAGTGCAGAAAGAGTTAGATTATATGGCAAAACTCAAACTCTCGTGGTATGGCAGAATTATGTCTTACAAAATGAAGCTCCTCCCTAAAATTCTTTATTTTTTTAGAGTTCTACCAATTACCTTATCCCAATCTATACTAACCAAACTACAAGGGCAGATGTCTAGCTTTGTCTGGGGCGGTAAAAAACCCCGTCTGGCTCTCTCTATTTTATCCATGCGCCGAGACAAAGGAGGTGCTGATATTCCGAACCTGGCCAAATATTATAGAGCGTCACTTTTAAACCAAACCAGATATCTAATTGCGGGAGACGATAGGGCGGGGTGGGTAGGAGTGGAAAGCAGCTTTGCCAAAACAACTTCATGCAACCCGTTGCTTCTTGCAGCCTCTCTAGAGGCCATGTCGGACGCCCTACCAAATAAAACAAAACTAAAAATAAATACTCAAGGGCTATCCCCTACTACGCTCACATCTCTCACAGTGTGGAGTGAACTGACAAAAAAAACGGCTATAACTAACACCTTGAAAGCGCCCAATATTCCTCTCGAGATTCTAGGGGTGTTTGTCCCAGAGTTAGATTTGAGAAATTGGAAAGAGAAGGGGATATGTACGGTGGCCGACCTGATGTCAAAAAATGGTGTGAAGCCCTTTACAATGCTTAGTACTACATACGGCCTGGACAACCAAGACATATTCAAATATTCTAGAGTCACCCACTTTATTAACAGATCATTAATTCACACAGTAAAGATCCCATGTGATATCATTAATAGACTTAACTCAACGCCCAATCTGAAAAAGTCAGAAATTAGGTCCTTTTATGATATATTGACAGGCAACAATGACATCTCAAAGAAATCCCATATGATTAACTGGGAACAAGAATTAAAAACGGACGTTCCACTGGACCTTTGGAAAAATGCTTTTAAGCTGGCTGGGAAATCTACTAAGGGGTTGGGTATATTAGAAGTCCAAATAAAAATTGCAATGAGGTGGTATTACTCCCCGGCGCTTTTACGCAACAGATTTAAGAGGGGTGATGGCCTGTGCTGGAGGGGATGTGATCAAATGGGCACTCTTTCACATATCTTCTGCTCATGCCCTAAATTATCCATCTTCTGGCAAGACATACTGAATTTACTTGATAAAGTCTTGCAGATCCGTGTTCCAAGAGCGGCTAAACATATTTTACTCCTAGTGGGTCTGGAAGACATTCCTATTCCTGCCAGGTTTCTGGTTGGACACGCCTTCATGACCGCCAAGACTCTTATTGCACAACACTGGCGTGGCCCAGACCCACCAAATATTCACGAATTTAAAAATAGAATGGCGGAGCAGAGGGTACACGAGAGATGGTTGGCATTCAGAGAAGATTCGTTGGTAAGGCACGAGGAGATGTGGAGCGGATGGAGGGAACCACTATAAACTTTCTTGAGACGTTAAATACTCATTGATGCCAATGTTTAGGTTTTATGTTATTTGGTTTGGGCGCTATCTGTTAGCATAAAGAAGATAACATGCGTTTATATGATTGTTATCAAGGACAGTGTTCCAGAAGATGACCTTCCTATGGCTGATCCCTTTTAAGGTCCTATAATTCCTTCATAAACGGAACTTTTGAGAAGGGATATTGTCTACATCTTATAGCTACTATAACTGCTTTCCTTCACTGTTCATTTTGTGTATGTTATTAATGTAAAACATGTTATTTCCTATATATCATTTATTCATGTTCAACTGCTAATTTGAAAATAAAATAAAAATTTAATGTTAAAAAAAAAAAAAAAAAGTCAATGGGATGTGTTTGGATTTAGCACATGCCGCTTTGATCCGTTTAAACAGATCCCTTATAAGGCCTCATGTCCACGGGCAAAATATGATTTTAAATCCGCAGTGGATCACCCACATGCAGATCCGCATCCCATAGGGATGCATTGACCACCCGCGGGTAGATAAATACCCGCGGATGGTCAATAAAAGGGAATAAAAAAAAATGGAACATGAAAAAAAATGGACATGCTCCATTTTCATGCGGGTCTCCTGCGGGGACGGCTCCCGCAGGCTTCTATTGAAGCCTATGGAAGCCGCCCGGATCCGCGGGAGACCTAAAATAAGAATAACTTACCCGCAGCGGACCGGGCAGGTCTTCTCTTCTTCACGGCCGGATCTTCTTTCTTCGGCCCGGCGGATGTGCCCAGCGCATGCGCGCGCGGCACGCTGCCGGCGTGCCGAGCACATCCGCTGGCCGAAGAAAGAAGATCCGGCCGTGAAGAAGAGAAGACCTGCCAGGTCCGCTACGGGTAAGTTTATTCTTATTTTCAGCTCTCATGTCCGCAGGGCAGGAGGGACCCGCTACGGATTCTCCGTGGAGAATCCGTAGCGGGCCTGATTTTCCCCATGGACATGAGGCCTAAATCCAACAGAAAATGAAGTCTTGGGAGGGAGATTATAAAGGCTCTTACCACAGATGTAAAAAGGTTGCAAATTTTTGTGTAAGCTTTTTTGTGCCAAAAATGTGACTTAGTTTTCATGCCACACTTGGCACTTTCTTAAAAAATGAGCAAAATTTATTGCGATAGGCATGGCCTCCCAATGCCCAACGAATTTTCTGTAATTATGCTTCAATCTGGGGTAAATTATGTCACAAATCTACACTTGATTATAGCAAACTTGGATTAGGCACTCATTTTTCCATTTCCACTATTTAAAAAATCATAACTTTCGTTTTACAAAGACATAGCTACGTGAGAAGGCCAATTTTTTTTTTTTTGTGGGACAAGTTGAAGTTTTCAATTGTACTTTTTAGCATATTATATAATTCATATAAAACTCTTAAAAACTTCTAATTGGGTTGAAATGAAAAAACAAAACAAAACATGCAATGTTGCCTTTTAGTTTTGCGGGATGGGCGGGTGGTTTACGAAGTTCATGGTACAGTAAAAATGAAATTTAATCTTTATTCTGTGGGTCAGTACAGCTCTGGCAACATCAAATGTATCTAGTTTTTAATACTTAAAAAAGTCCTTTTTTTAAAAAAAAAAACATTGCTAGCTGTCGATTTGACACCAATAACTTTTCTACTTTTTCCTTGATGCAGCTGTGTGAGGGTTTAAAAGGGTGACCTGTAGTTTTTCTATTGGTAACATTTTAAGGTGCATATAACTATTTTACTGATTTTTATTTAACTTTTTTTCTTGAATACGAGGTGACTAAAAAAGTGTAATTCTGGCAATGCATTTTTTTCTGATTTCATTTACCATGCCAGATATGTAATGAAATTTTTTAATACATTGGACTTTTACATGCATGGCAATACCAACTTTTTATTTCTTGTGTTTAAAGGGACAGTTTTTATAAACTTTTAATAGTTTTTGCATTTACCAATAACTAAAAAAAAACTTTATAGATCTTATTTTTTAGTTACCATAAGGAACTCAAAACAACAATTGATTGCATGTACAATTTGGTACGGTACTTCAAGACAATTAGGAATCCTATTAAGAAGCCCCACAGACAGGGGTTAATAGATAGAAATTCAAGACAGGCCTAGGATCTTCGCAAGGCCCAGAATGTCATGCTAACCCAACAGCAGCACATAATTTCATTACAGGCAAGTCGTTTGGGTGCCAGAGGGAACCTCCTTCCTGTATGAGTCTTTAAAATTCCCTATAGAGTGTTAACAGCAGGAATTGGAGTTATCTCAGATCTCCATCATTGTGACTGGTGTCAGCTCTCAAAAAAGGCTGATATCCATCACATATGGAGCAGGCTGTATAAAATGACACCCAGCATCCACAGTACATGTATAGAATATGTCCGAAAGGGGCTAAAGATGCATCAAAATTATTAAGGGGGTGGAAGTCCTAATGAATTTGGTGCATTTTGCTCTGGTGCACTTAAAATTAGGACAGGTGTAGGAAAAACCTACCTTAATGAATAACATCCTTGATACAAATGTGAACAAGGCCTTAAGCTGAGCAACAGATTAGATAAAAGTTGGTTAAATTAGACTATTTGAGGGTTATTACCTAAATGTGTGTATATGACTTTAAAACGGCTCATAGTTTATTTGTTTATCACTCACATTGTCCTTGCAACCTAAGCTTATACTCTACTGGTTGTACAACCTAGTATGCTTACTAGTCCATTAATCACCCAGCCCCAGCTCACGTATTGGCTAGATAGATAGTAAGTTGTTAGTGGACCTGGGATTGGTAGAATAGCCCTACGCATAGGTTGGATCAAAGAGATAAGATAAAAGAGAAAGCAGAGTGGCAGGCATAGGTCAGTCCAAGTTACGAATGTAGACAGAAGCAAGATCAAAGGAGGAGAGCAAGTGTGGTGGGAAGGAAAAAAGTGTGAGTACAAAAAGGAGTATTGAATTAATGAAAGAAAGAAGGAGAAAGAAAGCAGTTTTATGTAAGGATAGATGAAGGAAGGATCAGCTGAAGTAACAGTGACTAAAAGAAATTAGAAGATTCATACTTAAAGGAATAGAAGACATAGAAGGAAAGAGAAGCAAAGGGCAAAGCATAGTGGATAAAAAAGATTCTCATGCTTTTCACTATTATAGAGCCCACGTGTATCAGTATAGTATTGTACTTAATGTGTGTATCAACCTCATCTAACGAAGTAATGTTAATTGTATAAAGTTTACTGAAGATCCTTCTCTCTAAGAAAATAAACTGTTTCACTGTTTAAAAGTCTAAATCCTGCCTCCTGGAGTCCCTTTTCATTGTCGTAACATCTGCACTGAGGTACCACACTACTCAACAGGGGACTCATATTTTGTTTTGTTTTCCCATTTTTTTATTATTATTTTGTCCAGCACAGGTTTCAGCTTGTATATGGACTGGCATCACAAACTTGACAAAATTTATCATCTTAGCCCATCCTACTTCATGGGTAGCATCACCCCAAAAGAAAGTGCTACACTAGAGAACTGTTCAAATTGCTAACGCCCTACAGCCACTGTTTAGGAGGTGGAGGCAGCAGAGCCGCTGTCGCTGCTATTACTGCCACTGGCCCTTCTGCAGTCTCTATAGCGTGTTACACAATCTTTGTCATAAGTACATTAAGTTTGTGAAGTTTTTGTCTATGAGTGCTATTGCAAAAGTAGAAGATTCTTAGAGTACCCACAGCTCGTCCCCAATCACAAACCAACAAATACATAGCTTGTGAAAGGTGCCTATCCTCTGTTTCATCTCTTACAGTAGATTTCCAAACTGCCCCTAGAATTGACACGAGACCTGTGTGGCTGGAGCTTTATGAAATAGATTTCCATGATCAAGCAGCTACACATAAAACAAAAGACAATTCTATGCATACAACTTTGACACAAAGGTTTGTGGAAAGTTCTAGCATGACAGTGTCCCTGGGAACAAAGCAACCTCCATAAAGACTGTAATGGCTGCATTGAGCCTTGAGCTCTGCTCAATTAGCCACCTTTGGAATCAAATTAAATGCCAATTGTAAGCCTTTTCTCTCATCCAACATGAGTACCTTACCTCACAAATGTTCACCAGCAAAAATGGGCACAAATTCCCAAAGACTTCAGGATCTTGTGGAAAGCATTAGAAGAGTGCAGGTTGTTTTAGTTCAAAAAAGTCCTCAATTCCATATTAATACCCTTAATTTGTTGTGTAGAATTTGGTGGCAATATCATTGGCCATAAAATGTATATATCCTCAAAAGTATAAACAAACATTTATCATATGGTTTTTCTATCATATGCCAAAAGTAAAAAAAAAAAACTCTTTGCAGACTGTTTATAAGAATACAATCTACGGTTTATTTAAAATTGCCTAGAGAGGAACTATAGACCTTATTGCACTACCCTGAAACGAGTGCCAGTCTATAATTGGTAAGCAGTTCAATATTATAAGCATGAGTGTGTACTTTTTAAAACATAATCGTAAAGAAATAGCAGCCTTGAAGACTTTTCTGAGGCATAAATACACTCACAAGTGCATCTTGACAACATCAAATTGATCCCTACCAATGTCAATTAGCGTCCAACATCCCAAATCAATACTTTAAAATGTCAACATTTAAAGCACAGTGTGACAAAATCTTAAGATGACAAAACGCTTAACTGGAAACAAGAAGAAAAATAGACATATACCAAAAAGCAGAAATTAGATTTTTATGTATGGGGAAAGCTGAAAAAAGATGATTCTACTTTTTGTTTATTAAATTAACCATAGTAAACTAAATTAATTGTAAATCTGTAAATGGAAAAAAGTAAAAGCAAGTAGATAAAAGGAGGAAGAGAATGTTGGACAGCAAAGTTAGAGTGCAAAGAAATAGTATAAAAAAATTAAGAATGGATGTTGTCCATGCAACCTGTGGAAACCCGTCATTTGTAGATCACAGGAGATTGGGGTGGGATCAGGGGAGGTTCAGAAAAGTGAAGTGTTAGGTCCTGCCCCTATTTGTGGTCACGCCCCTCCCCTCCGATATACAGATATATTCTACCTTCCTAGCATGGGTTTCCACAGGTTGCATTTTGTGTTTTTCATGGACAACACTGGTGAGGGAGTAAATCTTTGCTAATGTGCAAGAATTGTCTCCTATTGTAGACAAGTCAATAGGGGAGAGGATCATGCTGCAGGCGGTTAGCTTACAGTCACAGACAGATCTGATCTGAAGATTGTAAAATTGGACAATGGGACACATAAGGAAGGATTTATTGATATAGTCATACAGATTAGCTATACGAGAGAAGAAATAAGAATAGGCTATGAAGGGAGGAAACTGGGGGTCTTCTTTCATGAACTTTTTTGTAATCTTCCTACATTCTCCCTGTATGTACAAAGAGACAGTGTAGAGGTGAGCTTGTGAAACTTTATCTCATCTTGCCCATAAAGAATGATAATAGTATGTTGTGTCATGATTGGTCACACAGTTATCCAAATTCCTTGGGGCCAAAAAACGTCGTTAGTCATCAACAAATATAAATGAGCAAACAATGATTTACATAAAAATAAGATAATGGGAAACTATTTTTTAAAAATATGAAACATTGCGAGGGCAAAAATAAGCAAAAATGTTTTTATGTCAATTTAGAATTTCACAAGACTTTCAAGAAGGGGTTTGAATTTGAGTTAAAGATAAGAGTCACTATTTTGTGATTCACTTTCATAGAAAATTCTACAAGAATTAAAGAGAAAAAGGAGTTAGGACAGAAAAAGCAAGATAAGACGTAGAAGACGACAGTGAAGAATGAGAATTGCCAAAGAATGAAGATGAGCAAAGAAAACAGGTCAAAGAGATAAGCAAAAGGATGAAAAATACTGAGAAAAGTAAATACACTTACGCCCAAAAATGAAATTACTTAAAATAAGTCCCACTGCTCCCTTTCCTCTCCCTTCCCCAATTGCACCCCCCAGCCATCCTTGACCTTCACACTGAGTTTTTCTAATGCATTTTTTTTTTTACTTTCTGTCTTTTTATATCTCTTTAGAAACTTCAGTATCCTGCACTCTTTTTGACACATGTAGTTTCTGTTTGCACTATATTGGCCTGAATGGCTACCAGAACAAGACTTAAACCACTTATTTTTTATAAACATGATTGATCCTTAATTTTGTTCCTTCCAAACATCCAATGACTTTGCTACCATATGTCAATGAATTGTATGACCTGTCCTTTTGTTTTACTTTATTAAAGTGCAACTAAACTTAAAGAAAAAACATGCCATAGTGAAATGTCAGGTGCATTGATCGGTGGGGCTTCAAGTGCTGGGTCCCCCTCCAGTATCTAAAATGAACGAGCAGAAACATTTAACTAGCACTGTGCATGTTTAACTGTGATCAGTGAGCAGTATAAGGACTCATAGACTTTCTATAGAGCCTGTACATTGCTCCGACCAGAGACGGAAAAAGCCAGAAGGGCACCGTGCTTGGCTGAGCACTTTTGCCTGTTTACTTTAACGATTGAGGGGGAGTCTCAACAAGAGATCATTACTGAAGGTGATACCAGCCCTAACCACCAGGACAAGGAGATCAAAATCACAATTAGGTTTAATTACTGCCCCGACTGCTAACCCCAGTAGAATCCCAGTTATTATCATATCATGTTTCAGATTCTGTCCAGGGGTTCTGTCCCAGTTTACATCTAAAAGCCTATGGGGGACCAAAAAGAAGCTGTAGAAAACCACAGAAACAGAAACCAACAGGTCTACTTTTCAGTACCAAATGGTGAAACAAATGGAAACTTATGCATCTCCTTTCGAAAATGGCAGATATAGTTTCTGATCCCCTTTTCGAGATTAGACATAAATTGATACAATCACAGGTACGTTAAAGTCCCCTGGTGCATGCACCAAGTCATAATTAACTCGTCATGATGGTTTTTTGTGGGGTAGTTTGCCAAGTCTTCCCCTGTCAGCAAGCTGAGTTTTACCGACCTCAGAAGGATGGAAGGCTGAGTCAAACTTGAGCTGGCTACCTGGACCAAGGGGGATTGAACCCACCACCTTCAGGTCGTGAGCAAGAGCTTAGGACTGCATTTCTGCTGCTTTAACACTCTATGCCACACGAGGCTCTGGAATCACAAAGGGAATGTAAATGGGCCCTTAGGTTGTACCAGCCAAAAAATGAAGAACAAAGAAAAATGTTTGTGTCAGAAATCCAAACATGAAATATACTCTTACTTCTTAACTACAGAAAAGAATAGAACAATAAATAAAATATTGAATGCTGAACAATTTTATTAATCTTGACTCTTCTATTATTCTATTCTCTGCACAATTAATATACATTTTCTATTTTTCCTACTTTAACTTTTACAGGCCACAAAAGCAGACACTCCATGCCTTGAAACCACACACAGATTTTAGCAATTAAAGATAATTAGAACTAAACTATGTAAATAGGTTTTATACAGCTATCTACTGAAACCATGAATGTTTGAAGTCTTCGAGGAGCAGAGTTCAACCACATCATATTAAGTACTGTTTAAGCCTTTAATTCATTTTAAGCTTACAATAAAGTTAAACTATATTTGTACAAGACTTATAACTTGATTTAGATTAGATGGAAAACCATTTGAGAGTAAGTGTCCACCAGAGAATAGAATTATTTGCAAAGACCATATCTTTTTTTATATATATTCTTTGTTAAAGCTATACAAATACAATACATTCAGCCATTTTGAATTTTCTCCTAGTTTTTTTTATTATTACTTAAAGGGGTTGTCTGACATAAAAAAAAAATTATTTCCAAAGGACTACCCCAGCATGTAAACATAGTAAAACCTCATAGATTTCATAGTCACATCTCCCGTCAGCAGATGTGGTTTCTGTCCTAAGGCTTCAGTCACACAAGGGTTTTTTTTGTGCACAAATAGCTGCACCAAAAGATCGCTGATTGCATGAATGGGCAATATTTCATGCATATGAAAAACACCCATTCACTGGAACATCTGCACTTTAAATAGCACAGCTGCTCCGGGAGGAGAAAGAGAAGAAGTCCCGCAGAACTTTAGGATTTCCCCATAGCAGGGATAGAGAGTGGAGCTATAGCGGATTAATCCTTAGCAGGGAGAGATGGAGCGGGCTATGGGTTAATCCCCAATAGCTCTGTTCTCTCTCCCTGCTATAGGGAAATCCCCCATAGCTACGCTCTCTCTTACTGCTATGAAAGGATTAATCCATAGTCCCTTTTTTCTCTCTCCCTGCTATGGGGACCCCTGAGGGATATCCTCATGATGCAGAGAGAGTCAGCATGACTAGAGAGAGTGGGCAGGGCTATGTGGCTTCTCACAGATATTCCCCATAGCAAATATAGAGGGGCAGGGCTAGAGGGGCTTTGCTAGAGGGTGGATCTCTCTAGCCCTGCCTCCTCCTCCCATGCTCTCGGGGAAGCCCTCAGGGAAAGCCCTGTAACCCTGCCCCTTCTCTCTCACTGCTATAGGGAAGTCCCTTGGGGAGAGACGTAGAGGGACTCCCCTACTGCCCCCTGCTGCTAAGAAATTGCCCAGTAGCAGGGCTGGAGGAACGCCCCGCTGTTACAGCAGCACATTTAAAACTTGCTGCCCAGAAGCACATATTAAATGCCCCGTTGTAAATTCCTGTTAGTCTCTGAGGGATTGAGGGAATCCTTGTGGATTCCTCTAATCCCCATGGGGACTAACAGAAGTTTACAGCAGGACATTTAAAATTAGCTTCTTGGCAGCGGGTCTTAAATGTCCTGCTGTAATCAGCGGAGAATCTTCTTTTCCTACACAGGAATTTCCATAGACTCCAGCTCCCATAGGAGTCAATGGAAACTCCTGTGCAGCATGCACCAAAGATAGAACAGGTCCTATCTTTGTTGCGCACCACGGAGCTACATGTGACCTCCATCATGCCCTATTTTTGTTAGGTGCGTTATTTTGCACACCTAACATACTTTCATGTGAACGCTTCTTTGGGAACCTGTTGGTTCCTATTAGAAGCTTGTTCTGTGCTAGCAGCGCTATAAAAGCACTCATGTGACCGAGGTCTAAAATAGTAACAGTATTTTAGGCTTAAAAAAAAGACTTATGTCCATCCAGTCCAGCCAGTTATTCTGCAATGTTAATCCAGAGGAAGTCAGATAACTCAATGAAGTAGAAGCCAGTTTTCTTCATTTCAGGAAAAAAAAAACCCTTCCTGACTCCAAGTCTGGCAATCAGAATAATCCCTGGATCATCAACCTTTCTGAAGTAATCAGTGACTATAACATGTAACATTGACAATAACATGTGCTATTGTTATGCTCATGAAAGGTGACCAGGCCCCCCTTGAACTCTTTTATCGAGTTTGCCATCACCATGTCCTCAGACAGAGAGTTCCACAGTCTCACTGCTCTTACAGAAAAGAACCTCCTTCTATGTTGGTGTAAAAACATTTCCTCTAGATGTAGAGGGCGTGGCCTTGTTACAGTCACAATCCTTAAATAAATTATGGGTGAAATTCTTGCATTGACCCTTGATATATTTATACATAGTTATTAGGTCACCCCTGAGTTTTTTCTAAACTTTTTTCTAACCCAAAATGTTATTAATTTATTTGCCCGCCTTTGAACCTGCTCAAACTCTGATACATTCTTCTTGAGTACTAATGCTCAAGACTGTACACAATATTTTAAGTGTGATCTGACCAGTGATTTGTAAAGAGGATGAACAATGTTCTCTTTTAATGCATTCCATTATCCTTTTTGCCTTGGCAGCAGCTGCCTGACACTGGTTGCTCCAATTAAGTTTATAGTTAACTAAAATCCCCAAGTTTTCTTCCATGTCAGTTTTGCCCAGTGGTTTCTAATTTACTGTGTAATAGTGAAATATATTTCACCTGCCAATGCGCATAACCTTACATTCATCAGCACTAAATCTCATTTGCTACTTTTCTGTCCAAACCTCCAATATCCTGATTAGAGATGAGCGAGCGTACTCGTTAAAAGGCAAATTACTCGAGCTAGTATTGCCATTTTCGAGTACATGCCTGCTCGTCCGAAAAGATTCAGGGGGCGGCGGGGGTGAGCGGTGAGTCACAGGAGTGAGCAGGGGGGAGCGGGAGGAGAGAGAGAAATCTCCCCTCCGGTCCCCCCCTGCTCTTCCCCGCCGCCCCCCGCCGGCCCCTGAATCTTTTCGGGCAAGCAGGCATGTACTCGAAAATGGCGATACTCGCTCGAGTAATTTGCCTTAACGAGTACGCTCGCTCATCTCTAATCCTGATCCATTTGCAACCCTATACTGTTCTCTCTTGTGTTAATTACTTCACATAGTTTTGTATCTTCTGAAAATATTGATATTTTACTATGTAATCCTTTAACATATTATATATTAAAAAGAATAGAGCCCGGTGCTGCCCCCTGTGTTATGTCACTAGTACTGGTGACTCAATCGGAATATGTACCATCCGCTTTCTATATCTGAGCCAGTTACTTACCCACTTACAGACATTCTCTCCCAGGCCAAGCATTCTCATTTTATATACAAACCTTTTAAGCGGTACAGTATTAGATGCTTTGGAAAAAACAATATATGCAAGATTCAATGACTCTCCGGCTCACTCTAGAACTTACCTCCTCGTAGAAGCTGATCGGGTTGGTTCGACGGGAGCTATCTCTCATAAACCCATGCTGATACAGAGTTATACGGCTATTTTCCTTGAGGTCCTCCAGGGTAGCATCTCTTAGAAACCCTTCAAACATTTTACCCACAATAGAAGTTAGACTTACCAGACTGTAGTTTCCATGTTTTTTTTAACCCTTTTTTGAATATCTGTATCACACTTGCTATGCACCAATTCAGTGTAAGAGACCCTGTCACTATAGAGTACTTAACTATAAGAAACAATGGTCTGTCAATCACATTACTGAATTTTCTTAGAACCCGTTGGTGTATGCTATTGGGACCTAGAGATTTGTCTAATTTAATCGGCTGCATGGGTTACACTGGTGACATTTAATGGAAAGTTTACTTCATAACTCTGCATTTCACCTGACATCTAATTTTCCTAAGTGAATACCCTGGTGATAATAAATGTAATAGATTTGTTATCTCCTCATAGAATTGCTCATAGAATTGTAGAGTTGGGAGGGACCTCCAGGGTCATTGGGTCTAACCCCCTGCTCAATGCAGGATTCACTAAATCATCTTAGACAGATGTCTGTTCAACCTCTGTTTGAAGGCTTCCATTGAAGGAGAACTCACCACATCCAGTGGCAACCTGTTCCATTCATCGATCACGCTCACTCAAGTATTTTTATCATGAACCTATACAATTTTTCCTATTTATAGAGTTGAAGAGCAGTTTAGGATTAGTTTTACCCTCTCTGGCAATACGTTTAGTTTCCTCCACCTTTGCTGCACCCACAATGTGTGATGGCAAATAGTTGTGCGATCTCTCTTCATACATACCCCGACCCCGCAGGATGCAACTTTATGTCTTACAGCGGGAAGAGGCTAAATGCTCTCTTTTTGTTGTTTATTGCCACCTTTCCACCTTTATTAAGCCACATTGGTTTCCTCTTATTTCTAACCCTTTTATACATGTAAGTTATGAACCGCTTAAGGTGAGTATTTAAGATAGTTTTTAAAATTTCCCATTTATTGTCTGCACTTTTATTTCTAAGGGCATTGTCCTTGTCAATAGGTTTAAGGGCATTTCTAAGCCATTTGAACTTTGTATTCCTAAGGTTTAGTATGTTTGTAGCTCCCCGATAAATCTCCTTATTGAAAAACAAATGAAAATATATTACATTATGGTAACTATTTTACTGGTGCCCCCAACCTGTACCTTTGTTAATCTGTCAGTTCTGTTGGTTAATATTAAATCCAAAATGAGCGTCCATTTAGTAGGGTACTGTACAAGTTGGGAAAGATAACTAGAGATGAGCGAGCCTACTCGGCCACGCCCCTTTTTCGCCCAAGCGCCGCTATTTTCGAGTACTTCCGTACTCGGGTGAAAAGATTCGGGGGGCGCCGTGGGTGAGTGGGGGGTTGCAACGGGGAGTGGGGGGGGGGGGAGAGGGAGAGAGAGAGGGCTCCCCCCTGTTCCCCGCTGCTACCCCCTGCTCCACCACGCCTCCCCCTGCCCCCCGGCGCCCCCGAATCTTTTCACCCGAGTACAGAAGTACTCGAAAATCGCGATGCTCGATAGAATAATTACTCGAAACGAGTATACTCGCTCATCTCTAAAGATAACTGGTTTTAATTATTGACAGAAACTTGTTACATTTATGAGATCAGGAGATTTCAGCTTACCAGTTTATATCTGGATAGTTAGAGTTCCTCATAAAAAATACCTCAATGTGATTTATAGCTTCATCTATTTGCCTCAGTAATAGATTTTCTGGGGCTTCTGTTTAATTTGGCGGCCTTTAGAAAACCCTATTATTATTGCTTTTTCCTGCATGTATATCTACTGTTAGAGACGCCACATGTTCATCTTACTCACATATATCTTCCTGTAGCATCGGCTTTAAACAGGATTTTCCATATACACAAACACATATCCCTTTCCAGTTTCTACAATCCCTTCTGAACAAACTATAACCCTGTAAGTTCACCTTTCAATCACAGCTTTTATCTAACCAGGTCTTCGTTATTCCCACTATGTCGTAGCTTTCTTCAGACATTATCATTTCCAGTTTATCAACCTTATTGGTCAGCCTTTTAGCATTAGTCACCACACAGTTTAGAGGTTTTTTTATATTAGGTGTATTCCTACTAACTGTTCTGCCAGTTCTAACTGTTCTAACCCCTCACACTGCTCAACCCTTATTTTTGTTACTTAGGCCCAGATTACTGTCTAAACTATCTTCCACTCTATCTCGGTGGCTGCATTTCCCCCCCACTGCCTAGCCATCTTTTCCCTAATTACAGCTGCACCCTCCCCATTGAGATAAAGCTTATCCCTATGGTAGAATCTATAGCCAACAGCAAAGTTGGTCCCATTCTCGAAGAATCCACACCCCTCATTCCTACACCAACTCTTGAACCATTTGTTTACCTCCCTAATCTCCCTCTGCCTTTCTGGTGTGACACGTGGTAACGGTAGTATTTAAAAAAATACTGCTTTGGAGATTCTCGCCCTGAGCTTACAGCCTAGTTCCCTGAAATCATTTTTGAGGACCTTTCACTTGCCCCTGCCAATGTGCACCATGATTGCTGCCAATGTGCACCATGATGACTGGGTCCACACCGGCCTCTTCCAGTAATTTGTCAACCCCATCCATGATGTGTCAAACTTGAGGACCAGGAAAACAACACTCAGCTCAACTATCCCGGTCTTTGTGACAGATTGCCCTGTCTGTCCCCCTAATAATTGAGTTGCCCACTACCAGGACCTATCTAGCCTGCCTTGTACACATATTCCTGATCTTACTGTAGCAGACATCCCGTTCACAGTCATAGGACATGCCATGCTGCAGCAATGCTAATCCTGTAATGGCATTCCCCTTATCTACCAACTTTGCAAATTTGTTGGGGTGTGGCAGTACATGACTATTTTCCCTGGCACTCTTCCTTCTACCCCTTATTGTAACTATCATTCAGCTAGCTACCTTTACATCCTGCACTCCCATGCTACTACCCACCCCACATCTACTGCAGAAAGTGTATGCTCAGTGAGCAACAAACTTATTTTCAGTCTGTTAATGTATCTCAGTGTTGCAAGCTGCTCATTTAGATCCAGGATCTGTGCTTCTAAACATGCAACATGCTCACATCTCATACAGCAGTATGCATCCTTAGATGGCTGTTCAAGGACTGCATAAGTAGTGGCCTAGCTGGTCCTACAGAACACTAGCAGCACACTGTCCTGTCACACCTGTCTGCAGGCCATCTATGGATGTAGAAGCTAACATCTCTCTCCCCTTCTTCCTTAAGCCTTGAGCTTAACACTGATGTCAGCTGGTCTCTCACTGTCCGACAGTCAGGTTTAATTTCACTGGTGCAGAGTCCCAAGAGTGGGAAACAAACATACAAGTCCCTAGGCAAGAATGGGAAGAGTCCAGAAGTGCAGGAAGGAAAAGTAGGTAATAAAAGAGAGTTCAGTGAGCAGTTAGGCAGACTCAGCCAGGTGTGACAGAGGAGTGGTTGCAGTTCAGTTGTTGGAGAGGAGGAGTCCGTTACAGCACGTTTGTCACCCAAGGTAAAGTGGGGTTAATACCCACTCCCTTGGTACTGCAGCAGAGGAAAAGGAGAACCTTTCTAAGGTCCATCTTCTACAAACAGTGAGTTACCCGGTGAAGTCAAAGCCAGGATTAACATTGCAGCCACTTCTCCCTCTGCTTCATAAGTCTTTCACTAACATCCAAATCAATTCTTCATCCAAATCAACCAGTGGGGAAATTGTCTTTCTAAATATTCTACAGGAAAGGAAGTGGGAGAGCATTGAAGTCAGAGTATCTTCAATTCATTACCACTGTATCTTCTTGTTATACTCAAATTGCCTGCTTAGTGCTGCATCTTGGTGTTAATGGCAGTGGTTAAAGGGGGGTCATTGGAGTCAGCACAAAAGTGGGGTGGGGGGAAGATAGGGAGTGATGGAGTATTAGCTGGGTCTGTTGCCTCCTGGCTTTGACAGGGTGGTGCCCTGCAAAGATGGTTTGAGTGTCTAGCCTGGGTATTGCTAGTGGGTCTCAGTGTCAGGAAGTAGGCGACTAGAGGGTTGTTGGGGAGTGTGGGCTTCCCAAGCCAGTTGGCTTGCGGCGAGAGGTGTGGTTTTGAGCAATAGGGCCTCCTGAGTCAGGTGGTGTGCGTCGGGAGATACTACAAATATTTCGCAGGTTGTTTTGGCAAGTGACTGAATCAGGGCTCCAAGGATCTCCCCAATTTTGATATCAGAATGTTTGATGTTTTTGTTATTTTCAATAAAGTGGCTGCTGTGGCCAATTTAATCCAAGAAGAGGTGTCTGTGATTATTGGTAATTTTGGGTTCTATGAATGGCATGCAGCAGTAGAGACTCTGTTATACCCATGTCAAAAGTTTTCCAGGACTTGGATATTGATGAGCGTCCTCTGCCATCGGGAACCTCTACCAGTCAGCTGTTTGAAGCAGTCTCAGTGATCAGGGAACAGCGAGGCCTCTTTTCTGGCCAGTGACATCCCATTTATTTATCCCATGGCCTATGAGTAGCCCAGTCCTATTCAAGTGAATGGGACCGAGCTGCTATACCAATTATCATCGCTACGAAATGAACGGCACTGTACCTTGTATGTAGTGAATAGGCTGCAGCCTTCTCACACAACTGACCCCTGCTGATCTGATATTAAGGAGTCATCAATAACAAAGACCTGGAAAATGCTTTTAAATGGGTCACTCATCTGTTTTTTTAATATACTCTACTAATGAGAATTCTGGTCTAGCAGATACATTTCGAATAGACCAGATAAATGCTATAGTAAAAAAAAATCACACACTCTCAGCGACATAGTTTTGCCAGAAAAATTGCCCAAAGGAAAAATACCAGTAAAACACCTCTTAAAAAGCCTCTAACATAAGGATGGGGAAGGGGGAGGGAGTTTGATATTTCTCACCTTCTAAGTCAAATAATTTATGAGGAATGCAGGAGGATTTGTCTCTTCCACCAGGGGTTGACCTAGGAAGTCCCTGCTCTCCTCAATATACCATAAAGTAATACATTCACAGAGTAGAACTAGCTCATGAAATAGAAATGATGCAAGTGTGGACAAAGCCTGAGATTTTAAAGAATTGTTATTGGTTTTAATGCTTGTGCAGACTGCCAAAGACTGAATATTAAGATCTCATAAAGACAACCGCTGTCTAAATAGAACCAGACGAGCAATTGACTTTAGAAACTCCAGCAGAAAATCAACTTTTAGCTACAAATTCTAAAAATTGAAAGAAATATTTGGTCAACTCCAGGTCCCCCAAGCCTTTATAACTGATGACTAGTGACTATAGTCCACGGGCCTGCGATCGTCAGCTGATTGCCAGAAGGACCAGATGGGCCAACTTCTTTAAGCTGCAAGCCATTTCTAATTTAATACAATTCTCTAGGTATAATAAAAATAAGAGAAATATTTACTATGTTCGCTTATTATCTAAACAGAGGGGCTTTTAGGGTTGATCAAAGGCAGGCATGATTATTCAAAAATAGAATACCAGGATACTAGGGGTTTTTTAAATTTAATTTCTGTGAATACTTGTTTCATAAATTTTCATTTGAAAGACATTGCATCATCTATAATATTAATTTTCTATTAATTAAAACCAGATAGTCAAACACATTTACTTTCTCTAATTTGTTTTTTATTATGATTGCAGAGTTTTCGTATTTCATTGTCTGTAGATGACTATGGGGAGGCCATAACTACAGGGCGACATACAGATTAAACAGACTCAGGAGCCATAGACTCAGTGGACAGGAACTGACCCACTGACTAGGGAGGGTAAAGAGGTGAGCTGTGAACATTTACTATAAGTTTGTGTATCCAGTGTTCTCTATATTTAGCTGTTACCTTTCATTGTAGTCCTGCCTGTGATCATAAGATGACTGCTAAAAAGTTTTCTATACAGAACAGCAAGTGTCAGACTATTATTAACTCCTTAGTGATCAGCAATACACCTTTTTACAATATGCACATATATCTTTTTAAGACAATGGCTTGGCTGATTACAGACAGCCAGACTCCTACTGTAACTACCAGAAACTCCCATGTCCTGACAGTTTGAACCCTTACATGCAACAATCAATAGCAACTGCAGTATGTAAGCAGAGTACAGGGGGAGGTCATTCATCCTGTCACCCATTGACAGCCTGCAGTGCAATTGCAAGGTACCAATGGGTTCCCATGGCAGCCAAAAGCCTGACAAAGGCCTCCATGTCTGTCATGTAACTCCAGCAGGGTCTACTAGGTTATTTCCATAGGCTTAGTAGAATCTACTACATAGGTAGTGCAGTGTACTATCCTAGCGATCAAAGAATCACATCTTCAAGTCCCCTTGAGGGACTAAAAACAATGCAAAAAATATTTCAATAAAGTAAAAGAAAAAATCCAATGTAATACTAATTTCTCTTTACCAAACTATTTTTAAAAGGATAAAACACCATTTTTAAAGCAGCACATAATAGGTATTACCCAGACAATGAAACCATTTTATTATTTATTTTACATTGTGTAGGCCATCAAAAATTTTTACAAAGTATTTCCAGAATTGCTGTTCTTTAGAGATGAGCGAACGTACTCGTCCGAGCTTGATATTCGTGCGAATATTAGTGTGTTCGGGATGCTCGTTACTCGTAACGAGCACCACGCGGTGTTCCAGTTACTTTCAGTTTCCTCTCTGAGACGTTAGCGTGCTTTTCTGGCCAATTGAAAGACAGGGAAGGCATTACAACTTCCCCCTGTGACGTTCAAGCCCTATACCACCCCCCTGCTGTGAGTGGCTGGGGAGATCAGGTGTCCGCCTAATATAAAAGTCGGCCCCTCCCGCGGCTCGGCTCAGATGCCTTGTGAGTTAGCTGAGGGAAAGTACTATCGTGCTGGAGCTGCTGTAGGGAGAGCGTTAGGAGTTAGTGTAGGCTTCAAGAACCCCAACGGCCCTTCTTAGGGCCACATCTACTAGTGTGCAGTACTGTGTTAGCACAGTATTTTTTTTTTTCCAAAATTGGATCTGCAGAGCATTGCGCCCTGCAATAGGGACAGAAGTGGGGGTTAGGCAGGGAGAGTGTTAGGAGTTAGTGTAGGCTTCAAGAACCCCAACGGTCCTTTCTAGGGCCACATCTATCCGTGTGCAGTACTGTCCAGGCTGCTGTTAGCAGTGTTGCATTTTTTTTTTTTTTCTCAAAACCGGCTGTGCAGACCATTGCACCCGGCATTAATACTACAGGGATAGAATTGTGTAGGCAGGGCCAGAAGACATACATTATTTATTGAATAGACGCAGTGTGGGTGTTCCTTGTAAAAAGCAGGGAAAAAATTCTATTTGCCCTGTCTCTGTCAGTCCTAAGGGCTCTGGGTACGTGTGTGCTGCGTGGAGAACGTAAAAAAATCAGACGCAACCAGCTACGGTTGAGTGCAGCCTTGCGCCAATTTCTTTCCTGCCTGGGAAATCAAATCACTGGTAATACAGCATGCTGAGGGGTAGGGGTAGGCCTAGAGGATGTGGACGCGGCCGAGGACGCGGAGGGCCAAGTCAGGGTGTGGGCACAGGCCGAGCCAGTGCGGTGGCCAGGGGTAGAGGCAGGGCCAGACCGAATAATCCACCAACTGTTTCCCAAAGCGCCCCCTCGCGCCATGCCACCCTGCACAGGTCAAGGTGCTCTACGGTGTGGCAGTTTTTCACAGAGACGCCTGACGACCGACGAACAGTGGTGTGCAACCTTTGTCGCGCCAAGATCAGCTGGGGAGGCACCACCAACAGCATGCGCAGGCATATGATGGCCAAGCACCCCACAAGGTGGGACGATGCCCGTTCACCGCCTCCGGTTTGCACCACTGCCTCTCCCCCTGTGCCCCAACCTGCCACTGAGATACAACCCCCCTCTGAGGACACAGGCACTACCGTCTCCTGGCCTGCACCCACACCCTCACCTCCGCTGTCCTCGGCCCCATCCAGCAATGTCTCTCAGCGCACCGTCCAGACGTCGCTAGTGCCACAGTTTGAGCGCAAGCGCAAGTACGCCGCCACGCACCCGCGCGCTCAAGCGTTAAACGTGCACATTGCAAAATTGATCAGCCTAGAGATGCTGCCGTATAGGCTTGTGGAAACGGAGGCTTTCAAAAGCATGATGGCGGCGGCTGCCCCGCGCTACTCGGTTCCCAGTCGCCACTACTTTTCCCGATGTGCCGTCCCAGCCCTGCACGACCACGTCTCCCGCAACATTGTACGCGCCCTCACCAACGCGGTTACTCCCAAGGTCCACTTAACAATGGACAAGTGGACAAGCACAGGCGGGCAGGGCCACTATATCTCCCTGACGGCACATTGGGTGAATTTAGTGGAGGCTGGGACAGAGTCAGAGCCTGGGACCGCTCACGTCCTACCCACCCCCAGAATTGCGGGCCACAGCTCGGTGGTGGTATCTGCGGCGGTGTATGCTTCTTCCACTAAAGCACCTTCCTCCTCCTCCTCCAACTCAACCTCTGTCTCGCAATCAAGATGTGTCAGCAGCACTTAGCCAGCAGTCGGTGTCACGCGGCGTGGCAACACAGTGGTGGGCAAGCGTTAGCAGGCCGTGCTGAAACTACTCAGCTTAGGAGAGAAGAGGCCCACGGCCCACGAACTGCTGCAGGGTCTGACAGAGCAGACCGACCACTGGCTTGCGCCGCTGAGCCTCCAACCGGGCATGGTTGTGTGTGACAACGGCCGTAAGCTGGTGGCGGCTCTGCAGCTCGGCAGCCTCACGCACGTGCCATGCCTGGCCCATGTGTTTAATTTGGTGGTTCAGCGCTTTCTGAAAAGCTACCCCCACTTGTCATACCTGCTCGGAAAGGTGCGCCAGCTCTGCGCACATTTCCGCAAATCCCACACGCACGCTGCTACCCTGCGGACACTGCAACATAGGTTTAATCTGCCAGTGCACCGACTGCTGTGCGACGTGCCCACACAGTGGAACTCTACGCTCCACATGTTGGCCAGACTCTATGAGCAGCGTAGAGCTATAGTGGAATACCAACTCCAACTTGCGCGGCGCAGTGGGAGTCAGCCTCCTCAATTATTTACAGAAGAGTGGCCCTGGTTGGCAGCCATCTGCCAGGTCCTTGGAAAATTTGAGGAGTCTACCCAGGTAGTGAGTGGCGATGCTGCAATCATTAGCGTCACCATTCCTCTGCTATGCATCTTGAGAAGTTCCCTGCAAAGCATAAAGGCAGACGCTTTGCGCTCGGAAACAGAGCCGGGGGAAGACAGTATGTCGCTGGATAGTCAGAGCACCCGCCTGTCTATATCTCAGCGCGTTGAGGAGGAGGAGCATGAGGAGGATGAGGAGGAGGGGGAAGAGACAGCTTGGCCCACTGGTGAGGGTACACATGCTGCTGGGCTGTCATCCTTTCAGCGTGTATGGCCTGAGGAGGAGGAAGAGGAGGAGGAGAAGGATCCTGAAAGTGATCTTCCTAGTGAAGACAGCCATGTGTTGCGTACAGGTACCTTGGCACACATGGCTGACTTCATGTTAGGATGCCTTTCTCGTGACCCTCGCGTTACACGCATTCTGGCCACTACGGATTACTGGGTGTACACACTGCTCGATCCACGGTATAAGGACAGCCTTTGCACTCTCATTCCCGAAGAGGAAAGGGGTTCGAGAATGATGCTATACCACAGGGCGCTGGTGGACAAACTGATGGTAAACTTCCCATCCGACAGCGCTAGTGGCAGAAGGCGCAGTTCCGAGGGCCAGGTAGCAGGGGAGGCGCAGAGATCAGGCAGCATGTACAGCGCAGGCAGGGGAACATTCTCCAAGGCCTTTGACAGCTTTATGGCTCCCCAGCAAGACTGTGTCACCGCTCCCCAGTCAAGGCTGAGTCGGCGGGAGCACTGTAAAAGGATGGTGAGGGAGTACGTAGCCGATCGCACGACCGTCCTCCGTGACGCCTCTGCCCCCTACAACTACTGGGTGTCGAAGCTGGACACGTGGCCTGAACTCGCGCTGTATGCCTTGGAGGTGCTTGCTTGTCCTGCGGCTAGCGTCTTGTCAGAGAGTGTGTTTAGTGTGGCTGGGGGAATCATCACAGATAAGCGTACCCACCTGTCAACCGACAGTGCCGACAGGCTTACACTCATCAAGATGAACAAAGCCTGGATTTCCCCAGACTTCTCTTCTCCACCAGCGGACAGCAGCGATACGTAAGCAATACGTAGGCTGCACCCGCGGATGGAAGCTACGTTCTCTCTCACCATCCAAAACGGGGACATTTCTGCTTCATCAATCTGTGTCTAATATTCCTCCTCCTCCTCCTGCTCCTCCTCCTGAAACCTCACGTAATCACGCTGAACGGGCAGTTTTTCTTTGGGCCACAAGGCTCACTCATATAATTTTTCTAAACAATTTTTATACGTTTCAATGCTCTTAAAAGCGTTGAAACTTTAACTTGAACCAATTTTTCGTTAAACTGGGCTTCCTCCAGGCCTAGTTACCACTTAAGCCACATTAACCAAAGCGATTAATGGGTTTCACCTGCCCTCTTGGTTGGCCATGGCCAATTTTTTGGATGTTCATTAGTACTGTTGATACAGCAATTTTTGTGGGCCCTCGCCTACAGTGTAATCAAATGAATTTTTAGCCCACCTGCATTACAGCTGACGTTACATCCGCTGTGTTGGGCAATGCAATGGGATATTTTTGTGTATCGCCGGTGGGTTCCAGGGAGCCACCCATGCTGTAGGTGCACACGGAGTTTAACCTACATCTGTCCACTTGTAAAGAACCCCAGTCTGACTGGGGCATGCAGTGTGGGCCGAAGCCCACCTGTATTAAGCACAACATTACTACCTCAGCTGTGTTGGGCAATGCAATGGGATATTTCTATGTACCGCCGGTGGCTTCCTGGCACCCACCCATGCTGTGGGTCCACAGGGAATTATAAATGCATCTGTTTCCACTTGTAAAGAACCCCAGTCTGACTAGGGCATGCAGTGTGGGCCGAAGCCCACCTGCATTAAACATGACATTACTACCTCAGCTGTGATGGGCACTGCAATGGGATATTTTTATGTACCGCCGGTGGGTTCCAGGGACCACCCATGCTGTCGGTCCACAGGGACTTCACAATAGGGAGTTGTACCTGCCTGTGTCTATGAATTAAAAACCGCGGTCTGACTGGGGCATGCAGACACCTTGACAGAATGAATAGTGTGTGGCACATAGGTTCCCCATTGCTATGCCCACGTGTGCAGCTCCTGATGGCGGTGGCACAGGATTATATTTCTCATTGCTTCTGTACAGCATTGTGGGCTATCGCCCCGCCCCTTTTAAAGAGGGTCGCTGCCTAGCCGTGCCAACCCTCTGCAGTGTGTGCCTGCGGTTCCTCCTCATGGCAGACGCACTTCTAAATAGACATGAGTGTGGCGTGGCATGAGGGCAGCTGAAGGCTGTGCAGGGACACTTTGGTGTGCGCTGTGGGGGGGAGGGGGGGCGGTTGGGCAGCATGTAACCCAGGAGAAGTGGCAGCGGAGTGTCATGCAGGCAGTGATTGTGCTTTGTTGGAGGTAGTGTGGTGCTTAGCTAAGGTATGCATTGCTAATGAGGGCTTTTCAGAAGTAAAAGTTTTTGGGAGGGGGGGGGCACTCTTGCCGCTATTGTGGCTTAATAGTGGGACCTGTGAACTTGAGATGCAGCCCAACATGTAGCCCCTCGCCTGCCCTATCCGTTGCTGTGTCGTTCCCATCACTTTCTTGAATTGCCCAGATTTTCACACATGAAAACCTTAGCGAGCATCGGCGAAATACAAAAATGCTCAGGTCGCCCATTGACTTCAATGGGATTCGTTACTCGAAACGAACCCTCGAGCATCGCGATAATTTCGTCCCGAGTAACGAGCACCTGAGCATTTTGGTGCTCGCTCATCTCTACTGTTCTTCTTTTGTTTGCCTTCCAGAAAATGCAATAAAAGCAATTAAAAGTCACGTGTACCTCAAAATGGTACCAATAAAAACTACAATTCCTCCCAGAAAAAAAAGACCCCACATAGCTCTGTTGCTGGAAAAATAAAAATGCTATGAGTCTTTAAATGCAGCGATGCCGATTCAATTATCTTTCTTTAAAAGCATGTTCTTTTTTCTGCTAAAGTTGTAAAAAGGAAAGAAACTACAGAAATTTGGTATTGCAGTAATTGTGCTGATCCAGATATGAATGTTACCAGGTTGTTTTTACTGAATGATGAATGCTGTGCAAACAAAACCCAAAAAAACGAGGGCAGAATTTCTACCCCCCCCCCCCCCCCCCCTTACACACACACACACACACACACACACACACACATTTTTTGTAAAACTTATACTAAACATCGTTTTGGGGATTTTTTTTAAAACCGTTAATCATGCACTATAAATGAAATAATTTTTTTTTTTCCTGCGGGCCGGTATGATTACAATGATACCAAAATTCCTATTAGTTTTTTTAGGTTTTTCCAGTTTCCTCAAAAAACCCCTTTTTTTTGGAAATTATTTTTTTTTCTAAATTGCTGTATTCAAAGTCCTTTAATTTTTTTATTTTTCTATTGATGGAGTTCTGTGAAAAGCATTTTGCATGAGTTTTTTAGGTTTTTTTCACTCCTTTTGCCATGCAGAATAAAAAGTGTTGTTACGAATACGACATACCAAATATGTGGGATTTTTGTTTTTTTTATACTAATGGGCAAAAAAGCACAACAAAATGTTTTTTTAACATTTTTTTTTATTTTTTACACTTTGTTTATCTTTTTTTTTTTTTTTACACTTTTTAAATCCTTGTAGGGGAGTTATGCTATAACAGATATGATTGCTATGACAAAGCATTGCAGGACTTCTCTCCAGCAATGCCTTATCACTTGTATTAGCGATGATAGGCAATGGCAAAGCAAGACACCTGTTGCTGGCATCCTTTTGCCATGTCCACCTGTCTACCCTTCGCGATTACATCACGGGGATCCAATGACATCACAGAGATAGTGCGCTCCCTTTGTAAACCCTTTACATGCTGCAATCTACATAGATCACAGCATGTAAGGTGTTAACTAGAGATGAGCGAGTATACTCGCTAAAGGCAATTGCTCGAGCGAGCATTGCCTTTAGCGAGTACCTGTCCGCTCGAGACCGAAGGTTCGGGTGTCGGCGCGGGGGAGTGGTGAGTAGCGGCAGTCAGCAGGAGGAAGCTGGGGGGAGAGAGGGAGAGAGAGATTTTCCCTCCTTTCCGCCCCGCTCTCCCCCGCAGCCGGCACCCGAACCTTCGGTCTCGAGCGGGCAGGTACTCGCTAAAGGCAATGCTCGCTCGAGCAATTGCCTTTAGCGAGTATACTGGCTCATCTCTAGTGTTAACAGCTGGGGTCACTGTCCCAATGCACCCCTGCTGTTGCAGCGGAAGACCTGCTAGCGTGGAATCTCTTCTGATCTCGCGCTATCCACAGGGCATAAGTGTACATCCTGTTGCGTTAAGTACCCCGCTGCCAGGACGTACACTTACGCCCTATGGCGTTAAGGGGTTAAAGCACTAAAATAGGCCTGTCACTAAGGAGTTAAGCTTAGTGATCAATCTTAAAACTGCTGCATTTGAGATATTTTAAATATACATACTGACATCGAAAATAAAAAGAAAACACTAAAAAATCATTAAAAAACATGTTTAACATTAAAACGTGATTTGTACAATAGGTCACTTTCTGATCACACATTTGCTTTAGAGGAAATGAAGAGATTCACGTTTTCTAAAGATAGAAGTGTACAGTCATGTTTTGCATGTAACAGATATGCGAAGGACTAATTAAAATGTACAAAATGTACCTTCTATAATATACATTTTGTGCTGTTTATTACACCATGAAACATCCTGCCGGTATTCGTACACTATTGATGAGTTATAAATATACGGTAAGGGATTATATCGATAGCTCCCTGTGGGCCCATGTAATATATGGCTTGAATATGTTGTATAAAAAAAGAGCTACATTTAGAAACATTTTTACGAATGCAGTTAATGATCGCAAGATACTAAATTTTTACTCCATGGCACGATGGTATTTATGGTTAGTGGTTAGCTTTCAGAGTGAATGCAAGAACAATAAATCGAATAACGGTGATGGATAGTGTTCACCGTTTATCATCCTTCTATTAATTTAATAGTGTCTCATGTGCGGTACATATATGCAGTGTGTGTCAGTTACCTTAATGCCAGTGTGCTATCTGTACTGGGAAAATATACTGTGCAAGAATTTAACCCTTTCCAATCCAATTTGTATCCTGGTTTTCCAAGGGGGCTTACTCTTTTTCTGCCGTTATACAACGGCGCTATCTGCTGGCTGAACCCAGTACTGCATAAGGTGACACGTTGGACAGGCTCCGACAGCAGAGAGGCTGGCAATATACAGTAAGAGAACCCCGATGGACGTCTTCCAACATCAGAGCTGTACAGCCTTAAATCATAATGTCTTCAGAGGTCAGACAGTGGATTGGAAAGGGTTAGAGGCATTATACAAATGGTGAAATGCTGCAGCTCCCACAGTCCTTCCAGTATTTGTTAACAAAGGAGAATCGTCTAATCATTGCAGCCAATTGAATGGAGTCCGCAGAAGCGCCATTGGGAGTCATCACAGATGGTTAAGCAATAGGTTTATTCACAATAACCAGTAATGCAGTAACTTCTAATCCGGTAACCCAGAATGCGTCACTATAACAAGAAAAACCAAGAAACCATGTAATTGGTCATTACTTTGCATGGACTATGGGGCTATTTGGATTTGCCTAGATTACACTAAGTAAAGTTCACTAAACACTCTTTGACCTGATAACATGGAATATCTGTAGCAGCTCCAAGTCTAACCATCTGGGATCTTTCCAGCCCACCAGTCCGGATTCAGTGTTGTTGGAAGGTAGGGAAGAACCACTGGGCACTGATTTCACTATTCTCTGCATTCCTTTCCCTGTTCACCAGGGGCGTAACTATAGAGGGTGCAGGGGATGCGGTTGCACCTAGGCCCAGAAACCTTAGGGGGCCCATAAGGCCTCTCTTCTCCATATAGGGAGACAGGTACTATGAATAAAGCATTATAGTTGGGGCCCTGTTACAGGTTTTGCATTGGGGCCCAGAAGCTTCAAGTTATGTCTCTGTGCAGCATGGTTTAGGTATTGGTACGGGTACAGATACAGATAGATGGGGGGCCCTAGCTCACATTTTGCATCAGGGCCCCTGAGCCTTTAGTTACGCCCCTGCTGTTCACCATAGAATAACTGCATGTAGGCCAAATGCTGCAGCCATGTAGCACAAACAAGAAGAGACTCCATTCTTTCTCTGTCCAGTGCGTAGCTGCCCTCTCTACACACACTGCACTTCCTGTTCCTTTTGCTCCACTCCCCTACTCTGTTCCCACCCTCTCTTAAGGAGACAGGACCGAATTTTTTTTTAACTTGGAACAAAAATATAACTTACGACCCCCTTACACAATGATGGCTCCTAGCATTTAAATGGTGATGCTACGACTACAGGTAGTGATTACTGCAACCACTGATTGGCTGCAGTGGTCAAGTGGCAAGAAGTAGGAGGAGTGGAGGAAAGGGCTGCAGCACTTGATCGCTAGGAAAAGAATAGGTGAGTAGTGCTTCTTTTTTATTGTACAAGATTTGCAGCCATTTTTTTCATTTAAAACATTTGGATAACACTTTTAGAAAGGTCCTATTGTGGGATAAAGTCAGTGGGGTTGCAGCTGTGGCCCTGAAGATTCTATCCTCTTTATTTTTGTTCATTATGCATATGGGTTGTTCTCAGGTCCGATTCCGAGCACTGTCAGTGTATTGAGTAGGTGGTCCCTACCATTTAATCTCAATGGGTAATGTCAGTATTGATTGATAGCCCGACATCACCAATTGGGAGAGAACAGTTGGGACCACCCACTTGACACACTGACAGTGCCAGGTGCAAAATCTAATAACAGCCTATCTTGCAAAGTGAGTTGACTATGGAAAAAACTAGATAGAATCAGCAAGGCAGCAGCTACAAAGCCATGTCGACAGCCCCATTGACTTTATCTTATAACAAGTCTTCTTTAAAATAAGAGTTCAGCCACTTACTCAAAAAGAAAAGTCTCAACGTGGTATATAAAAATACAATAAATAATGCTCATCTCACTGATTCCTTGATGCTCCCATGCCTAGGCTTTCCTGGTTTGTCCCCAGTCTCTGTACTTTTTGTTTCATCTAGCCAATCATATTACTGCTACAGACAATCATTGGTCACAGCTCTGGCATATCACCTAGGATGTACTGCAAGGACTATGGGGCTATGTGGACTTGCCTAGATTACTGTCAGGACCAGCAACTCTCGGGGTCTCCATACCCGCACTGCCGGTCCTATCCCCCAGGCTGCTGCAGTGCGGCAGTGATTACGTGACCTCCCCTGGTCACGTAATCAAGGACACCTACTCTGGGCATGCACTGCTGTACTCAGCGAGCCGCATACCATTGCCATGATGCCCGGGCGCGCTTGCTCTGCACTCACTGATTGATGTCTGAGTCTTGGCTCTGCACTCTCGACTTCTTGTCTGGGTCCTGCTGCTGTCAGGCTCCCCGCTGGGGCGGGAGCTCTGACAGCATTTAAACGGCTCTGTTTCCTCCTGTAGTTGCCAGTGTATGTTTTGTCTCAAGCTACATGTGCGTACCTTCGGATTGCTGCCCGGTTGTGACCTACTTGCTCGGAACCTGACTTCGCCTTCGCCTGACCCTTTGTACTGCGTACTCTCCCATTGCCGACCCGGACTGTCTGACCTGATTCTGTGTTTGTTAATTTCCCTGTTTGTCTGTTGTCTGACCTCCTCCAGCATTTCTCAGTCAGTTGTTCTCCCTGCCCCGCATCCCTAGTTGTCACCCTGGGGCCTAGCCCAGGGAGGCAAGTAGGTAGGGACAGGGGCTGTGGGTATTATTTAGGGACCTCCACTACCCAGACCCCAGTTACCTGACAATTACACATTGAGGCTAACTATAAAGGGTGCTACAGTCTCTTCCTCTGTATATATACAGAACTATTCAAAAAGAAGAAGCTGATATCAAACAGCCCCATAGTCCCTGCAGTACATCCTAGGCCATGATTGTCTATTGTAGCAATACCTGTCTTTTGTAGTTCGTGTGTAATTAAATCCCCCAAATCTGCTCCTTCTTTTTGAATAACCCTGTATATCACATATATGTTCAATTCTTATTATAAAACATAAAATTATTTTAAAAAGCTATTCTTAAGTGAACTTACGCGGTAAATGTTAGCTTTTCCAATCCTATAGCAGTCCATCGAGAAATCAATGTAAAGAAAGCTCCAGGTCCGAGTCATGATCTGATTACATATTCATCCTCTCTTTCCTGACCCCTCGTGAATTTATGATGAAACACTATTTCAACCACCTTTGTGGGGCTACGCAATATGTCACTCACTGATATCTGAACACAAGTGTGCTGTAAGCAACACCAGCTCCACTATGAATCATTGACGGCTTTCTCGGAGCATAACACAAAAGCAAATAACAAGAAATTTCAAGTCAACAGATAAACAGGAAATTAAGCAGACAAATGAGGACCATGAAATGAAGTGAAAATTGCAAAATGCCCTTGTATTACTATAGACAGAGATGAAACACTGGGCGGAACGTATTTATATAGCTGCGCTGTACGGCGTTGGGAGATTTGTTTTATTTATGTTGGAGGAGATATTATTTGCCATTATTAGTACCTGTTCAATCTCCGGAGCCTCTATAAAATGGATAGAAAATGGGGAAGAATGATGAGAGAATTATCATAGCATACACCAGGTCTGGAGGAGAACAGGAACCATAAAGTGCGGTGTTCATTTTACGGATGACTTTAATCATTGTCGTGAGAAGTTTATTGGCAAGCAGACATTTGGCTTTAGTTATGGCATTACTGTGTGTAAAACATTTCTGTAATCTACTGTGTATAATAAATACATCCCACCGGGGATTCACGCTCCCGCGAGTTGTTTCAATCGAATTGCCATAGTTATTCAATCAGAGCCCGAAACGTATAAGTATAAATAAAATATCAAGATTCATATAAGCAAATGGACAAGAGCCCGAGCCAAGGTCAGGTCATCACTCACAGAAAGATCTATAGCATATAGCATTCCTCCCACTTGCTCCAGCTCTCCCTCACCTTGCTGTACTATTCATGTCTCGACAATAAAGGCCGCACATCGATATTATAAATTACCTAGCATTTTGTTCTCTATTACAGCCATCTCTTATCTGGACTAGGCTTGGCACTGGGGAGAAGCTTTTGTTTAATTACAAAATGTAATTGCTTCGTTTAATACCTTTTATTGCTAAAGCCCCTTTAAGTAGATTTGAGCGTGAATGGTTTACAATATAAGTCGAATTTATAGACTTGCCTTGAAAATGACCAATGATCACTGAATATGCATGGACAGAGAGAAGTAAAGTACAAGAGTCTGTGGCTTTGCCTATATTAACATGATTATTTGCTATTTTAGCATCGCTGAACACTAAGATCAATATTTGGACTGTTATACATTATATCCTCTCTTGGTTTGGGGTATTTTTTTCAGATACTACATCTCAAGGGAACTCATTATTTAGGGATTAAATAGTTTGGGTTTCTTAAGAGAAGTGAATTGTTTCAATCTCTCTCGAGATGTTCTGTATGCATTCTGGGTTGATGCCATGTATGGAAATTAGGATGAGTCTTCAAATAAGGCACAATCTCATATCATGTGAGTGATGAGGTCAATTAAGAGCTAAGCTATGGTAGACATGGAGGAATTGCTATATATTTTCCATATTGAAAACATTATGAAAATGATATGGTACCAGCGCTCAACATTTCACATTTTTCGACTTATTTTTGGAGTGCTGGGATCCCATGATGGTTGATATGTAGGCATGATTCCCACAGCACAGTCTAAGAACTATTTGATTGTTGGAAGGTAAACTAGAAATTGACCATACTAGAGTCAGGCAACTAGACCATTGCATGTTAACTGGTGTTTATAGTAGCACTCGAAGATGTTAAAGGGGTTGTACCAAAATTGTAAGTTACTCCCTATCCAGAGAATAGGGGACAACATGCTGATCGGTGAGGGTCTCACCACTGAAACTCCGGCCAATCTCAAGAACAGGGGTCCCATGTACCCTTTGCTCGTATTGCCGGGGTCACTTCTACTCCTGCAGTGAAGTCAGAATGAATGGAGCTCTGGCTCCATTATAAAAAATCAAGCACCAGGAAGGAGTTGTCAGAATCAAATGAAAGTTTATTTGTGTGGTAGTAACGTTGATATAAGTGATTGCAATATCAGAGCAAAAGGATAATTTATTGCAATAACTGAACACATGAAGGGAGGCTCCAGTACCCTGTGTATCACATCTAGATTGGATACAAGATGTGATAAAGGCAGGCATGGTGGCTCTAGTATCCTGTTGTACTGTCTCTAGCTTGGATACAAGATGTAATATAGGTGAGCATGGAAGCTCTAGTACCCTGTTGTACCACCTCTAGCTTGGATGCTAGATGTGATACAGGTGGGTATGGAGGCTCTAGTACCCTGTTGTACCACCTCTAGCTTGGATGCTAGATGTGATACAGGTGGGTATGGAGGCATACAGGTTCTGTAGGTTATCCTGCAGCATATTAGTCTACATTTGCTGTAACTGAGCCTCTAAATCATGCAAACTTGTAGGCTGTTAAAGTTGGAATCCCAGATAGTTCCATGTATGTTCTATTGGTGGTAAATCTGGCAACTGGGCAGGCCACAGAAGTGTGGCAATGTTGTGTGGACATTCCTGTGACTCCCTTGTTGTATGCAACCGAGCAATATCCTGCTGAAAATGCCTCTTGGAAGCTGCCATGAGAGTAACACATGTGGCTGCAGGATGTTCTGAACATATCACCGAGCTGTCATTGTCCCTCGTACCACTACTAGGGGTGACCAACTGTTGTATGTGATGGCCTCCCAGACTGGCACACCAGCAGGGGGCAGTGTGCTGCTCCACAGCAAAGGCTGGATTGAGGCACTCACCCCGAGGTCTTCAGACACGAACACGGCTGTCGTCAGTGTGCCAACTAAAACTGGATTTGTTGCTGAAGACAACTCAGTTCCACTCTGTAGCATCCAGTTTCATCATTCATGACACCATTGCAATGGTGGGTATCAAAGGCAGTGCATGTAATGGGCGCTGTGAGACCAAATCGCCTTCATCCAAGTGATTGGAAATGGTTCCGACACACAGGGGACTGTAATGATGATTCTACCTGTCTCTGGATTGTGGAGAAAAAGTTAGAGAAAGCTGCAGCTGCTCGTGCTTGTTGGGCGATTGGACAATGCTCTGTAATGTTGGTCTGTTAAGGGTGTCCTGAGCCTGGTCACTTTGTGTGTGTTCCCTCACACATCCACTGATCCCAACACCTCCTAACAATCTCGTCAGAACAGTCTAGTCGGCAGGCAATTCGTTGATTTGACCATCCAGCTTCTCGCATTCCAATAATGCACCTCTCTCAGATTCTGGTAACTTTTATTGCATTCTAGAGACGTCTAGTGGCCATAAGCTCTACACAAGCAGAAAAAAGGTCCACTACGCACAAGTAGCCTCTGAGAGCCTTTTTTAATTGGCCAAGGGTGGAACCACTTTTTTAAGTCCTCATGTGGCAAGACTATTCATCTAATCACACTACTACTCTAATCATTTGCATATCTGCCTGAGATGTAACTGCATGCCATGTTTTGCAGCACAAATACAACTTCTAGGTGCTTGATGTTTTCAATAAAGAGTGTAGATACAGCACTAGAACCAAGCCCAGTACATACATACAGTACCAGAATCAAGCCTATAACATGAATTCAAGTACCATAACAAAGCTAATAATATAAAAGCAATGGCAGAACCAAACCCATAACATACCTCTGTACCAAAAGCAAACATATAAAGTAATTACAGCACCAGAAGCAAGCTCATAACATAAATATCGTACCAGGGCCAAGCTCAGTACATAAATAACTTGCTGATCGGTGAGGGTCTCACTGCCGAGACTCCTACAGATCTCGGAAAAGAAGGGTCCCATGTTCCCTGTCTTCCTCACTGAGGGGTTTTTGTAATCCTTACAGTGAGGAGGAGACTGAATAGTGCACTAGTAATAGGCCCCCTCTGTGACCCCAAATAGTAATAGTGATTCGCTTGGTGCTCCTACATTCTAGTAGGACCACTTCTGTGGTCCCAAATAATAATAGTGACTCCCTCTGTAGTCCTACTTAGTGCTAGGTTTCCTGGGTGCCCCAACTTAGTAATGGGATCCTCTGTATAGCCTCAAATAGTTATAGGGACCACTTTGTTGCCCCCACTTAGTAACAGAATTCATTCTGTAGCCCCACTTAGTATTAGGTTTCTTTGGTGCCTCCAATTAATAGGACACCCTCTGTGGCTCCAAATAGTAATAATGACACCCTCTGTAGCCCCACTTAGTATTAGGATCCCTGGGTGCCCACACTTGATAATAGGACTCCCTCCATTCCCCCATGCCTGTTGAGGGCAGCCAGGCCAGTAACACCCACTGTTGGAAATGGTTTATGACTGTAACACACATCATATAAGGTCAGAAGTCTGGTCTGCCTTTCTGAGTCTCTGTAGTCTCGTATAGCAGAGCTACTTCACTCCTCTTGTGGCCAGCCTTTGGCATTTGTTGTACTACTAGTTTTAAGCCTGGCCAATGGAGAAGTGAAGCTCTTCAATGTAAGACTGCAGAGAATCAGAGCTCCAGAACAGACGACAGACCCTGTGTAAGTGTGTTAAAGTCATTAATCCTTTTCAACAGCCAAAGTACTAGCAGTGGAGCGGGTGGCCCTGGATCAGAAGAGGAGGCCTTGTGGCTCCCCCTTCAGCTACGTAGAGTGATGCACCCTGTGCAGCAGCACAGGTTGCAGACCGCAAAGGCCGGCCCTGCTGACACAGCTCTATGGTCTATATAAAACAATGGTTACTTTTAGGCCTAATATGGTCAAGGATTCTGGAAACCACCAAATAATAACAGTCACCAGCCGTATCTGTGTATATACAGGTAAGATTTGCATTAGGGTGTATGGGGGATACGGTGGGATGAAGTGCGTCATGTTTTCATGGGGGGGTGTAAAAGTGGGTTAAATCGAGCAGTTATATTAGTGGATGTGAGAGGCCTCGCTAAAAGATGTGTTTCTAGGGCACACTTAAAATGATGGATGTTAGGAATTAACCTAATTGTCTGGGGTAGCTCAGGAAAAATCTTGGAGATGGGACTGGGTGGTTCGAACTAAAGGGGTGCTTAGTCTAAGGTCATTATCAGAGCATCTACACCATAATGATACCAATGGAAACTGCAGTTCGCCCCGCAAAAAAAACTGCCTTTACACAGTGCTATTGACTAAAAAATAAAAAAGTTATGGAGATTTATGGAGTCATTTTGTTTTTAAAAAAAAGTTTTTTTTAATTTTTTAAAAGTAGTAAAACATAAAAAAGTTAATAATTTTGGTATCACCTTAATCGCACTGACCCACAGAACAAAATTAGCAATCATATTTTTTTTGCATATGAATGCTGTAAAAACGCAACCCAAAGAACAATGGCAAATTTTTGATTTTTATCCAAGTTTTTCAGTACAGTATATGGTATATTTAATGGTACTGTTAAAAAATACAACTTGTGTGAAAAAAAGCAAACAAAATAACAAAACAAGCTTTTTAGTAAGGAGGGACTTAAAAATGACAAAGAGAGAACAAAAAATGGCTTGGGAGTGAAGTGTTTACATTAAGCACTTACATTATATCTTTCAAACTGGCCTTGAAAGGGTTACTTTTCAACTTCACTCTCCAGCACGGTCACCATATTTAATAATCCCTCCATTTGTCCTCATACAAGCAGCCAGATAAATAACAAAAGCCTACTCAGATAAAAGCAACCAAACTACTTGATCATAGTTGACATTTCGCTAAAAGCCTCTTACATCGCACATATTTCTATATCCTATTTTTATCCACAGCAAATTTGGCTCTTTTTCGTTTACCTTCGTTTGGTACAATGGCGCGTTAAGCGAATAAATTATATATATTTCAAAAACATGCCAATACAAGATATACTTTGAGGATTTTCTGGTCGGTTTAAGAAATTCTGTTAGTTTGAATGAAGGACAAAGAATAAACTAATGTACTAAAAATCTATAAACTCCCAGAATCCCTCCTGGAAAGAAAAAAAATACATGTACTATCACTTTCCCAATCTCAGACAAATGTCACACTATTGTGATGATGAGGAGGCTGTGAGCCTCTATTGATGGTTGTAGTTCAGAAACTCTCTAGAGAAGACAATGTGGCATTTCAGCCAAAAAAGCTCCATTTTTTCCCGTTGAGATGGTCGTTGTCAGCTGCTTCTAGCTTTTTTGCTTTATTTTATGAAACATCGATGATGGCTATTATGTAAATATTCCCTAGACACATTTGTTTCAATTTTCACTGTTATTTTTCTATCTTTGATTATTATTATTTTTTTACGTTTTGTATCTACCATCTGTTCTTCAGCTCGGTTTCTGCATGCCATTTGTAGTGAGAGTCCTATGGGATCGTTCCAAATGTCTACATATCCGCCTTCTGTGGTCCTCTTGTTCCTTCCCAACAAGATATTTCGACGTGCGGTTGATTTTGCCTGTACTTTCCTTCGTTGCATTGCCGACTGTCCTTGTGATGTTTTGTTACCTTACATTCTATAATCTGCCATTACATTCCCTGATATCATGCACAACATAATGCAATCAGCATTTAAAGAAACCATAACCTAATCAGCTTTGATTATGTTGATTTCATCCATCCAGAGAGAAGAGCCAAAGAAAAGAACAGATTGCAATGTGCAGATACAGATATCATTGACAGGACGTCTATTTCTGTGTATGTTCAAGTGCATTGAGAGCTAGAGCAAAAGTCGGAAATTAAGGATATTGTTATTAAGTACAACTGCAATTGCATGACTCTTGAAGGACGTCTTGCAGTGCTTTTCATTAGAATTCCTCAGAACCCCTTATATAAAAGTACACTATTCCTTTCTTAGGTCTCATGCTGTCTTTAATCAATACAGATATTAATAACCTAGTAAGCAATTTTGCCATTCTATATTCCTTTTATCCTGGTATTTTTTTTAAACTTGTTTCGAAAATTGGAATATACTATATGACATTGAATCCTGGGTCAGGAACACTATTTTGTTCTCCTTAGGGAAAGGTGGGGGACTGAGGGGACTTATAAGGGCATTCATGCTCCTTTGGGTATATGTAAATAAGGGAGATGGAACCATAGCTCTGCAGTGCCACCTATTGGAAAGCAGCATTCTTGCAAGTCAATGCATAGGTATGGTTCCATTTCCCTTACTTGGATGCTATTTTGTGCAGATCCTGGGTGTCATATACAAAATCATTAAATTGCCAAACATCTCTTTTGCTGCTCAGTCAATGTATCAGTCTTCACTGAAGTTCTTACATTTTATTCATGGACCAAAATGATGAGAAGAAAAATGATATTAGTTACCACTCAGAGAGTAGTGTTGGGGTCCATGGCTGTAAGTCAATGTTGCCTCCTAAAATAGCTATGAATCCCTTAGTGACTACCCCATAGACTTTTTATGCCCTGCTTTGCTGGGCTTTAATCCCCAGAGCCGTAAAAACATGCTTCTCCTAGGGATTAAAGCCCCGCAGGTTGTGGACGTGAAAGCTCCAGGCTGTCAGTTACCTGAGGTAGCCAACATCATGGAGCTGTCATGGGGGGCTGCAGAAAGCGATCGCATTAAAGTCAATGCAAAGTAAAATAAAGTTAAAGTTTCAGCTCCCCTTATGGATAGGATCAAACAGGGGAGCTGAGGATACTCACCCCCCATCCTCCATAATGTCCCGCGGTGCTCTGTCCCTCCAGGACCTGACGCCAGTCTTCTGTACATGCACGCCAGATGTCATCACATCATGAGCATGCGCAGAAGCCCAGTAGGCCTGGGAAATTTTAAACTCCCTGCTCCTGGCTAGTTGGAGTAGCTGAGAGCAGAAAATTTCACCGGGAACTGTATGCGATCATGTAAAAGTGTAAAAAAAAAAGTTTGTTTTATTTTTTCTCATGGATATGATCCATGGGGGGAGATGAAATTGTGTACATAAGGCCCCCAGATTTATCCGCAGACCTTACCTTGGGTTCTGTGCACGTGCCCGTCGCCAAAGTGGCGGACTCATACACAAAAGCCGCGGATTGCCGGGATAATTTAAAATCTTGCTCCTAGCTACCAAATATAACTGAGAGTGTGGAGATTTCATGGGGGGCTGCAGTCCTTGGTCCTAGGTCATGTGATCACCGTTATCCAAAATAAAAGAAGGTAAAGTTTCACCTCCTGTCATGCATCCGATCCATGGGGGGGAGGTGAAATTACTTACCTAAGGCCTCTGGCAATGTCTCGCAATGAAATCCTTATCCACAGACCTTTTTGCAGCTTTGGCGCATTTGCTCATCGCCAAAATGGCAGACCAAGGGCAGAAGTTGGGGAGGGCCCAAGAAGTTTAAAATCTCCTTGCTCCTTGCTACTAAAGGTAGCTGAGAGCCTGGAGCAGTGAACAAGAGCTGCAGTGAGCGGTTCTTCGTGACATGATCGCCATTATCCAATGAATAATGGTGATTACACTAAAGTTCAAAAACAGTTGAATTTTAATGCTCCTTTCGATTTGCGCCCTGTTGTGCATATGGATATAATATGAGGGCCACAACAGGTATGTTTATGAACACGGGTCAAACAGGAGTATCTATTTTGTGGTGAAAGTCTTCATTCCTATGTGTGCTGTACAAAAAAAATTGTATTTAAAATGACACAATTGCCAAAAAATGAAAATCGTAATTTTTTCCTTCTGCTTTGCTTAGATTCATTCAAAAATTATGGGGTCACAAATATGCAGTACAACCCTAGAGGAATTTGTTAAGGGGTCTTGTTTTCAAAATGTGGGGGTTCTCTATCGTTTTGGCCGCTCAAGGGCTCTACAAGTGGGCAATGGGGCCTAAGACACCTTCAAGCAAAATGTCTGTTCTGAAAGCCACCGGCTGCTCCTTTCATTTTGGCCCCATGGTGCATACAGATATAACATTAGAGCCACAACGGATATTTTTCTGAACACAAGACAAACAGGGTGCAAATCCTAATTTTCATGTACACTATAGAAAAAAAAAACTGTCTTTAAAATGACATATTTGCAAAAAAAATTTTTTTTTTCTCCACTAAATTGCATTACCTTCTGAAAAGAAACCGTGGGGTCAAAATACTCACAACACCCCTCAGTGAATACATTAAGATGTGTATGTTTTAAAATCGGGTCATTTGTGCTGGTATCCATCATTCTTTTATCTTTGAGCCTTTGCAAACTTGGCTTGGTGTAGTAAAATGAATATTTTGCTTTGGGGTTCAGCATTTTCTAGTTATGCATCTGTATTCATCTCTATGTGTGTCTTTAGGCTCTATTAATTTGTTGGCACATTATTTGATGGCATTAGGCAACAATTTAGGAACAGTAATGGGAGCATGTGGGTCAGCAGCAGGCTTGGTATCTGTTCTAGCAGCAGAGTGGAAGTGTTAAACGATGGAAGAGTGTTGCTGTAGAGGTTGGAGATGGGTTGCAGTGAGAAGCCAAAGATAGCTTGGCAAAAAAAAACTTTGGAGTCATCAGGAGAAGTCAGCATGAAAGTCTGGATTGGATAGAAAAGAAAAGGAAACTGATTGACTCTATTTAGAGAAATTACCTGATTCAATATTTATGTATTCTGCCTTTCACTGCATTAGATCAGAGGTGCATTCGCTTGTATAGTTTTTGGATAGTGCAGAGTATCACTACTGTGCAATTGTATAGAACCGACATCTGACCTTTAATTGGTCACTGCACTACAAGGATATCACTGAGGGTTGTCCTCTCATATAGTTTAAGGACCAAGACTGACTGCAGTAAATATATGAAGGCACTTCTTAAAGGGCCTAACGTGTTTTAACTTTTAACCAATTCAAAACACATCTTGTCAGGCTCTCATACAATAATGACAATTAGAGATGAGCGAGCGTACTCGCTAAGTCAAACTACTCGAGCAAGTATTGCCTTATGTGAGCACCTGCCCGCTCATCTCAAAAGATTCGGATGCCGACAGGGGAGAGCGGTGAGTTGCGGAAGTGAGCAGGGGGGAGCCGGGGGGGGGGGGGGAGAGAGTGAGAGAGAGATCTCCCCCCTCGTTCCTCCCCTCTCTCCCCTGCCGCTCCCCGCTGGCACCCAAATCTTTTGAGATGAGCGGGCAGGTACTCGCATAAGGCACTACTCGCTCCAGTAGTTTGCCTTAGCGAGCACGCTCGCTCATCTCTAATGACAATGCAAAAAAAAGAAAAGTCATACTGTAGCTAATGGAACGTGGGGAGACTTAAAACAAAAATATCTATATTTGAGGATGGGGTCCAATCTATGATGTCCATGTGATCTCTTAAGACATATAAGTAGGTGTTGTCTGTTTTTATACATTGTATTATATGCCATACTGCACATGTGCACAAGACCAAAAAAGGAACATTTGAATTTTTCATGGAGCCTTAGGTTGGACCCTGAGAATCAATTGCAATGGTATAACTTAAGCACTCCAATATGACAGTGCTTAGCTTTCATTCATTACAGCTACCATAAATAACAAACATCTTACTGCACTGTCTAGACAAGGAGTATACAAGTTTTCTTGGTGTGAAGGCCACAGAAATAGGGTGCAGGAACAGAGGAAACACTTGGCACTCACTTCACTGTTCAGCTCTCCTTTGCCTATAAAAAACACCCATATGACAATTGCTACGGCCCTGTAGCATAGAAACATGAATGGACTCTAGAGATGAGCGAGCATACTTGCTAAGGGCAATTACTTGAGTGAGCATTGTCCTTAGTGAGTACCTACCCGCTCGGAAATAAAGATTCGGGTGCCGGCAGGGAGCGGGAAGAGACAGGGGAGAGCCCACCCCCCTGCTCACTCCCACAACTCACCGCTCACCCGCGCCGGCACCCGAATTTTTTCTTCCGAGCGGGCAGGTACTCGCTAAGGAAAATGCTCGCTCGAGTAATTGCCCTTAGCGAGTATGCTCGCTCATCTCTAATAGACTCTCTTCTTACTTTGTCCATAGCCTAGCTGTCCTCTGCACACTCCGTGAGCTTCTTAATAGCTGTATCTTTATCTAAGAGGGAACCATCCTAAGGACTGTATCTAAGACACTGCAGTACATCAGGAGAGGCTCCTGCCTCAACCTCCATCCCGTACCAAACCTCTCTCTCAACTTCTTTCTGTCTATTCTTCCTGTTCATCTCTGTTCCTTGGTCCCTTTTAAGGAGAGAGTACCATTGCAAAGAAAAGAACATTATGCTATCATTAAACAGAGATAAACCGCACCACCCTTTACATTTTCTTCCAGCAGGTTGGGGGCATGCAATCTGCAGTAGTGTGGGCACGTTCTTCATCCCTGATCTAGACAGACAGTATACTGTATATGCCTCTAATATGATAGCCACGTTTTCAAGTATAATGATGAACCAAACATTTGCAATATTTATGAAAAAAATAATAGTACTAAATTACCACATTTTTTTCTCAGATCCACTTATATATAGTTTATGAAACGACAATAAAGTACCCTTTTAAGAGCTAGCGTGTGATGCATCCTGCTGTACTACAATACTACAATTCACTATGCTCAAACATAAGCCAACTCTCATTACATATCGAATAATGCTGTACATTGCAGCAAGAAATTATTACCTGCCCTCAAAATGTTCCATATCATGTTTGTCAGATTGCTACTCACAAAGGGGACTTAATCCTTATGTAGGTGCCTAATATTTGCATCCAATGATTTCCGGTTAGATCATATTCCAGTTACCATAAATTTCTCGCTTTACTCCTAAGTGTTAATCTCATTTAAACACACGGTACATGAAACTTTACAATTTCATTGGAAATATATCAGCAAAACTCAGATTCCTAACTCATTGAAGCTCTGAGTTTCATTAAATGAAATAGAACTCCAATCTATTCTGACATTGCAAATATATATTTAGAGTACAGCACATTGAACAGAGGACTTAAAGCCCCCAACAAAAGCTGGCTCAGCAGGAGTCATGCATAAGTTCAATCCATTAAAACCACAATTTTTTTTTTTTAAAAGGCACATTGCTATTATGATCATTTTTAGCATTGCTTTTTTTTTACCTTTATGTGTGTAAGGTGCCCTATACATAATAACATAAGTCAAGTGCAATCAATGCTCGCTGGAAAGCGCTTACAGTGTAATTTTTAGTACTGCGCGCAGCAAGATGTAGTTATATAAGACTGGTGTTGCCTTCTGTTTAATGGATCCAGTTACAGAAATAAAAGTACAAGGACATCCCTCTGCCCTGATTCTACTGTATCATGAGATTTCATTATTATTGATTCTGCATTATTAAAAGTGGGATAGTCGCAAAGAATCCAACGGACAGAGCTAAAATTTAAGCCAGGGGTCAAAACATTGTACTGAAATATAGACAAACATATTGAATGACCTAAATTCATCAATGACTTTCACATGGCTAGGGAAAGCGTGGCCCTGGGCAACATTATAGGTGGGGCGCAAAATTTTGAAATATGACCCAAGAGCAGCCTAATAAAAAGCAGGCGAACAGTTCCTGTAGCTTCTCCCATTCTGGCAGCTATGCCCGGCTCCCAGACCCCACAAAGCAGGGCTGAAAGACATTTTTCATTTACATTGCAGCCTCCGCTCTTCCCACCCATAGATAAAGTGTTATGAGTCTTAAAGGGCTCGGCACACGTGACGGGGGTGGAGCTATGCGATGACGCATAGAAGGGGGCGGAGCCAGAATGCCGATCGTGCCGGACCGAAGAGATGAGAGAAGACCCTTCTGCGCAAGCGCGTCTAATCGGGAGATTAGACGCTGAAATTAGACGGAGCCATGGAGACGGGGACGCCAGCGCAGGGAAGGTAAGTGAATAACTTCTGTATGGCTCATATTTAATGCACGATGTATATTACAAAGTGCATTAATATGGCCATACAGAAGTACTTAACCCCACTTGCTTTCGCGAGACAACCCCTTTAATGCAAAGACCGACCGCTATATAAAATAATGCCAGTCTGATGGGATAGTGTTCAGGTGCTGACATTGAAGAGGCTGCATTGCTTACACAAGTGCCATGACCCATTCAATCAGCTCATTGGCAAGGGTCCTAAGCAGTGGACATCCACCAAGCAGATACTGGTAACCTATTCAAAGGATAGGCCAACAGTTTAAGTTAATGTTTGCTACATCTGAAATTCAGGTTTTGCTCTAAAAAATACATATTGTTATATTTCATTTTTCATGTAACAGTTGTAGTGGCCCAGGGGGTCCTCCAGGGTAGCCACAGTCACCAGTCCTGAAGCACCTGGCTATGTGCTCCTGCGGAGACATAGAAGGTGTCACACTTGAGAAAGCTCTCTCTCCCTCTCCCCCCACTCCCTGCTGCAACCCCCCACTCACCCACAGCGCCCCCCCCCCCCGAATCTTTTCACCCAAGCACGGAAGTACTTGAAAATCGCGGCGCTCGGGTGAAAAAGGGGCGTCTCCGAGTAGGTTCGCTCATCTCTACTTATGAACTGTACGTGTTGTTTTTGAGTGTTACAAAAAGCTAAAGTAAACTGAGTACCTCCAGTTCGCAAACAAACCCACAAAGACTCCTGTCATTTATGTCTTAATCATCCACTGGAGTCCATGCAGCTGAGTTGGACCCTTTGCCGCCATTGCAGGGACATATCACATAGCCACCCATGACATCCATCTTGTTTACCCGTGGCGTCCCCCACCTTGGCTCAACTCCGCTCGGCCACCGCAAATTTAAAAAATGAAATAATTTTGTTTCTACACATGCGTTAAAAGTAGTCACAATAGGGTGTTGTTTTCTATTTTCTGCAACTCACTTACTAGCTTTACTGTATAGACTTGGGGAAAAATGAACAGAGTCATTTCATTATCATTAATGGTTGATTTAATGACAGCTCATTTGCACTGCTAGAAGCATAGAAAAGGTAGGATAATAAAACTATACACAGATAAGGCTCTGTAGATATCTCTGCTGTCACTTTTCGGCCTCTGGGAGAGGTAGTTTTACATCATTTTCTGGAGATTGTAATAGTCTATGACACTTCTCTGGAAAATGACTGCTTTTTATTTCCTGTTATTTTAGCTGCCATAAAGCACACATATCATGCTGTACTGCAAAACAAGAGGGAAACGTGTCTCCAATATGATCGCCTCAAGAATTCGTGGGCCGAGGTATTATGGAGTAAAAAAAATAAAATACATGGAAAATATATAAAAAATACATAGTTAAGAGCATAACAAAAAAAAAGCAAATAAAATAGGGCAGCTATACTTATGCTTTATAATAATTAGATGGTGAACGCTTAGGCTATACATTTGTATAGGTTGCATATGATACGCTATCTATACGCAATACGTTGAGTATGGGCAGCGTTTTCATATGCATCCCCACTCTGAGAATTAAAAAAGAAAGAAGAGTCACACTGTACATGTCTGTGTGCGTGAGATACGCAGGCATGAGCAGTGCCATACACAGCCATACCCGTTCTCTGCCGGCTCTCTGCCGGGAGAATGTATGGTTACACGATTGGTAACACACTGTGGGGAAACCCATAGAATTTTACGCATTAGCCCGTGGGCATGAGCCCATAATTTGTGCCAGTTTTTGCACCATTTTTGGGCACAATGTCACAATTAGGACTTGCACCCTTTCCATGAAGCCATGACCTTTTTTTCAAACATGGCAAAAATAGTCCAAGTGTGTAAATGTGGTGCAAAGCATGTAAGACAATTTTTTGTTGAAATTTGCACCACAAAACTGAGTTTTCCCATAGTAAATCTGACCCAGTATTTCTCTTCTACAAATGTATATCTAATTAATGAAACTTAAATTAAATGCATGAGACATTCTCTTTGATAAACAAACTCGGTTTTACCATTCCGTGTTATTTGCTGCTTGATGCAGAGATTACAGACTGCCATAAATAGCACGGGTATTCGGAGCAGGAAAGTGACATTTGGGTTCCTCTAACCCTTCAAGCTTATTATTAAGTGTTTGAAAAAGCACTAATTTCAATACTCCTAAAGTCTGCTCTATAGTATGTAAGGGTTTAAATGCAATAAACTACAGATGTTACAAAGTTTAAAGTGTAATTTAACTTTTTGAAAACTTCTGACGTGATAGAGGTATATCAGTTTTGTAACGGAAGAACCTCAGCACTCATACATATTTCATATCTGAATAAAATTGCACAACTGTTGTTTATACTAACCACATAAAAATGGAAGGTTTTTAGCACACGGGACTTTTTTAAAAAACTTCTGACAAGCGATAGCAACATGCCAGAACTTTTGATAGGTGGGGGTCCAAGTGCTGAGGCCTTCACTGATCATTAAAACAAATGGGCAGAAGCTCTCAGCTGAGTCCAGTGTCATTTAGCTGTCATTGTCAGCAGTGTAAGGACTCCATAGCCTTTCTATGCAGCCTGTATACCATTCTGAACAGTGATAAAGACAGCCGAAAGGGCATAGTGCTCAGATGAGCACTTCTATATGTTTGTTTTAGCAAGATATCGAAACCCCTTAACGACCACCCATACGTTTTTGACTGCAACCGTTAAGGGGCTTAATCTGCAGCACCATCTAAAGAAGGTGCTGCATCAGAAGCCCTGTGCTGGGGTGAGCAGGTGCTTGGCTGTCATATGAAAGAATTGAAGAAACCTTCAATTTCTTCTATTTAACCCTTTACACACTGCGGTCAGTGCAACTGCCGCGTGTAAAAGGTTGACAGAGGGAGGAGACTCCCTCTCTCACCCATCACACCCTTGTGATGTGATCGCTGAGTCCCGATAGGCTGCCATGGCACCTAGGAGCTTGAATATAGCCTTCTGGTCAGCCAGCTATGGTGAGCCCATCAGCCTGCTGGAAAAAGTGCAATAGTCTAGTCTACAGAGCAGTTACCAGGAGAGGTACTATAGTCTGCTGAGAGAGGACAGTAACCAGGGATTTCCTTTTTCCTGGAGCCAAAAAAGAAAGAAAGTCAGCACTGCATCCCCAGCCCAGCAAGACATCTGGACAGTGACAAGCATTGCTCCTGACCCTGGACTATCCTGGGTCGATCAAAGTGATTACTCCCACACAGCTTACTGTAAGTGAGCCCGACCTCAGTAAAAAACACTAGGTGTGCACACAGTAAAGACACAAACAGTTAAACAACAGACCTATTGTGTAGGACTTGGACTGCACTACTGCTCACAGATACAAATGGTATAGCACTACAGGGATGCAAACCTATAGAATAGAGACATATCAACGAGAGGTGGACTGTGTTACTAGTAGCAAACTGTTTACCCCCGTAAAGTATAGACTGTGCAATTTATATTTATGATCGACAAGACTGATGTCTGATGTTACTAATACTGTGTTCCTCACTGCTGTTATTTTGTATTGTGCATTGAGTATTATGGATCCTAAGATTTAGTTAGCAGTAGCTAATGATAGGTGATTCTACGGTAAAAATTAACTGCTTGTTATTAGAACCTTACTTATCATCGTTCATTTATTTGTAAATAAACATTGCATATTTTTGTAACTTCTTCTGCTGCATCCTATCCTAATGCAACACCATTCTCCCACAACACTGGTACACCCCCTTTTGAGAATAACAGTTACAGTTTTCCTCTGTGCTAAATAACTGCATTTCCTCTTTACACCTTCTAAACTCCATGCGGTGACTCACTCCGAGAAGAGACTTTGTTTCATTTTTACACACACAGATTTCCAAATGAGCTGAGGTGGTATCATGATTGTGAAGCCTTACAATCCCCGAGCATGTAATTCTAATTGAAAGTAAAAGGAAAGTAATTATTAAAATTAAGTTATGGAAATTGTTTTAGTTGCAGCCACAATATCAAAAGAATGAAAAGGACCAATTATGGATCAGAGCGTGTGAGTTATCAGCCTCTGATTTCTGACTACAATTCATCTCCCTAATGTTCTGTCATCAGATCATGGATGCGGCACTACAAGTTATCTGGTAGCTGCCACTTCAAATACTCGATCAAAGGGAAGAACAAGTAATTTTGTTTGGATATACAATATGACTGTGCTGTAGGGCGGTTCACTACAAAGGTAAAGACTTTATTACTAACGCAAATGTACAGTACCACAATGATATGACTAAAGGGTGCAGCAATAACTACCAAATGCAGCATGTTACTATATGGGGGGATCAAACCAATATGTTCAATCCAAGTAAATATATAGTAAGGGAACAGAGCACAGACTTCTTGAAGGGGAATCCTCCTGGTTTATTTAACGCGTTCAGATTTGTGCGACCTGTATCAGCCCTGAACTGAAACTTTGCAGGATTATGTTTGCCTATTCTGTGGCTACCTAGGGAAGCTACCTCGGGATTTAATGCATCAACTGAATACCCCTGGAGGGGCATTTTAAGGTTGAAGTTTGCAAAATCATCTGAAGGGGTGGGCAGGTAATCTGCCTGTGCTAACGATCACTGACCAACAATGAGTACCACACCTCAGCACTGATGCAAAATGGTGTCCTAATAAAACTGCAACACTCTCACAGAATTTGCAGGGACCTATTACACCTCTTCAGCTAAAGATGGAAGGGCACCTGTCCCTTACTAATCAGGAAAAGTGGGGAACCCCTGCCTAAAAGCGGGGTGATTGTTCCGATAAGGGCAGCCCCACTGTCTTCATCTGGGACCGTTCACATCTCATGTCTGGCCACCTGCACAGACATACAGAACAAGTCGCTGTTCACACCAACACACAAAGTAATGCAAACCACAAAGAAAAGGATCACACATAGAGCAAATGTCTGGCCACCTGCACAGATATACTTGACACGTCGCTGTTCACACCGATGCACAAAGTTATGCATACCACATAGAAAGGGTACCCCACCCAGAACTCACATGCACAAAGGTAGCAAACTATAGCTAGTCCAAGTGTCCTCACATCAAGGGCATAGAGTGTCAGCCAGCGTCCTGACATACAGGGAACAGTGTCAAGCATTACCCATCTGACACACTCGTAAGACATCAGACGTCTGGAGGCCGCACCTGTAAAGGGATAGGGAGAAACCCGCGGGTGTATGCACCTGTGCGATCACTGTACCACTCACTACTCAATGCATGCACCCCAAAACGCAAGGAGGGGAGGGACAATAGGTGTCCAGATCGTCCTCAGGGAAGGAGAGAGAGAGACACTTCAGAAATGCATGCATCACATCAGCTCCGAGTGGGTTTACAACAGAGTAAAATGACCAGCATCTACTACCAAGAGATGCTGGTATTAAAGTGCAGCAGACCTTAGGAGATTGGCTGGAGAATACCACATCCAGCCAACTCAATTAACCCTCATCTGTGAACCACAGGTCCCAGACGCACAACCTAACAGTCAGTTAGCGTTCATTTTCTCCATGTACATGAACAGGTCTACGGGGATGACTAATGGTTAACATGAACATTGATAGACTGTACATCTTCCTCTTTACATTGGGAAGATTTGCAGCCCACCAACGAGCATTTTATGGTCACCTAAATGACACAAACAGCTGAAGAATGCATGTTTGCTCGCTTGTTTAGGTCCATGTAAAATAACCTGTAGACTCTGCCCTTTCCCATCCATTCAGTCCATCCAAATTTAATAGTGACATAGTAGATCACAGAGCATTGTAAGCAACTAAGACAGCAAATTCAATTAGCTATACGGAAAAAAAAATAAAGTCAGAGGCTTTTTTTTATTAATCCATGAATTGCTCCCACCACCTCAATAGCACTTTAGGGGAGCACTTATATCACCTACACTTCATCCTATAATGCACAGAGATCAGGCGTACTTATATATCCCACATAAGAGGGTGCCACAGTCTTGGTCAAGATAACTGAGGAAGGCATTTCAACCTGCATAGGAATAAGAAGTGTAGTATTAGAGTAGTATAGTAGCAGTGAGTGTTGTGAGAACATAAGTTATAGAAAGAGCAGGAGTGTCCTGTGTGCGGTGGAATAACCCGACCACAAACTATCACTAATAGTATTCCAGGAGTAGTAATGGAGTTGTGTCACAAAGGGGAAAGCATCCACTTACTAAAGTAGTAGAGAGAGCCACAAACTGCAGTAGTAGAACAAGAAAAAAGCTGGCCTCATGCTGGAGAATTCAGCAACGATAAAACTCATCCTGGTTCTAACAGAATAAGGACACCTGGTGTAAGAAATGACCGACATTCTAATTATTGTTAATTGGGTAAGCAGGACTTTAATATAAATTATTGCCTTATTCTAATGTGGCCAGTATGGACATACAACAGCCAATATGACATGAAAAGGTAGAAGAACTCTTCAAGTTTTTAATGCACCTCGCAGAAGTTTGATGTGGGCGCTATTGGTGACAATAGATGATCTAAAACAAGACATCTCTACTGCAGTGGAAACAGTTAACAGAGGATATACCTAGACGCATCTGGGCCAAACTGGACTACCGACTTGACATTTGCCATATCACCAACGGTGTTTACATCGCACATCTATGAGATACAAAAAAAATTTGAAAAGTTCTATCTTTCCATGTCATTCTTTCTTTTGTATATCAATTCAGGTAGGAATGTATCAGCCTTACCTTTGCACTATTCTTTCTTATCCAACCTATATATCCATAATGATAATGTAAGGCTGTGCATGTTGCTCTTCTTTATCTTTTGCTGCATAATGTATATAATTTTGCATCTACTGCTCTGCAATACTGTCATCTGTCTTCCTGCAGTAAATCTCCGCATCATGCACCGCCACTCATGCCCTACACCAAGCATAACACTGGGCAGCAGTTTTGCCTGGAGCGTTCCTTTAACCCTTTCCAATCCAATTTTGGATTTAGGGTTTCCTAAAAGGCTTTCTCTTTTTGCTGTTCTACAATGGTGCTATCTGCTCGCTAAAGCCAGTGTGTGTGCACCACAGAGGCTCTGACAGCGGAGTGGCTGGTAATAGACGGTAAGAATACCCAGTCGGACGTCTTCTGACATTGGAGCTGTACAAGCTTCAATCAGAGTGTAGGAAGACGTCAGACAGTGGATTGGAAAGGGTTAAGGCTACTACATGGTGTAAAATGGGCTTACATCTCTAAATGGAGTTTTTGCTATTTATTACTATGTTCTACTATTTATTTATATACAAATCATATCCATATATACAACATGTTTCATACAAAGGCCCAATAACAGCAGGTTCGACTTATATTTGTTCATCTAAGCTATCCTGGGCATAGTAATTGGCACCCTTGGGAATCTAGTCATCATAGATGTGAGAAAGCATACCAGTAAAAGCCTGATGTTGCTTTCGTAACTCCTTTGTCTGTTGAAGTAGATGATCTGCAACAAACTAAGGCCAATATTCTGCTGGCAGATGAAAATAAAATGTGTAAAATAAAGTAAGTATTATAAAAAATGCCTGAAAGCTTTGTTTTGCTATATAAGAAACAGCTTGAAGAAAGGGCAGAGACAGTAGGAGAAGGGTGAAGTTAATTCCATTGCTCCATCAGGTGTGGGTAGGACACATTCAGCTGGGAGCTTGTTAGCTAAGATATCAGCATCACTTACAAACAGCTGACGTGGTTCCAAAAAGCTGTTCCGCACATCCCATCATGTCTTATGGGAGATCAAGTTTCGATTCTGCTAGCACGACGCCCCGCAGAACAGATGCAGCTTGGATTTACACAAAAACAGTATAAAAGTATTAAAAATACAAGCTTTAGAAAGTCATTAACATTGGTGTCAGAATCAAAACAGCAGGGGTCTCTGTTCTCCTGTCACATGTTCTGTAGAGTATTTTTCAAGGCTGTCTTGTTAATTGTTGAATTATCTCCATCACATAATATGGAGATGACTGAATCATAGAACGGTAGAGTTGGTAGGGACCTCCAGGGTCATCTGGTCCAACCCCCTGCTCAGTGCAGCATTCACTAAATCATCCCAGACAGATGTCTGTCCAGCCTCTTTTTGAAGACTTCCATTGAAGAACTCACCACCTCCCGTGGTAACTTGTTTCACTCACTGATCACCCTCACTGTCAAAGGTTTTTTCTAATATCTAATCTGTCTCCTCCTTTTCAGATTCATCCCATTGTTTCTAGTCTTTCCTTGTACAAATGAGAATAGGGCTGATCCCTCTGCACTGTGACAGCCCTTCAGATATTTGTAGACAGCTAGTAAGTCTCCTCTCAGCCTTCTGTGCTGCAAGCTAAACATTCCCAGATCCTTTAACCATTCCTCATAGGACATGATTTGCAGACCACTCACTGTCCTGGTAACTCTTCTCTGAATTTGCTCCAGTATGTATATGTTTTTTTTTTATTTTTTTTAAAGTGGGGTGCCCAGAACTGGACACAGTATTCCAGATGAGGTCTGACTAAGGAAGAGTAGAAGGGGATAATTACCACATGTGATCTAGACTCTATGCTTCTCTTAACATCTCAGAATTATGCTTGAATTTTTTTGCTGCTTCACCACACTGTTGACTCATGTTCGGTTTGTTTTTCTTCACATGTGCTGCTGCTTAGCTCAATTGCCCCCTGTCTGTATGCGCTTTTTTCATTTTCCTTGCCCAGATGTAGGACCTTACATTTCTCCTTGTTAAATACCATTCTGTTAGTCACTGCCCACTGTTCAATACCTGAACACCTGACCCTTTTTAACAATCAACCTAAATTGGCTCATATGTACTGTTAAGTGAACTACACCTGTAAAACTCTGTTTCAATTTAATTTTTTCTAAAATCTCAGTTCAGAATGAATCCAAACCAAGCATTTAGCAAAGTTGAAAAACAAAACAGGTTTCTACTAGTTCAGTTTGCTCAACACTATTCCTGAGCACTGTCTAAGAGCCATAAAAGCCCTGTATAATACTCTCAAATTGTTATACATGGCTTTTATGACTCTTAGACAGTGTTATATACCAGTTTTAGGGGTTTTGGAGAACTATCTGTTCGGTTCAAACTAATTAGGACTGAACCGAACTTTTTGCAAAAGTTTGGCGAACTGGACAAATCAAACTTTTCAAAAGTTCACGCATCACTAGAGATGAGTGAGTATACTCGCTAAGGCACATTACTTCAGCAAGTAGTGCCTTAGCCGAGTATCTCCCGGCTCGTCTCTAAAGATTCGGGGGCCGGCGCGGGTGACAGGTGAGTTGCGGCGGGGAGCAGGGGTAAGAGAGGGAGAGAGAGATCTCCCCTCCATTCCTCCCCGCCGCTCCCCCCCCCCCCCCCCCGCCAGCCCCCGAATCTTTAGAGAAGAGCGGGGAGATACTCGGCTAAGGCACTACTCGCTTGAGTAATGTGCCTTAGCGAGTATACTCGCTCATCTCTACTCATCACTATCATGAGCTTAGAAAATTCCAGAATCAATGTGCTACCATGTGGCGGCTGCCGGGGCCGCGGGTGGTTGGACGGCACGGTGCGCGCGCTCGTGGTTCCGGGCGGCAACGTGCACGCGGGCGCCTGTGAGTGCAGGTCTATGCAGAGCCCTGGTTATGGGATTCTGCTGGGAGGTGTCGCCTCCCTCTCTCCGCCCCTGGGCGGAGGCTTCTGTTTATAAGGCTGGCAGTGAGGTCCATTCACTGCCAGTTATTGGTTTCTGTTCAGTGTGCTAACTTCCTGCCTCTGACAGTCTCCTGTTTTCAGCTTCTGCTTTTTCTGCCAGGTTACCCCATCTGCCTCGGTCTGGTTGTATTTTCTGTTGGTTTATTCATCTGCCCTTCCTGTCGGTATTCTACCCTGTTCCATCTTGGTACGCCAGCGTCCCTCCTCGGTCCCTAGCGAGTGTAAGGACCGCCACCCAGTTGATCGCCTGGGATTAGCCAGGAGTGGAGGCAAGTAGGCAGGGACAGGGGTTGCGGGTAAGTTCTAGGGCAACCTGGGCTGGCGTATCATCGGGTATGATACCGTAACACAATGCCACTGCTGCCTATGCTCTGTGTCTGACGTTGCATCCCAGCCTTGTTCACTTAAATGGGGTGAAAATGCAACATCCGACATAGCCCTTGGAAAGGTGCTGCTTCTGGAAAGAAAAAAACTGATCTTTCATGTCATAGAAGGATGGAGGATATATATGTGTTCTTAGGATGCTATTACACAAACATTACCTTCTGTGGGTAACATTCATGTTTTATCACTAATTACTGGCTGCTGCATCTGGCTTGCCACTTGGGCTTTTAAAGCTATTCTGTACTGCTGAAGCACAAGTACGCTGAACAGCTGTCTAAAGATGTGTTTCTGGCTTGGGTAATATCACTAGTCATGTTGCAAGGCTTGTCATATGGTTTAACATATATTTGCAGGGTACCTACCTCTAGGAGGTCACACTAGCAAGTCATCTTTCTTAAGTCGGGAAGAGAGTTAATTTACATACCTTTTTTTTCCTATGGAGCATTGCCAATAACACTCCAGATATACCTGAGTCTCCTTAATGAGTACCAGTACCCACCCAAAACTTACAAAACTATCCCATTTTTTGAATAAAGTCCCATACAGTGATCATAGACTTTACGTATGAATCATGAAAAACAGCCAACGGTAAGTAATTAGGGCCTAGGAACAATTTGAGATGGCAAAGTATAAGAATCACGCATCATATGAAGGCATCAAATAAGGAAGATGGAAAAATAGCAGTGCAGTGCCACTTATTGCATGGAAGCATTCCTTCAAATCAAAGTGACTTTCTAACAAGTCTTAACAATGATTGGGAATAGGAAACCAAGCTAGAAAAATTATACACATACAGCTGTTTCGGGGTGTTCGCCCCTCATCACTGTGCAGCAGGATTCTAGCTAAGGCATCTTTCACACGAGCGCATATCGGCCGGCCGTTTTCACAGCGGGCGATATACACTATGTTGGAAGTGAAAAATCTGGTGAACGGGCCCACAAATCAAACGTTTGTGCACCCATATGTCCTGGTGAGGCCTGCGCAAATGCGCCAAGCTCACCAGACCATCGCACATTTCCCCTCCCCATCTCAGGCTCACCTCTCGTTCCTCCCCGCTCCTTCTGTGCAATGGGAGGGGGCGGGATGGGGGCCGAGCCAAGCGCCGGTCCGCCCTGCCTTCTCTAATTGATAGCTATTGATAAGGGGCGGGGAGAGCACACATGCTTAGCTCTGCCCACGTCCCACCCCTTGACCATAGCCATCATTGGGAGGAGGCAGGGCGGACCGGTGCTTAGCTCCACCCTGATCCCTCCCAATACACAGAACAAGTGGGGATAAGCCTGCACAGTGGGGGGAAAGCAGAGGGAGTGAGTTTAGCAGCCACGCTGCTAAACTCCTTCCCACCTACAGCCGCTGCCATAGGCTCCCATAGGAGCCCATGCAGCGACTGGACGTATTCTGGCCCAAAAGATAGTTCAAGCACTATCTTTTGGGTCCGACGTAAAAACGTCCGGCGCTATATTTGCTGGACCGGGCGTTTTTACATCTCAGAAATACGCGCATGTGATCTGATGCATTGGAATCCAATGCATTAAATCACAACGCATATCGTCCGACTGATATGCGCTAATGTGAAAGAAGCCTTAGTTTGTGAGAGGCCTATGACTTGGATCAGGAGGGGTGTTGTGTCTCCTTAAGGAGAGCACCAAAAAGTGTGTGGAGATACCTAGGAGCTGAGTGCGTCAGGGGATGGTATAGTCTCTCACCAAGGACAGGACCCAAGAGGGGTGCAGGAACACCTAAAAGGTGAATGAGGAAGCGGTAGATGGCAATGCAGAGGTATTTTTCCATCTTCCTTATTTGCATAAATTAGCCAGAGGAGCTAGCATGGCCTTATAAGTCTCCTTACTCATCTTTTAGGTGTCTCCACACTCCTTTTAGGTGCTCTCCTTAGGGAGAGACTATACTATCCCCTGACTCACTCGCCCCCTAGGTGTCTCTACACACTTTTTGGGTGCTCTTCTTAAGGAGACACTACACCCCTCCTAACCCATAAAGGCATCGGGTATATCTGTTTCCACTAAAAGTCATATTTACAGTATTTAACAGGATAACCGAATGCACTCTTGACAGATAAACTGTATTTGTTTCCAGAAATGCTGCTATAGCCCTGCTGCTGTTTTACATAAAAACTCATTAAGAGCTACAATGCAGTGTGTATGTTATTGTTATTGAGGGCCCCTTGAACTGATTGATTAAGCCCTTGGAGACTGCTCACTTAGTCTACTTATTTTCCTAATAAGCGTTTGGTCATTTGAATTCCTATTGAACTAATGTTTGTTTTAATCTCCATGTAGATCCTCAGCCAGCGTGAGCCAATATACGAGGTGGGCATTTTCATGTATGAACCCCTGCTGCTGAATGTTATAAGCAAATACAAAGTAAAACATAAAAGGAGAATCTACTGCTATTATCCCTGAAATATCTCAGCCAAAATAATGATCTTCTTGATTTTAATACATTCTGGCAGCGTTTAATGCCTTTTTCTGAAATGTGCTTCCTTCATATATTCATAAATACTACAGGGTGTTTCATAGTATTTTTATTTTAATTGCTTCTTATACGGTACACAATATAAAGCACAAAATTAGAGATGAGCAAGTATACTCGCTAAGGCACATTAATCGAGCAAGTAGTGCCTTAGCCGAGTATCTCCCCGCTCGTCTCTAAAGATACGGGGGCCGGCGCGGGGCGGGGAGCGGTGGGGGAGAGCGGGGAGGAACGGAGGGGAGATCTCTCTCTCCCTCTCTCCCCCCCGCTCCCCGCCGCAACTCACCTGTCACCCGCGCCGGCCCCCGAATCTTTAGAGACGAGCGGGGAGATACTCGGCTAAGGCATTACTCGCTCGAGTAATGTGCCTTAGCGAGTATACTCGCTCATCTCTACACAAAATGTATTTAGTATAAAAGGCTACATGCGAACGACCTTTTTTTCCGTCAGATTTTCGGGCCAAAAATCGAAGGGAATTAGCAACCATTCATTTGAATGGGTGTATGCACATGGGCTTTTTTTAGTCGGAGGAACAATCCAAGAAAAAAAAAATGCAGCATGTCCTATTCTTGTTTGATTCTTGGATGAAATCCAGCACGTCAGACAGCACACAGATGGGATGTCTATGTGCTGTCAGATCCAAGTTGCACCTGAGAATCTCAGGCTCTACTTATAACTGTCCATGTACATATAGCCTAAGACTGTGTTCCCACATTGTGGTCAACTCATGTTTTTTTTCCATGGCAAAATCAATGATATGACGGCAACATGTAATAACTGGTTTACGTTGAGTCATTGTACTAGTGAATGAGCACAATTGAATAATTGGTGTTTTTTTTTTGTAAATTCTTTTTTTAACGCAATTTCAACTATAGCAGTTTGATTCCAACATTGGTTACATCATATGAAACATGTATAAATATTTTATAAAACATACATTTATGTATTTTAACTTTGCCATGGGTTAGGGTAAGAAAAGGATAAGGTAAGATAGACTGGTGTGTGGGTAGGCGGGTGAGGAAGGAAGGTGGGAAAGGGGGAATTCATTTCAGTTAAGAAATCATACAACTTGAGGGTAAACCTCTGGAGAAAGGTCAGATCAGAGGTACCTGTATAATAGGAGACACATATTGCATATATATATTATTGACATCAGACCTGTCACTAGTCACTAATTCTCCTTGACTGCACTAGAAGGATAAAGAGGGGGGGGGGGGGGGGAATGCACTTAATGTCTTCTGGACCATAGTTCCTATATGGCTCTGAATTGCTCGTGAGATCTGTTGGACCAACTCATTAGCTCCTCGAATCTGCAAATATTGTTCACTTTAGCCACCCTTTGCTGATTGTTGGAGCTTGAGGCTGAAGCCACAGTAGGGGACTTAAAGATTTGGCTGCTGTAATGAGGTGAGTGATGAGGTTAGTCTTAGAGGGTCTATACCTTGGAGAGGGTCTAGACAAGAGCACATGTTCAGGAAGGAGACTAAAGTAGCTGTTAAGTATATCTCGTATTACCCCTTCGATCTGGTTCCAATAGGGGCGTAAAGTCAGACATGACCACCAGATATGAGTTACAGAGCCCACATTATCATCCCGTCACCAACATCTGTTGGAACTTGATAATTTATAAGCAAAAAGCCACTCAGGGTATTTATATACCTTGTCAACAGTTTATAGTGGTTTTCTTGAAGCCTGACGCATGTGGAATGGCCATGTGCTCTATTCAAAATTGACCTCACCCCCTTATTTGCTAGTTTAATGTTGAGTTCCTTTTCCCACGATAGAATGAATGCTGGTCTAGTTGTGTCTTGAGGGGCAATAAACTTCCTTTTAAGGGGCGAGCACCCACTGGCGTTTTTTTACCTGCGTTTTGCGTTTTGCGTTTTTCCTGCACAGGCATAGAGATAACATGTGTTCCTGTCCACTGGCGTTTTTTTTGCGTTGCGTTTGCGTTTTTAACATAGGAACTGTCAGTTGCATATGTGTCCTTATTTTTCTCCATGGAAATTAATGGAAAAGCCGCGAAAACGCCGCGAAAAACGCCGCGAAAAACGCGCGGAAAAACCGCCGGAAACGCGGCGAAAACGCAAACGCCAGTGGGTGCTCGCCCTAAGGGAAGAAATTTTCCTGCTGTGGTTACTCTGGGCTGCAATCATGTCCTCTAATTCAGTAAGCAGGCGGGTGGAGGGGAAGGAGTTATTGAGTTTATCCAAGGTTTTTGTTAGGTGTATTATCTGCAATTAATTGAGGGGTGGCTGTGTTGTCCGGGACAACAGGCTCTCAGTAAGTTGTGTGCCCTTAGTTGTGCGTAGGACCAAAGATCAGCTATTGTAAGGCCCTTGAGAATATCCCAAACACGTTTGGTATGAAAGTCTAGATTTAGCCCCAGATAATAATTGGTGTTTAAACTGAGCCATTAGCCAACAAGTCAACAATGATTTTTATGTTTGCAAGAAACGAACGATGAGCAATCAGCAAACTAATTATCATTCATTGATCAGTCATTAGCTTTGTTTACACTGAACGATATTGTTCAAATTGGAATGATGCAGCAATTTTTTGAATGATAACCGTTTCGTGTAAAAGGACCTTTAGATCACTTAGATCAGTGTTAAACCTCATTTGCCGCTTTTCTGCCAAATGTATCTAGATTAGAGATGAGCGAACACCAAAATGTTCGGGTGTTCGTTATTCGTAACGAACTTCCCGTGATGCTCGAGGGTTCGTTTCGAACAACGAACCCCATTGAAGTCAATGGGCGACCAGAACATTTTTGTATTTCGCCGATGCTCGCTAAGGTTTTCATGTGTGAAAATCTGGGCAATTCAGGAAAGTGATGGGAATGACACAGTGACGGATAGGGCAGGCGAGGGGCTACATGTTGGGCTGCATCTCAAGTTCCCAGGTCCCACTATTAAGCCACAATACCGGCAAGAGTGGGCCCCCCCCCCTCCCAACAACTTTTACTTCTGAAAAGCCCTCATTAGCATGGCATACCTTTGCTAAGCACCACACTACCTCCAACAAAGCACAATCACTGCCTGCATGACACTCCACTGACACTTCTCCTGGGTTACATGCTGCCCAACCGCCCCCCCTCCCCCCCACAGCGCACACCAAAGTGTCCCTGCGCAGCCTTCAGCTGCCCTCATGCCACACCACGCTCATGTCTATTTAGAATTGCGTCTGCCATGACGAGGGACCGCAGGCACACACTGCAGAGGTTGGCACGGCTAGGCAGCGACCCTCTTTAAAAGTGGCGGAGCGATAGCCCACAATGCTGTACAGAAGCAATGAGAAATAGAATCCTGTGCCACCGCCATCAGGAGCTGCACACGTGGGCATAGCAATGGGGAACCTATGTGCCACACACTATTCATTCTGTCAAGGTGTCTGCATGCCCCAGTCAGACCGGGCTTTTTAATTCATAGACACAGGCAGGTACAACTCCCTATTGTGAAGTCCCTGTCGACCCACAGCATGGGTGGCTCCCTGGAACCCACCGGCGGTACACAGAAATATCCCATTGCATTGCCCAACACAGCTGAGGTAGTAATGTCGTGCTTAATGCAGGTGGGCTTCGGCCCACACTGCATGCCCCAGTCTGACTGGGGTTCTTTATAAGTGTACAGATGTAGTAAAAACTCCGTGTGCACCTACAGCATGGGTGGGTGCCAGGAAGCCACCGGCGGTACATAGAAATATCCCATTGCATTGCCCAACACAGCTGAGGTAGTAATGTTGTGCTTAACCCTTTCCAATCCAATTTGTATATGGTTTTCCTAGGGGGCTTACTCTTTTTCTGCTGTTATACAACGGCGCTATATGCTGGCTAAAGCCAGTACTGCATGAGCTGACACGTAGGATAGGCTCCGACAGCAGAGAGGCTGGCAATATACAGTAAGAGAACCCCGACGGACGTCTACCAACAACGGAGCTGTACAGCCTTAAACCCTAATGTCTTCACAGGTCACACAGTGGACTGGAAAGGGTTAATGCAGGTGGGCTTCGGCCCACACTGCATGCCCCAGTCAGACTGGGGTTCTTTACAAGTGGACACATGTAGGTTTAACTCCCTGTGGACCCACTGCCTGGGTGGGTGCCAGGAAGCCACCGGCGGTACATAGAAATATCCCATTGCATTGCCCAACACAGCTGAGGTAGTAATGTTGTGCGTAATACAGGTGGGCTTCGGCCCACACTGCATGCCCCAGTCAGACGGGTTCTTTAGAAGTGTACAGAAGTATTAAAAACTCAGTGTGCACCTACAGCATGGGTGGCTCCCTGGAACCCACCGGCGGTACACAAAAATATCCCATTGCATTGCCCAACACAGCTGAGGTAGTAATGTCGTGCGTAATGCAGGTGGGCTTCGGCCCACACTGCATGCCCCAGTCAGACTGGGGTTCTTTACAAGTGGACACATGTAGGTTTAACTCCCTGTGGACCCACTGCCTGGGTGGGTGCCAGGAAGCCACCGGCGGTACATAGAAATATCCCATTGCAATGCCCAACACAGCTGAGGTAGTAATGTCGTGCGTAATACAGGTGGGCTTCGGCCCACACTGCATGCCCCAGTCAGACGGGTTCTTTAGAAGTGTACAGAAGTATTAAAAACTCAGTGTGCACCTACAGCATGGGTGGCTCCCTGGAACCCACCGGCGGTACACAAAAATATCCCATTGCATTGCCCAACACAGCTGAGGTAACGTCAGCTGTAATGCAGGTGGGCTAAAAATTAATTTGATTACACTGTAGGCGAGGGCCCACAAAAATTGCTGTATCAACAGTACTAATGTACATCCCAAAAATTGGCCATGGCCAGCCAAGAGGGCAGGTGAAACCCATTAATCGCTTTGGTTAATGTGGCTTAAGTGGTAACTAGGCCTGGAGGCAGCCCAGTGTAACGAAAAATTGGTTCAAGTTAAAGTTCCAATGCTTTTAAGCGCATTGAAACTTATAAAAATTGTTCAGAAAAATTATTTGAGTGAGCCTTGTGGCCCTAAGAAAAATTGCCCGTTCAGCGTGATTACGTGAGGTTTCAGGAGGAGGAGCAGGAGGAGGAGGAGGAGGAATATTAGACACAGATTGATGAAGCAGAAATGTCCCCGTTTTGGATGGTGAGAGAGAACGTAGCTTCCATCCGCGGGTGCAGCCTACGTATTGCTTACGTATCGCTGCTGTCCGCTGGTGGAGAACAGAAGTCTGGCGAAATCCAGCCTTTGTTCATCTTGATGAGTGTTAGCCTGTCGGCACTGTCGGTTGACAAGCGGCTACGCTTATCTGTGATGATTCCCCCAGCCGCACTAAACACCCTCTCCGACAACACGCTAGCCGCAGGACAAGCAAGCACCTCAAGGGCATACAGGGCTAGTTCAGGCCACGTGTCCAGCTTCGACACCCAGTAGTTGTAGGGGGCAGAGGCGTCACCAAGGATGGTCGTGCGATCCGCTACGTACTCCCTCACCATCCTTTTGCAGTGCTCCCGCCGACTCAGCCGTGACTGGGGAGCGGTGACACAGTCTTGGTGGGGAGCCATAAAGCTGGCCAGGCCCTTAAAGACTGTTGCACTGCCTGGGATGTACATGCTGCTCGATCTACGCACATCCCCTGCAACATGGCCCTCGGAACTGCGCCTTCTGCCACTAGCGCTGTCGGCTGGGAATTTTACCATCAGCTTGTCCGCAAGGGTCCTGTGGTATAGCAACACTCTCGAACCCCTTTCCTCTTCGGGAATCAGAGTGGGCAGGTTCTCCTTATACCGTGGATCGAGCAGTGTGTACACCCAGTAATCCGTAGTGGCCAGAATGCGTGCAACGCGAGGGTCACGAGAAAGGCATCCTAACATGAAGTCAGCCATGTGTGCCAGGGTACCTGTACGCAACACATGGCTGTCTTCACTAGGAAGATCACTTTCAGGATCCTCCTCCTCCTCCTCCTCCTCAGGCCATACACGCTGAAAGGATGACAGGCAATCAGCCGGTGTACCGTCAGCAGCGGGCCAAGCTGTCTCTTCCCCCTCCTCCTCATCCTCCTCATGCTCCTCCTCCTCCTCCTGTACGCGCTGAGAAATAGACAGGAGGGTGCCCTGACTATCCAGCGGCATACTGTCTTCCCCCGCCCCCGTTTCCGAGCGCAAAGCAGCTGCCTTTATGGTTTGCAGGGAATTTCTCAAGATGCATAGCAGAGGAATGGTGACGCTAATGATTGTAGCATCGCCGCTCACCACCTGGGTAGACTCCTCAAAATTACCAAGGACATGGCAGATGTCTGCCAACCAGGCCCACTCTTCTGAAAGGAATTGAGGAGGCTGACTCCCACTGCGCCGCCCATGTTGGAGTTGGTATTCGACTATAGCTCTACGCTGTTCATAGAGCCTGGCCAACATGTGGAGCGTAGAGTTCCACCGTGTGGGCACGTCGCACAGCAGTCGGTGCACTGGCAGCTTAAAGTGATGTTGCAGGGTGCGCAGGGTGGCAGCGTCCGTGTGGGACTTGCGGAAATGTGCGCAGAGCCGGCGCGCCTTTACGAGCAGGTCTGACAAGCGTGGGTAGCTTTTCAGAAAGCGCTGAACCACCAAATTAAAGACGTGGGCCAGGCATGGCACGTGCGTGAGGCTGCCGAGCTGCAGAGCCGCCACCAGGTTACGGCCGTTGTCACACACGACCATGCCCGGTTGGAGGCTCAGCGGCGCAAGCCAGCGGTCGGTCTGCTGTGTCAGACCCTGCAGCAGTTCGTGGGCCGTGTGCCTCTTATCGCCTAAGCTGAGTAGTTTCAGCACGGCCTGCTGACGCTTGCCCACCGCTGTGCTGCCACACCGCGCGACACCGACTGCTGGCGACATGCTGCTGCTAACACATCTTGATTGTGAGACAGAGGAGGAGGAGGAGGAGGAGGGTGCTTTAGTGGAGGAAGCATACACCTCCGCAGATACCAGCACCGAGCTGGGGCCCGCAATTCTGGGGGTGGGTAGGACGTGAGCGGTCCCAGGCTCTGACTCTGTCCCAGCCTCCACTAAATTCACCCAATGTGCCGTCAGGGAGATGTAGTGGCCCTGCCCGCCTGTGCTTGTCCACGTGTCCGTAGTTAAGTGGACCGTGGCAGTAACCGCGTTGGTGAGGGCGCGCACAATGTTGCGGGAGACGTGGTCGTGCAGGGCTGGGACGGCACATCGGGAAAAGTAGTGGCGACTGGGAACTGAGTAGCGCGGGGCCGCCGCCTCCATGATACTTTTGAAGGACTCCGTTTCCACAACCCTATACGGCAGCATCTCAAGGCTGATGAATTTTGCGATGCGGACGGTTAACGTTTGAGCATGCGGGTGCGTGGCGGCGTACTTGCGCTTGCGCTCGAACACTTGCGCAAGCGACGGCTGAACGGTGCGCTGAACTACACTGCTGGATGGGGCCGAGGACAGCGGAGATGAGGGTGTGGGTGCAGGCCATGAGGCGGTAGTGCCTGTGTCCTGAGAGGGGGGTTGCATCTCAGTGGCAGGTTGGGGCACAGGGGGAGAGGCAGGGGTGCAAACCGGAGGCGGTGAACGGCCTTTGTCCCACCTTGCGGGGTGCTTGGCCATCATATGTCTGCGCATGGTGGTGGTGGTGAGGCTGTTGGTGTTGGCTCCCCGGCTGAGCTTTGCGCGACAAAGGTTGCACACCACTGTTCGTCGGTCGTCAGGCGTCTCTGTGAAAAACTGCCAGACCTTAGAGCACCTCGGCCTCCGCAGGGTGGCATGGCGCGAGGGGGCGCTTTGGGAAACACTTGGTGGATTATTCGGTCTGGCCCTGCCTCTACCCCTGGCCACTGCACTGCCTCTAGCAACCTGCCCTGCTGATGCCCTTGACTCCCCCTCTGAAGACCTGTCCTCCTGAGTAAGCGTTGCACACCAGGTGGGGTCAGTCACCTCATCGTCCTGCTGCTCTTCCTCCGAATCCTCTGTGCGCTGCTCCCTGGGACTTACTGCCCTTACTACTACCTCACTGCAAGACAACTGTGTCTGATCGTCATCGTCCTCCTCACCCACAGAAAGTTGTTGAGACAGTTGGCGGAAGTCCCCAGCCTCTTCCCCCGGACCCCGGGAACTTTCGAATGGTTGGGCATCAGTGACGATAAACTCCTCTGGTGGGAGAGGAACCGCTGCTGCCCAATCTAAGCAGGGGCCCGAGAACAGTTCCTGGGAGTGTTCCCGCTCCTGAGCAGGTGTCATTGTAGTGGAGTGAGGAGGCTGGGAGGAAGGAGGAGCAGCAGACAGAGGATTCGGATTGGCAGCAGTGGACGGCGCAGAACTGCGGGTAGACGATAGGTTGCTCGAAGCACTTTCTGCCATCCAGGACAGGACCTGCTCACACTGCTCATTTTCTAATAACCGTCTCCCGCGTGGACCCATTAATTGGGCGATGAATGTGGGGACGCCAGAAACGTGCCTCTCTCCTAATCGCGCAGCAGTCGGCTGCGACACACCTGGATCAGGAGCTTGGCCTGTGCCCACACCCTGACTTGGCCCTCCGCGTCCTCGGCCGCGTCCACGTCCTCTAAGCCTACCCCTACCCCTCAGCATGCTGTATTACCAGTGATTTGATTTCACAGGCAGGAAATAAATTGGCGCAAGACTGCAGGCCAAATATAATTTTTGCCCTTTTTGGAAAACGAAAGGCCCCACTGCCTCTAGTGAATGAATTATCTAAGTTTAATAACTGTGCTGTGTCCCTGCTTATGTGTCACAGAACGTGAGGGTAGCAGAGGTATTATAACTCTTGGAGAGCAGGTATTTTTTTTCCCAATTAAGGAAAGCAAATGGCGAACCCAGCAGTAAAGCGTAGCTGGGTGCGTATGATTTAGCAATGTTTTTCACGCAGCTCACACGTCTCCACAGGCGTAAGGACGGACACAGGCTGGACAAATAGATTTGTTTTCAGTTTTTTCCCACCAACAGGCAGCACTGCGTATATTCAATGAACCTGAGAAGTTTAATAACTGTGCTGTGTCCCTGCTTATGTGTCACAGAACGTGAGGGTAGCAGAGTTATTAACTGTGGCAGAGCAGGTATTTTTTTTCCCAATTAAGGAAAGCAAATGGCGAACCCAGCAGTAAAGCGTAGCTGGGTGCGTATGATTTAGCAATGTTTTTCACGCAGCTCACACGTCTCCACAGGCGTAAGGACGGACAGAGGCTGGACAAATAGATTTGTTTTCAGTTTTTTCCCACCAACAGGCAGCACTGCGTATATTCAATGAACATGAGAAGTTTAATAACTGTGCTGTGTCCCTGCTTATGTGTCACAGAACGTGAGGGTAGCAGAGTTATTATAACTCTTGGAGAGCAGGTATTTTTTTTCCCAATTAAGGAAAGCAAATGGCGAACCCAGCAGTAAAGCGTAGCTGGGTGCGTATGATTTAGCAATGTTTTTCACGCAGCTCACACGTCTCCACAGGCGTAAGGACGGACAGAGGCTGGACAAATAGATTTGTTTTCAGTTTTTTCCCACCAACAGGCAGCACTGCGTATATTCAATGAACCTGAGAAGTTTAATAACTGTGCTGTGTCCCTGCTTATGTGTCACAGAACGTGAGGGTAGCAGAGTTATTATAACTCTTGGAGAGCAGGTATTTTTTTTCCCAATTAAGGAAAGCAAATGGCGAACCCAGCAGTAAAGCGTAGCTGGCTGCGTATGATTTAGCAATGTTTTTCACGCAGCTCACACGTGTCCACCGCCCGTAAGGACGGACAGAGGCTGGACAAATAGATTTGTTTTCAGTTTTTTCCCACCAACAGGCAGCACTGCGTATATTCTATGAATAATAACTGTGTTGTGGCCCTGCCTATACAATTCTTTCCCTGCAGTATCAATGGAGGGTGGAATGCTCTGCAGAGGCGATTTTGAGAAGCCCAAAAAAAATGCAGCACAGCTAACAGCAGCCTGGACAGTACTGCACACGGATAAATATGGCCCTAGAAAGGACCGTTGAGGTTCTTGAAGGCTACACTCACTCCTAACACTCTCCCTGCCTATGCAGCACTTCTGTCCCTAATGCCAGGTGCAACGCTCTGCAGAGCCGATTTTGAGAAGAAAAAAAAATCCCACTGCTAACAGCAGCCAACACACAGCTATCAGTGGCCCTAATAAGGACCTTTGGGGGGTCTTGAAGCCTACACTAACTACCAATTCTTTCCCTACAGCAGCTCCGGTACAAACAGCACTGTCCCTCATCTAACTCACACCGCATCTGAGGCGAGCCGCGGGAGGGGCCGACTTTTATGTTCGGGTGACACCTGATCTTCCCAGCCACTCACAGCAGGGGGGTGGTATAGGGCTTAAACGTTGCAGGGGGAAGTTGTAATGCCTTCCCTGTCTTTCAATTGGCCAGAAAAGCGCGCTAACGTCTCAGGGAAGGAAGTGAAAGTAACCAGAACACCGCATGGTGTTCGTCACGAATAACGAACATCCCGAACACCCTAATATTCGCACGAATATCAAGCTCGGACGAACGCGTTCGCTCATCTCTAATCTAGATCCTATTGCAACTGCATTCTGTCCTCTATTGTGTTCATTATTTTACCGTTATTATAGTTTTGTATAATCTGAAAAAAATTATATTTTACTGTGCAATCCTTCTACCAGGTCATTAATAAATATATGAAAGAGAATAAGGACCAGTACTGCCCCCCGTGGTACCCCACTAGTAACGGCGACCCAATCAGAGTATGTACCATTTATAATCACCCTCTCCCTTCTATCACTTGACCAGTTCCTTACCCCCTTACGCACATTCTCACCCAGACCAAGCATTCTCATTTTACATATCACGAATCACGATCACCATATGCAGATATAACTCAGTAAAAAATTCCTCCTGCGCTCTTAATCGGGGTTTTTTGCAAACCAAAAGGGAAACTAAAAAGTCTCCACAATGAGGAAAATATATTTAATTGTACAATAGAAGAACATCTATAGTTCTACAGGTGACCGGGGATCATCGGTGCAAGCGGGTTTTTCTCCCTGAGGTGGGGATCCCGCTTTGCACCAGGTGAGTAAAAATCCCCTTATTTCTCCATTTCGGATCCCTGTATGGTGGCGCGGATCTACACTTTGAGATCACCATATGCAGCTCACTATCAGCACCAAACCCTTCTTGTGCCTACTTCACATTCCCTACTTTCTCCTGTAGAAGACAGACAGACATACAGTCATTCCCACCTCCAGCCAAAGCATCATGTCAAAGTAACGCCATAGGACATCATAAATAAAATAAATAAATCTTGTTATTTGTACAGCACCAACTTATTCCGTAGTACTTTCAAGTAATTTATTTATTAACCCCCATCAAGCTGGGTGCTCATTTTATCAACCTCGGAAGGATGGAAGGCTGAGTCAACCTTGAACCAGCTACCTGAACCACACGGGGATTGAACATGCAACATCATGAACTGATCTGCCAACATATAAAGCAAAGACAACATTAATACAGTACATACGGTCCACTGTATACATATGTACAGTACTAAAAAAACTTACCTACTAAGCAGTCTCTCAGCCAAAGTAATTAATCTATCGAATTATAGAAAGAGGCAAACAATTACAATAGATACATCTCCTTATAGGCCGCAGAAGAAGAATACAAAATTCCGTTTTTTTACAGTCTCCTCTTCAGGCCTCCGGTTTCTAGAGCTAGCTAGACACAGAGTGGAGTACAAGTTGACCATTATGACAAGGAGAACCCAGAGCCTATGGATGCTATATTAGCAAATATCAGTCCAATCACTATAGGTTTCTATGGGAGAATTAAGACTATAACTCCAAATCCGGTCATAGGTTTTTCTTCTTCTATAGATTTAAATAGTACATGGACTCCCTCTTCTATACCTTACAATCCCAGGGGTATCTAAATGGCAGCTTATATGACATGTATATATTTCATTAATATAGTAATCTGTAAAACATCTATATCAGGGAAAAAGATGAATGGACCACTGAAGACATACTAGCCTAAAGAGTTAATTAATGGTTAATTATTGCATTATTTCATTTTGCTGCTCACTTAAGATTAAGTCAGTAGGGCAGTGCAAACGTTTGCAAATCATTAAGGTAAAAGGACTCACAGCTCGACACTTAGTCCATATGTCTTCAAGGCAGAAAGAGAGCGTATTCTCTAATGGGACCTGCCCTGAGGGTCTTCTGCTTAGTAAAGAGACAAGGAAAAATAATTCTACAAAAAAGGACTTTTTTTTAACTAAATGACTCAGTCATCACTTATCCCCCAGAAAGAGCTGAGATAGCATAGCTCTGACCAAGCAGTTTGTGTGTCTCAGAGATCATCTATCACTGAAGAAAGTCTTCCTTCTGGCTGTCTACGTAGTTGAATTCTGTCTGACTCTACGCAGTCTAGTAATGTCCGGAGAGCTGGCATCGGTAGGTTGAAGGGCATATTAAGCTTACTATCAACTAAGTCAAAATGTGGCGGACATCCAAAATATACACAAACAATACGCCAAAAGTGTTGGGAAAACTAATGGGATGTCTGTCATACATTGATCATGCATAAGGTTTTGGAATGTAAAAGAGTAAAAATATACATAAAATGGGAAAATATGTTGTAGAATTCTTTGCATAAGTTTGTAAACATTATTGCACAAAGGGGTTGTCCAGTCGCAAACTACTGATGGCCTAAGATCAATAGTAGACTGATGGGGATCTGCTACCCAGGACCCTCACTGATAAGCTGTTCTCTGAGCTGATTTCTGTTTCCTGTAGAAATCATCTGAGTGCATGAGTGAACTGAGCAAGGGTCCTGGGAAGCAGACCATGACCAATCTACTATTGATCGCCTACCCTGAGGATGGGCTATCAATAGTTTGCAACTGGACAATCCCTTTAAAATAATAGTTTTTTTTTCACTGCCTTTTTGAAAATATTGCAAAACCCGTGTAAGAAACTTGTAAAAAAAGTAACAGTTGTGCATAATGCTTATGTTCCTTTGCTTATACTTTTCCATAACTTTCTGCAACCAAATGGCAAATAAAATGTGGTACAGAAAGTTATCCTAATAAGTTAAAAGTCAAGTTAAATGTGGTTACATCTATATATGGGCAAAAAGATAAAGTTAATCTTCTATATATATAAAATTGCATGTATGCGTGTCTGTGTGTCTGTGTGTGTGTCTATTTGTCCTTTATGCGCTACTACACCATTCATCCGATCGCAATGAAACTTTGGGAAGTTGTTGAGTACACTCCTGGGAAGATTATAGGCATAGTACATTTATGCTATGATAAATGGCGCGCGTGCGAGCGTCGTCGACAATTACGCCCCCACACGTAGATCGTTGGATTTCCATCATTGCCACTAATTCACTCACTTCCCGATGTCGAAGAAACATGAAATTTGGCACGAGCATTGATTATGTCATAAATAGGAAAAGCTAATGGTTCCCAATTCGATTACTCAATTCTAAGCGCCAAAGAATTAGCGTCCAAATTTCATGTACGGAATCTAATTTTCTTGCTTCCCAATGTCATAGAAACTTGAAATTTGGCGCGAGCATTGATTATGTCATAAATAGGAAACGCTAATGGGTCCCAACTCGATTATTCAATTTTAAGTGCAAAAGAATTAGCGTCCAAATTTTACGAACGGAATCTAACTTTCTTGCTTCCCAATGTCATAGAAACTTGAAATTTGGAATGAGCATTGATTATATCATAAATAGGAAAAGTAAATGGTTCCCAACTCGATTATTCATTTCTAAGTGCCAAAGAATTAGCGTCCAAATTTTACGTACGGAATCTAATTTTCTCACTTCCCAATGTCATAGAAACTTGAAATTTGGCACGAGCATTGATTATGTCATAAATAGGAAAAGCTAATGGATCCCAACTCGATTATTCAATTCTAAGCGCAAAAAAATTAGTGTCAATATTTTATGTACGGAATCTATTTTTCTCACTTCCCAATGTCAGAAACTTGAAATTTGGCGCGAGCATTGATTATGTCATAAATAGGAAAAGTTAATAGGTCCCAACTCAATTATTCAATTCTAAGCGCAAAAGAATTAGCGTCCAAATGTTACGTACGGAATCTAATTTTCTCACTTCCCGCTGTTATTTGGCACGAGCATTGATTTTATCATAAATAGGAAAAGTTAATGGGTCCCAACTCGATTATTCAATTCTAAGCGCAAAAGAATTAGCGTCCAAATTTTACGTACAGAATCTAATTTTCTCACTTCCCAATGTCATAGAAACTTGGATTTTAGCACAAGCATTCATTATGTCATAAATAGGAAAAGCTAATGGGTCCCAACTCGATTATTCAATTCTAAGCGCAAAAGAATTGTCGTCCAAATTTTACGTACGGAATCTAATTCTCTCACTACCCGATGTAATATGGCACAAGCATTGATTATGTCATAAATAGGAAAAGTTAATGGGTCCCAACTCAATTATTCAATTCTAAGCGCAAAAGAATTAGCGTCCAAATTTTACGTACGGAATCTAATTCTCTCACTTCCTGATATATATAAATGAATGTATGTCTGTCTGTTTGTCCTTTATGCATTACTACACCATTCATCCAATCGCCATGAAACTTTGCAAAGTTGTTGAGTACACTCCTGGGAAGATTACTGGCATAGTACATCTATCCTTCGATAGGTGGCTCGCGTGCGAGCGTTGTCGACAGTTATGCCCCCCAGACAAAGAGCGTTTGATTTACATCTCAAGCACGAAAGCAAAAGGCATTACTAGCAAGCGTGTTCAACTACAAAATGATGCATCCGCCGAACATTTCGCTTGACAATTGTTGGATATTGAGAATGCTGAGGTAAAATGAAAGCTGTGCTGTGATTGGTTGCTACTTCTTATACTACTGAGGTAACATGAAAGCTGTGCTGTGATTGGTTGCTATATATTATACTGCTGAGGCAAAATGAAAGCTGTGCTGTGATTGGTTGCTACTTCTTATACTACTGAGGTTACATGAAAGCTGTGCTGTGATTGGTTGCTATATATTATACCGGTGAGGTAAAATGAATGCTGCACTGTGATTGGTTGCTATTTTTGATATTGCTGAGGCAGAATAAAATTTGCGCTGTGATTGGTTGTTTTTTCTCTTACTGCTGAGGTAACATGAAAGCTGCACTGTGATTGGTTGTTATATATTATACTGCTGAGGTAACATGAAAGCTGCGCTGTGATTGGTTGTTATTTATATATATAAAAACGAATGTATGTATGTATGTCTGTCTTCGCAGCAACGTGCGACAGGTAAGCTAGTACATTATATAGGTAAAATTCATAGCAGAACACAAGTGATCTGTCATAGTAAAATAATACTTTGTTTACAGTGGAGCACATGATTCTGTGGGTTGTATAGTATAGGATGCTGTAATAAATGTGGAAAATTAACAGACCAATTGGAACTCGCTGAAATCCCTTAGGATCTTGTGCATGAGGAATGGATCCATTAAATATCACATCATGGATTATTTTAACGCTTAAAGGGGTTCTGTCATTAAAGAAGAAAAATTCTATACTTACCAATTCCTTCGCCGTTGGTCTTCTTACCAGATCTTCACCTCACCCATCTTCTCCTGTCTCCTGCAGTCTGGAGGGAGGCGGGCTCACTCCTCCTCCAGCTGCCTGATTTTTCTCCTTCCTGTGAGGTTATGTAAATTAGTTTGCAGTCTTCTTCTTGCCAACCAAGGTACGTTACGCCACAGCTTACAGGCCAGCAGGGGGAGTTCAGATCTACTGCAGAGATCGCTCATACGAGCTGTCTCTAAAATAAATTAGAATTCCTTCTAGGTAGTGAACGCTACAGCACAGGGATGCAACCTTCACTGACCTGGCCGGAAGGAACGTGAGGAATGCAGGGGTGTGGGGTGAGGTGATGCCGAGGAACTACAGAAGCTCAGCCAGGAGAAGATGTGCTTAGCAGACTGATGGGTGGAGGAATAGGCACATATAGATTTTTTTTAATGACAAAACACCTTTAAGGACCAAAAGTGTTCTAAAGGTCTAGACACTCTTTATTGATTTTATGCTTGTGGTGGTTTTATGACCCTTTTTTTTCCCTTGGCTGCCAAAATTATTTTTGCTGTTTTTTTGTGTGACAAATAGGGCTATTTTTTGCTTTCCACTGCATTTTCCCCATTCTTTTGTTTCATTAAGGGAAAGATGTACAAAAAGTAAAAAGATTTTTTGTTTTAATTTTAAGAACTTTTTTTTTTTAAATTAGCATATATTTTTGCTAAAATAAAGTGCAGGAATAGATTCTCCATTTTGTTTTGGAAGTTTTAATATACAATTTGCATAGTCTTGGATACTGCAATAGTTTAGGTTCACGTGGGTGGGGAGTTTTCTTTTTTTATATATTTGTATTTTATTCTGTAATTTTTTTCGCTTTTTTGAAATTATTTATTAAAATTTGATTTAAATATTAAAATTTCTCTATTTCTCGAACGTTATTCTTTTTTTATTTGTCTTCTTGAGGGAAGATAGCATTTTATCTGGAGCATTCATGGCAGATACTGTAGCCTTAATTTAATTAGTCTTTAAGCCAATGTGGGTTGCCTATAAAAAGAGATGAAGCTGAGAAACAGGTATCTTTCTGAGTAAGGTAAGCAACATTTCTGAAAAGCACTTGAGGATTTGTGGCTGTTCTTGACAACTATAATTTTTCAGTGACATCAATGTTAAGGTACGAAGGACTGGTGGAACTGAGAGTTGCAGAGACTACCAGCTGAATCGTTTCCACATAACCTAGTGTATTGCTCAGGGTTGCATAGAGGCACCATAAGGAAGCAAAAGTAGTGTTGCTCATCATGATCGGCTGGGCGATAAAATTGGCCCAGTTTTAGCGAAATCGAATCAGGCGTGTCTGAACCGATTTAAAAAAAAATGAAAACATGAAGAAAGTAATGGTGGTGGTAAAAGACAGGCCAAGATGGCACTTCAAGCAGCTCCCTCTGAAGCAACAGTTCCACATTCTGCAAGAGGTGATGCAAGCCACTACCATTCTTTAGAAGTGGTTCTGCCCTTACATTACATCTTCAGCACACAGGACAGATCGTAGAGTGCATGATGAAGCATGCCTCAACTACCACATCCTCCTCTTCCTCCCATCGCAGGCACAGATAAGTCAGTCTGAACGACTAGCCATGAGCATCCACCTCTACTTTACCTCATGCAAAAGTCCCAGCACACCGTGAAGCAATCCACATGGATCAGTCTAAAGGCCCTGGGCTGACAGTCGCCGAGCTCGTCCTCTCTTATTCCGGGCACATACATTGCAAGTGGTGTCATATCTCTTTATGTCCTTCCTGCAGTTGGGCCACCAGAAGGAATGAAGCAGGAGTTCCAGAGTCTTTGCGACCCCAAAGACCCCTAGCAATTTGGAATTGTGGACCAGTTTGAGGATTTTGAGTTTACCAGCCTTGGGAACATATAGTTGGTGCTCTTGTCTCCAAAGTTCATTCTCGAAAGAGAACCTCACATCCTTAGAAAGATGACTCAGGAAAGGGTCACTTTCAGAGTCTCTCTTAAGCTTTGTTAGGAGGTTCTCTGAATGCAGGATACCCTAAAAATTATTTAGGGACAGAATTGCGTGGTCTGTATTTGACTTCTCTTGAGGCTCCGAAAGTATCCTGGATAAAGCATCTGCCTTGCCTTTTCTGGAACTGGAGTGGTAAGACACAATGAAGTTAAACCTGAAGAAGAGCAGAGCCTAACATTCTTGTTGTGCAGATAACCTCTTGACAGTATGGAGAAATTATACATTTTTATGGTCAGTAAGAACCGTCACTGGATGATAGGCTCCTCCCAAGAGGTGCCTCCATTCAGTGAAAGCCACCTCGATGGCCATAAGTTCCTTGTTCCTGCATCATCATTTTTTTCTGTGGGTGATAAGGTGTAAAATAGAAATGCACACAGATGTAGTTGCATCTTATCTGCTACTCGCTGTGATAGGATAGCTCCCACAGCAGAGTCAGAGGCGTCCACCTCCATTACAAAGGGTAACTCTGATCTTGGGTGGAACAGCACTAGTGCTGAAGTAAACACTGTATTTTTAGTGTCTCCAAAGTGACGTGTGCATCCGGAGACCAGGAAAACATTGGGCTTTCTTTATGAGGGAGGTGATAGGAGAGATGACTTTTGAGAAGTCCTTGATGAATCTTCTGTAGAAATTTGCAAAGCCAATCAAGCGCTTTACTTCCTTCACATTTCTTGGAATGGGCCAATCCAGGATGGCTTTAATCTTGCTGGGATCCATATTTAAGCTGTCTAGGGAGATAATGTAACCCAGGAAACTCACACTTCTCTAACATGATGTAGAAGTTATTCTTTTGAATTTGTTCTAAGACCACCTGAACGTGCCTGCAATGTTCCTCCAAATTGTCAGAGAAGATGAGGATGTAGTTGAGATATGCCACTACAAATTGATCCAACAGGTCTCGAAATATGTCATTGATGAAGTGCTGAAAGGTAGCGGGAGCATTGCAGAGACCAAACAACATCACTGGAGATTCAAAGTGTCCATATCTTGTTCGGAAAGCCATCTTCAAAACATCTCCAGGGCGGAACCGTACCAGATTATATGCTCCTCTGAGGATTAGATTAGTAAAAACCTTGGCTGCCCGAAGCCTCTCTAGCAGTTCTAGGATAAACAGGAGACGATAACGATTCTTAATAGTAATCTTATTTAGTGCCTGGTAATCAATGCATGGTCAAAGGGTAGAATCCTTTTTTTCAATACAGAAAGAGAGAGAGAAAGCAGGATGAAGCATTTTTTTAGATTTTCAGCCAAATGTTCCCAATGGCCCTTTAACTCTGGTTATGAGAGGTTGTAGATATGTCCAAATAGAATAGAAGATCCAGGTAGCAGCTAAATAGGACAGTCATATGGCCGGTGAGGTGGCAGCTGGTCAGCTCTCTGCCTGCTGTAAACATCCCTGAACATCTGGTAGTGAACTGGTAATTTCTCCAAGTCCTTTTGACCATCCTTAATGTCTTGCACTGGTTTAGGGGCAGATGGTGCCATCTGGCAGTTCTCTTCACAGTATTCACAGTGTCTCTTTTCGCCGCTCGGAAAGTCTCTGGTCTATGCATAGCTGGATGAAGTCTTCCAGGTTATCAGGGGTCTCCACTCTGGCACATTCATTCTTAATCCACCCAGATAGTCTCTGGCAGAATTGGCTCTATTGTGCAGTTGGATTCCATGTGGTATCATTCACCCAGCAACAAAATTCCACCATATACTCTGCAATGGAACGTCGACCTTGTCATAGGTTATGTAGCCTCTCTTCAGCCATGGCACAGTGATTTAGACCATCAAAGATTTGGCTTATAGCAGACGTGAAGGCATTGAGACTATAAAGGAAATTACTGTTGGTCTCTATGTGCGGCGAGTCCTATGAAAAACACTTTCTTCCTGTCGCTGGTAAACAAGGTGAGCTGCATCTGGAAATAAAGCATTGATTAAGGAAACCCTGATATTAGTGACGATCTCCTACAATTTTCGCTGACAGTGGCATGTGGATGACTGACACTGAATTGCGCATCTCCTTGAGAATGCTCTATAACTAGAGATGAGCGAGCATACTCGCTAAGGACAATTGCTCGATCGAGCATTGTCCTTAGCGAGTATCTCCTTGCTCGGGAGCAAAGGTTCGGGTGCAGGTGCGGGTGACAGGTGAGTTGCGGCCATGAACAGGGGAGAGCGGGGGGGAGAGGGGGAGAAGAGAAATCTCCCCTCCGTTCCTCCCCGCTCTCCCCCTCCCGCCGCCGGCAGCTGAATCTTTGCTCCCAAGCGGGCAGGTGTTCGCTAAGGGCAATGCTCGATCGAGCAATTGCCCTTAGCGAGTATGCTCGCTCATCTCTATCTATAACCTCTCGATCTTTGATTGTATATTAGAAACTTTTTCCTGGAGCTCCATAATCTGTTTCCTCAGAGTGGCTACTATAAGATCCATGTTTGGGCAACATTATTTTGTAATGTCTTACCGGTGCTGGATAGGAGCTATGGGTGTAGTAGCTGTGCGGGACTGGAGAGTAGTCAGGAGGATGCCGGGAGTCATTATTGAGTAGTCACATTTGCAGTAGAAATGGATGAGGCAGGAAGCATAGTCAGATGGAAGCCAGGAGTCGTTATTGGGTGTTTGCAATAGATGAGCAGGATTAGGAAGTGACGCATCAACACAGCAAAGAGCACAATAGGGAGTGCCAAGGCCAGGATTTTATAGGAAGTCCAATCAAGACAGAGGTGGTGTCAGGACCAGGAGATTTGCAGGAGAATTTGTCAAAAGGCTTAGATGGCTCAACAGGGAGAGCTGCTGGTCTAGGAACAGGAGGTCCTGGGTCTGAGTCCCAATACTTAGACACTTTGATGCATATGGATGCTTTTATGTTGTAGTGTTTTCAAAAGCACCATTGCATAGCCCACTTCTAAACATCAGATCATTACTGAGTGGCCATCTTTGCTACAAGTCTTGGTTCAATCCACCTCTTTTTGGTGTTGCTCACACTATGTAGTCAGCGTCAAGTGCTATAAATATACATCGCCTATGGTTGCTGTGGCAGCTGTAGGACTAATAAAGGCCTCCAGGTGTGCAAAGACAAGCCCCAACACTGGTAGGCATAATGTACTGTAAAACAGAAGTATTGTAGTGCAATACAAAAATGTAAAGAAAAGTGTTCAGAAACAAGAAAATCAAAAAATAAAACTTTAAAAACTTTTTCCCTTTAAAAAAAGTTTTATTATGAAATTATATTAAAAATGTGCATACGATTGGATTTGCCACAACTGTAACATTCTGTATTATGACATTAAAATGTTAAAACCTTGCAAAGTGAACTGTGTATAAGAAAACATGACGTAATTGCTAATTGTGGTCATTCCTCCAATAAATAAGGAATACAAGGAACTCCTATGTAGTCAAAATAGTACAAATAATAGCTACACTTTATCTCACAAAAACTAGTAATTATTAGGAAATTATAGTACCAGTGTTTTTAATGGCGCAATGCACCACTTGCTAATATAATATAGTAAAAGGGATTGGAGTTGTAAGCACAAGACTGCTGTTTTAGGATCTGCTGGTTTAGGATCTGTGATGATTTCACCGTCATTGTGCCTCCAGGGTGTTTAATAGATAATAGATAGCTTTGCTACATGTACGTCACACACATACAGATCTGCTATATGCACATCACACACCTTCAGCTTTGCTACATGCATATCGCACACACAGATCTGCTAAATGCACATCACATACAGCTCTGCTACATATATTCTTCATTTGTTACAACAGGGATCACAATCAGCACAGCAGAGTCCTGAACACACTGATCACCCCCTGGTCATGGGACTCTCAACTTCTGCCACACAGTTGACTGATCACATGACAGTGACCTATCACAAGTCCTGTAAGCACATGGGTGCTGTCCAGCTCTGCAGGCTTTTTAATAAAGTGAAGGACCTGTAAATACATCACCATCATGTGATCAGGGGTGTGTCAGAAATGGAGTCTGGGCAAGTGGAAGTCCCTAGTCGTACTAGCAACCCCTGTCCCTACCTACTTGCCCCCCCTAGGCTAGGCCCTAGGGCGACAACTGGGTGATAGTCCCTAAGCTCACTAGGGATGTGGGGCAAGAGTCAGACTCACAGACAAATACAGGAAAACAAGCAAACACAAAAGCACATCAGGCAATCCAGGTCAGTAACAGGAGAGAATGCGGTACAAGGGGTAAGGCAAAGTCGAAGTCAGGTCCAAAGCAAGCAAGTCAAAACAGAGCATCAATTAAATCTAACACAGGTGTAGCTGGAGACCAAACATACACTGGCAATGTCAGAAGACAACTGAGCAGTTTAAATGCTGTCAGTGCTCCCGCCCCAGACACGGATTGGGGCGCGGAGCCTGACAGCAGCAGGACCCAATCACAGGACGCTGGGAGAAACAGTCCCCAAGGCCTGCTAAAGACAGGCAGAGACAGAGCAAGCGCACCTGGGTGTCATGGCAAGAGGCATGCAGCGAAGGACGGCATCCGCCTCGTCCCCAGCAACCCAGCTACCTATGCGCCTGCTACCTGAGCACAGGAGTGCGCCTGGAGCCGGCGACCAGGGGAGGTCACAAAAACTGGAGGTCCCCTGTGCCGCAGCCCGGGTGATATGACTGGCGGTGCATGCAGAGAGACTTAGAGAGCCACCAATCCTGACAGGGCACTGGTCAGAGCCCAGGTGACTGATCACATGACGGTGACATCACTACAGGTCCTGCAAGCACACAGCTGCTGTCAGGCACTGCATGTTTTACATTTTAGGACCTGTGATGATGTCACCATCATGTGATCAGGGGCAGAGCATGTCACTCACTCATTGACAGATAGGTGGTCGTTAGTATTTTGACAAGCCCTCACAAAACTCTGTTGACTTAAAGGGGTTGTCTCACGCCGAAACGTTTTTTTTTGTTTTTTTTCAATAGGCGCGAGACAAACACAAGGGATGGGTTAAAAAAAAAAAGTTTAGTACTTACCCGAATCCCCGCTCTGCGGCGACTTCTTACTTACCTTACCAAGATGGCCGCCGGGATCTTCACCCACGATGCACAGCGGGTCTTCTCCCATGGTGCACCGTGGGCTCTGTGCGGTCCATTGCCGATTCCAGCCTCCTGATTGGCTGGAATTGGCACACGTGACGGGGCGGAGCTACGAGGACCAGCTCTCCGGCACGAGCGGCCCCATTCACCACAGAGAAGACCGCACAGTGCAAGCGCGTCTAAAATCGCCAGAAGACGGCGATTTTAGACGGATCCATGGAGACGGGGACGATAGCAACGGAACAGGTAAGTGAATAACTTCTGTATGGCTCATAATTAATGCACGATGTACATTACAAAGTGCATTAATAAGGCCATACAGAAGTATATAACCCCACTTGATTTCATGAGACAACCCCTTTAAAGTTATGGCACTCAGAATACAGTGACACAAAATAAATGATTTCGTTTAAAGTGTTTTTTTTTGTGCAAAGATAATAAAGCATAAAATATATAAAATTGGTATTACTGTAATTGCACTGACCTGAATAATAAAGTTTGTACACAATTTATATTGCACAGCAATCCCCATAAAAACGCGATTCACAAAAAGTCATTATTCTTGTTTTTTTCCATTGCTCCCAGATGATTGCATGAAAATTGTATTAAGGGCTTGTTTAACCAATAGGATGCTTTGGAAGTGCTAACATGGACGCTTTGTAGAAGTGCAGAATCTGCACTTCTATCAAAGTTAGGACAGTGAGTGCCGACTTGCATGTCAGCTCCGTGGTGCCCACTGTGCAGTGTGCTTTCCATAAGCTCCTATGGGGGTTGTAGAAGCACACTGCCTGCCCCATGGATGTGTGAACAGGCTGTTCCACGCAGCTAGAGACAGCCCCTTCACTCTCAGAATTCCTGCATGTCAGCAGCGTTGTTTACATGTTGCTTAGCAACGTGTAAACCACGCTCGTCTGACCCAGCTCTAATTGTCAATAAAGCTCTCCTTTTGCTGCAAAACCTGGCATGATGTACGTTTCAGACAGATACACAAATTATTAGAGTTGTGGTGTGATTAGATTAATGGTCTTGCCACCAGAGGCCACAAAAGTAGTTCCCTTGGCCTATAAAAAGGCTCTCAGAGGCTACTTGTGTGTAGTAGATCTCTTTTTCTCCAGGTGGAGAGCTTGTTGACCACTAGACATGCCTATATGGTGCAATCAAGATTTCACACACTTAACAGAGTTTGAGAGAGGGGCACATTATTGGAGTGCAAGAAGGTAGATGGTCTTATTGATGAATTGCCCACCACCTGGGCCGTTCTGCCCAGACTGCTATAAACTATTGGGACCAGTGGATTTGCTAGGGCTCGTACGCAAGGCCATCAGGCTTAGGATGCCCTCAACAGACCACCAGTAGAGAGGATCGTCCGATGAGCATGAGCAGCTCCAACTATTTCATTAGCTCCCATTCAGAGACAGGTGACACCATTGTTATAGGCCCCTGTGTTGGTTGGAACTGCAGCATCTGAGCATGGCGCGCCAAAGTGGAGGAGACCACGGGTAGGAAGGGTGGTTGTCATGGGTGGCTCTGCAACCTCTCCCAACAATAGCGGCAAGGTGCCTGGCTTGGTCGCCGCACGGCAGCACAAAAGGGTTTTGTAATTAATGGTTTCTGACGGTGGTTTTGTCACATGACGCCAGCACTTCATCCGGGACTCCATAGTTAATGGCAGAATAAAAGACATGAGTCCTGGTAGCTTTGTTTTAGTAAACTGGAAGTGCACAGGGTTACTTAAGCTTTGCATTCAACAGGAAACACAACAGTAGTCTTACAGTAATTTAGCAGAGGTTGAGACTTGATAGTGAGATGACGTGGTACTTGACAGAAAACAGTAGACTACAGATTACTCTTCAATTCTCTCTCTCTATTTGACTCTAGAGGTTTCCTCAGCACAACTCCCACAGTCCTAGTTATCTGTTGGGCTTACTGGACTATTATAAGATAGTAGGGAAGTAGAATACTAAATAGCCTCTTTACTTTCCCTGGCTTTGACTTCAGCAGGTATTTTTTGTAACTCACTGTTTTAGTGGAAACAGCCCCGAATTCTCTCCTCCACACTGCTTGTTGATAAGGAAGCTGGGAGCTCCTGACTTCTTCACTCTGAACATGCATTGTCTCCTCCCACTCTGAAGAATTTTTCTCTTACATCCTCCTTTCATGACTACCTTCTCCCGACTCCAACTCCTAACTCCTATGGACTTCTCCTTCACTTCCTGTCTTCCTTCTCATCTTTTTCCGCTCAGGGTTCTCATGCCATCATACTCTACCAATCAGTGGTAGCATGACAAGTAGCCAATAAGCAGCAAGCTGTCGTTAAGCAGTTAGCTTTAGTTTAGAGAGAAAGGGGGGGAAACAGGGTTTCTCCAATGTACAGCACCTTCTATGTCTCCCAGGAGCCTATAGCTAGTTATTACAAGACAAATTGTGATAATTCTGAAAGACCCTCTGTGCCACTACAGAACCATTTCCAGGTGCTTTGGTGAAGGATATTTGGTCTCACGGCACCTATGATGTGTATTACCTTGGACACCCACTCACCATTGCCTCCATTTGCAGTGGTGTCATGAATGATGAAACTGGACTGCTACATAGGGGAACCAGATTGTCTACAGTGAAAAATCCAGGTGTAGTTTGGGCCTAGGGTGAGGGGCTCAAACCTGTCTTTGCTGTTGAGCAGCATACTGACCAACAGCTAGTGTGATGGTCTGGGGGGCAATCGCATACAATAGTGGGTCACCCCTAGTAGTGGTATAATGGACAATGACAGCTCATCAATATGTACAAGGCATCCTGCAGCCACATGTGTTGCCACCCATGGCGGCTTCCAAGAGGTATTTCCCAGCAGGATAAGGCTTGGCTACACACAAAGGTGTCACAGGAAAGTCTCCACAACATTGCCATATGGCCTGCCTGGTCATCAGCTTTATTGCCAATAGAATGAATTTGCATGATCTAGAGGTGCAGTTACAGCAAAAGTTAGATCGATAAGTGGCAGGATACCATAAGGAACCTGTATGCCTCCATGCCCACCTGTATTACTTCTTGCATCTAAGGTAAAGGTGGCCCAGCAGGGTACTAGAGCCTCCATGCCCGTATGTATCACTTCTTGTATCCAAGCTAGAGGTGGTACAACAGGGTACTAGAGCCTCCTTGCCCACCTGTATTACATCTTGTATCCAAGCTAGAGGCGGTAAAACAAGGTACTAGAGCCTCCATGCCCATCCAAGCTAGAGGCGGTACAACAAGGTACTAGAGCCTCCATGCCCAGCCGTATCACATCTTGTATCCAAGCTAGAGGCGATACACCAGGGTACTAGAGCCTCCCTTCAAGTGTTCAGTTTTCTGCAATAAATTATCCTTTTGCTCTTATATTGTAATCACTTATGTCAATGTTACAATCGCACAAAAAAGTTTCATTTCATTCCGACAACTCCTTCATGGTGTTTTTTTTTAATTTTTTACAAAGAGTGTATTTCAACGCTTTGTATGAACCTAAAAATTTTCCCATTAAAAAAACATATATAAAAACGAGTCCTAATATGGCTACTTCAATGGAAAAATGTAAAGATGTGGGTCTCCAAATGTAGTGATGAAAGCTAAAATTCCCATAGGTCCAAAATATCTGTGTCTTTATAGAGTTAGAGACAAAGGAGCACCACATTTTTACAAGAAGACTAAAAAAAAATCTACAACACTTTTCACAGACAACAGCTATTAAACTACTTCAGTAACAAACCACATTCCCTACTACTGGCACACACAAACATACAAGTCAAGTCCAATTAAGATCATTAACCTGGCACTATGCCTTTAGGCTGAAGAAGCCAATGGCACATAATGGAGGAATGACATTCAAACATAAACTCTTATTCTGGGCCCATGACTTCTGGACATGAATGTTAACCACATATCACCAGACCAGCACAGCCCCATCTTAGCACATTTAAATACATGTACTGTTAGTGGCATGCGGATTTTAATTATTTAAATGCAAAGACCCATATTCTGCAGGCATCTTGCACCATTTCTAAATATGCCACCACTGGTTTTTGAGACACAATTTACAACGCACCTGTAAATGGATAAGGTGTTATCTGTGTATAACAGTGCCAGGTAATTAGCAGATGCTTAAATTAGAGAATATGATAAGTGTCATGTCTGATACACACATTTAAAATATTGTCTGAAATTCTTCTGCTGATTATTCACTCAGCGGCAAATTAAATTTATATTAAAATGTAACCACCCAGGCATAAAGCGGCTCCACTTTATCCTGACATAGTTACAAAATAAGTTGGAGGTCTAAACTTTTCCATACAAAATTGTGTGTCATACAATTTTCCTGGTTCATTATGATAAATCTATAAATAAAAGCAATCCTTCTCTTCCACTATTTAAGGTGTTAGTTCATTAGTGGTAATCCTAAACCTACAGATAAAAAGCCATCTCCTAACACCATGTTTCTCTAAAATACGACCCTGTCTTATATAAACTTTTGCCCCAAGAGAGGCACTAGGTCTTATTTTCAGGGAATGTCTTATTATACTTACCTAGCAGGCTCAGTACAAATCCCTCCCACTGCTCTCCTGAGCTCTGACATGCTGAGCCATGACATTGATTGGCCAATTAATCAATCCCACCTCCACCAGATGGCTGTGATTGGTTCTTCGACCACTGCTGAGCCAATCAATGCAGCACTCGGTGATCCAATCACAGCCATTACATTACATAGTAACATAGTAACATAGTATGTAAGGCTGAATGAAGACAATGTCCATCTAGTTCAGCCTGTCTATCCTCCTGTGTTGATCCAGAGGAAGGCAAAAAACCCCAAGGGCAGAAGCCAATTAGCCCTTTTGGGGAAAAAATTCCTTCCCGACTCCCTAATGGCAATCAGACTGTTCCCTGGATCAACCCCTAATAGTTCCTACCTGCCTGTATACCCGGATTGACAATTAACCTAAGATTTATATCCTATAATGTCCTTCTTCTCCAGAAAGACATCAAGTCCCCTTTTAAACTCCTCTATGGATTTTGCCATCACCACTTCCTCAGGCAGAGAGTTCCACAGTCTAACTGCTCTTACAGTAAAGAATCCCCTTCTATGTTGGTGATGAAACCTACTTTCCTCTAATCGTAGCGGATGTCCTCTTGTTATCGTGGTGGTCCTGGATGTAAACAGATTGGTTCATCGAGCACTGCATTTATTGGCTGAGCAGTGCTTGAGAACCAATCAGAGCCATCACTTCCTGGAGGTGGGATTTATGAATCCTGTAACCAGGAAGTGATCTTCTATGGGTGAACAAAGATTGTAGGATGCACGGCGGGGCTTTGGACAGCAGCAGGAGGACTTGGACCGATCTTGCTAGGCAAGTATTACATTTGTTTAATAGTAATGCACCTAGGGTTTATTTTGGGGTTGGTCTTGTATTTCAAGCCTCCCCCCAAAAATCAGGGTAGGTCTTATTTTGGGAGAAATGGGGTATCATTTGCAGTGATAGTGCAATGAACTCTACATAGTGGTGAAAGGTGGCGGAAATTACATTATTTTAATCCATGGCATTTGCGTGTCCTACCTCTATGGTCTACCGAATACACTAAATGTCCACTATATTAGAGACGCCCATCTAGTAGCGCCTTGGACCTCCTTTGGCCTCTAGAACTGCAGCATAAATCATTCTAGAGGAATCTTGGCCCATACGGGCAGGAAGCTTCTTGTAGTTGCTGCACATTAGATGGAAACACCGACACGCTTTGAACACATGACAAGAAGGGTTCATCGATTCATACAAAATCTGACTCTCCCATCAGAATAGTACAATACCCATAGATCTATCTAAATGTTTTTCCATTAATCAATGGCTTGGAGCCTTTGAATAGGCTAATAAATCTGTGCTCAATACATCACACTGCAAATTGCTAACCAGATTGTATTTTACCCCAATAAGTCTAGCTAGATACTTCCCAGAGGCAGATACTGCATGCTACAGAGGGTGCGGACACCCAGGATCCCTAATGCATAATCTCTGGGATTGCCCATCTATCTTCCCTTTTTGGAATTATGTTTTCAATATAATTGCTAATATTTCAGGAGTGTCACTACCATAAAACCCCGCTCTGGCCTTCCTACTTCTTGAGGTTAATACTATCCGACTTATAGAAGGCTGATATGCCACATCTTGTGGACAACAAAAATTCTTTTAGCCAGACTTTGGAGGTCTACCAAGACTGTCTCTCAGAGATTTAATATCGGTAGTAACAGACCACAGTGCCCATGAAAAAAATGCATGCCTTTCGTAATAATCTTTTTCATAAATATCACCTAATGGAAACCTTGGCTTCTTTACGTTTCCCTTTAAACCTTGTTATGGTTACTCACGTCTAATATATTATATAGTGCATTTCCGTATTTCCATAGAACAATCAGAATGTGTTTTATATATTGAAATGTTCTCCATAACATGTAATGACAGTTACTTAAAGATCAATAAAAATCCTAATTGACATAAAAAAAAAAACACTTGTAGACTGAGACAATAGAAAGCTCAGTCAACCTCTCTGTATTACAACAGAAGGGAGATGTTTCCCCCTTTGAGTCCAGTGCCAAATGACACTGCTTATGCAAATCACAAGGTCCAGGGCTGATGCTGTACAGTCATCACAGACCCACACATGTACTTGGACTCTGTTGGTGGTGGTGACACCATAACCATCTGGCTTCAAAAACTCCCGGTAATCTGCTATTATCACCATCGGAAGCTCTAGATAGCGATACCTTTTCACTACAATAGCAATGTAGTATCTATAGTGGTTATTGAAATAAATAGTTGAACTCAGTCTGCCAGAGAGGGCTAGGGGCTCTCCATTCTGGATCATAAGGGGTGCTCTGAACAAGGGCCTGCTTTAGACATCTAAGGCCTCATGTCCACGGGCTTTAAATCCACAGCGTTTCTCCCGCACGCAGATCCGCGCCCCATAGGGATGCATTGGACACCCGCAGGTAGTTACATACCTGCGGATGTCATTTTTCCCGTCAGGCGCGGATCCACGTGCGCGAAAAAAAATGGACATGCTCCATTTTCGTGTGGGTCTCCCACGGGGATGGCTACCGCAGGCTTCTATTGAAGCCTATGGAAGCCGCCCGGATCCGCGGGAGACCCATACCAGAATTAAACTCACCTGCTCCGGATGATACGGTTCTTCCCTTCCGGGCCGGGCCGAAGAAAGAAGATCCAGCCGCGAAGAAGGGGAGACACGCATCGCCCGAATCAGGTGAGTTTATTCTTATTTTTAGGCATCATGTCCGCGGGGCAGGAGGGACTCGCTACGGATTCTACATGTACAATCCGTGGTGGGCCTGATTTTCCCCATGGACATGAGGCCTAAATGTAGATGATGAGACAATTATATATTTTTTTGAGTCACTGATATTGCCCCACAGTCTTTCTAGACCACAATATTCATGAACAACCACTATCATAAGTGTTTTATGAATTTCGTGACATCTACTGATAGGAGAGGTTATAATTTTTTACAACTATGTCCAAGTTTTCTTGACAAAGTCTGGACACACATTACCGATTTTTTACATTAAGTAACATAATGACAGCTAGCAATTATTAAATAAATAGCATTTTACTTACTGCCTGAATTCCTAATCTTACATAATCACTGAAGCCACTTCTCCTAAGCTATGTACAATGCTGGGGAAGTTCACAAAACTGAACAATGATTGATAAACAGAAACAAAATAAAGATTAATGCATGTTGGCTGAAAGGAACAATGCTTCCACACATTTTATCAATTCTCACCCAGCGTGATGCTAACAGCAACTAATGGAGACAATGATTAAACTTCATTAGCTGATATAGAGATTAGTGTTCATGAAAGGTGTTCTGCATCCAGTTATATAACTCACTGATTTACACTAAGTACAACTCTAATGAATTTTTTTGTTAGCTGCCAAGAATCAATATACAATTGAAACACGGTTCTCTTGTTTAACACGTCTGTGGTGCATGCTTGTATGCAGCTTAGAGACATTTTCATAATGCTTAATGTAATCCATTTTTAGAAAGATACAAAAATCTATAAGGGGTTTTCCAGAAAAAAATATTGATGGATTTTCCTTAGGATAGGCCATCAATGTGTGATCGGACTGCCAGGACCGCAGTGCCTTCATTGTTTAACCAGGCACAGCAGCTCACCCATACTGTACATTGCTGCTGTCCTCGTATTGCACTTCAGGCCCATTTGCTTAATTGAGGCTAAGCTACAGTAAAAAGTACAGCTGTACATACAAGTGAATTGATTATATGGACTTTGAAGACTCCTCTATGATTCAGAGAGTCCTGGGGTAAGACTCCACTGATCAAACATTAATGGCCTATCTTAAGGCTAAGCCCTCAAAGTTTTTTTTACGTATAAGTTCTTTAAAAGGCTTGTACAAGGATCTAAGATATCTCCGACCCACAGGACAGGGAATAACGTCACAAGATCAAGCTTCCCAACGGTCCCCACATGAATTGAGAAGAGGGCGAATATGTCATATCCACAGAAAATGAATCCTGAAAATAAAGCATAAAGTCATTCATTCGAGCTCACCTTTAAAGGAGTATTAAGGTCATTAACATTAAAAGGTGGTTAACATAATAGGCGATAAATTGTAGAGTGGTTAGTGTTAGCTCACATGGGATTGCCATTTTCCTTGCTTCCTCCTCCAGGTAAAGAATATAATACCAGTGTTAGTGAAATGAATCTGACTACATTTTGTATGTGGTAGCCATCTTGTATGATCCTTCACACACTGTCATTTTCCCTTTACAATAAAAAACTATGTATATTAAATAGTTGTTCAAACTTGAGTAAACAGCCAAAGTTGGAGCTACCAGAAGATAAGGAAAAAGCCTCCAGACTGGGCCCCATGTAGAGATGACAATCATGTATGATTCAACTGAGCCTGTGTGCGTTTTGTTTGGCATTTTAGATGTTAAATTCTTTATCTTGCATTTTCATTTTTGTGTTTATGTTTTATCGACTAATGGTAATAGATGAATTATAATACATGTGAATTATTGTAAATCAAAACAAGTGCCTCTATAAAAACTGCTGCCTGTCAATAAATAGATAACTGTTAATCACGTCCAGTTGTGTTGTGGTGAAAGTTATTTCCTGGGCTCAGCTATCCTCTAACTGAATTTAAAGCATACCACATAGCAAATAGACAAACAAAATTAGATAGGCACATCGTGAAAAAACATATGGTAGCCAAAGTAAAGAGGTGAAGGAAAGGTGTGCACTCACCTGGTGCTCGGTGGACTTCTCTGGTTAGAGAAACTACTAACCCCTAAATCTGTGATTTCCTTTAATATGAGCCTCTGACTCCTATCCAGCTTCCTGGAGAGACGTCCTGGGGAATACAGCCCCTTCAAGGCTGGAAAGGATCCACTTGTTAAAGAAAAAAGATCCCTGTGCTCCCGAGTCCAGAGACAGCCAGCCATATATCCGTATCACATAGGGTAAAAGACTTTAATGCATTAAAGTCTTTTACCCTATGTGATACGGATATATGGCTGTCTGTCTCTGGACTCGGGAGCGCGGGGACCTTTTTTATTTCACAAGTGGACACAAAGCAAATAGATTTATTTGCACTAAAACCTGTCTCTCCCTGCTCCCCACAAGTCCCTTACTCTAGCTCTTCCAGGTGACATGTTGTGTACAAGCTGTAGTCTGCTTGTGACATCTTATAAACAGGCTGCTGCAGCCAATAACAGGCTGTTGCACCTCAGTGACATTTGATACGTCAATGAGAAGACCTAGAGCCACTAGTGGGGTTGTTTTAGGAAGCAGGAAGAGGTAGGTAGTATGTTTTTCACATGGATGGTATGTTATTACATAAAATCTTAAACTCCAACAACATCTCTAAAGCAATAGAAAGACTGATTACCCTGAATGAGGAAGCTGAAGTAGACAGAAGGCAACAGAGTAGAGATTGTATATTGTGGACTGTCTCAATTTGCGTAGTGTAATTTAATGGGTCCCTTCACCGCACAGGCAGTTGCATAAGGTCTGGAAATAATTTGTAGTGGCCAGACTTGCTGCTCTTAACAATGAGAGAACTGCAATATTTCCCACGCCAAAGCGTAATCTTTTTGTCTGCTTTGTTGCTATATACAGTGACAGCAGCAGAAATATACCCTGTCCCAATGTACAGACCATGTTTTGCATAGGCATATAAACATGATGCAGCTTTTTTTTCTGCTCCCTCCAATAGAACCAGTTCTAAGTTCTCTGCTGGTTAAGAATGTTTCACACCTGTAGAATATCTGTCCCTAAGAATATACCACATTTCGTATAGGTCTATAAACATTGTGCAGCTTCTCCCACTGGTTACTGCATTATAACTTTGTTTACCTTCTTAACAACAGACCACATGTTATATAGGCATATAAACATTATGCAGCTTCTCTGTCCTGTGCTTAGCTGTAAAATAGCTGCTAGTTACACTGTGCCTATGTTATATATGGCTAGGTTATGTGATGTAAGCGTCCAATGAAGCTGCTGCCCATATGCAAGATGGAGGATATATTTGGTGACATCACCAAGGCGCCCTGGCTGCTGATTGGTTGCATGCTGATCTCTGTAGCAGGCATTTTGGAAAATTTCATTTTTTCGCAATGTCTGGCAAAATTAAGGGTGGACTTATCCAATTTGATTTGGCGAGAATGGGGACGATTTTTCTGCCTGACAATCTAGACAAGCCACACTATTCTTTTGCATATTCCCCCAGTAATAGTTAATAAAAATGAATCATTGTTAAGTAATACGTATCCTAAAATAGTGACATTGAAAATAAGCATCCTACCAAAAAACAAGCACTGATACGGCCATATCAATAGAAAATTAGAAACATATTTTTGGGGGATTTGAATGATCAAAATAACTAAATGAAAATGCTGAGACATTAAGGCCCATATGCATAGTTAAAGGGTAAATGGTCCATTTAAAGAACTTCTATATGTGAAGTGTTGCATAGTGGTTTATTGGTTAATGAGAAATCCACAAGCAAAATCTCTGTATCCCATCAACTCTAGCCACCCATATTTGGCTGTCCTCAAATAACTGAGCAGAGAGATGTATGTGCTCATAGCACATGGCTAACTCCAGATCTTCTAGGAAGAGCAAAAAGAGCTGATCAGAGCCAAAAAGAGACAGAACTAACATTTCTGCCATTTATTTTAGCCATTGAGAGGAGTCTTATCATCTGAATGTGAATCTCATGTGAATAGTGTGGTGGTGTGCATATGTGACCACCATCCATTCACTTATATGGGATATAGGAAGATCGCCGTGCTTATTGATCTGCCTCCATCCAATAGAAGTAAATAGAGCAGAGGTCAAACAAACAACACCAGTGCTTCTTTCCAGAGGCGAAGCATGGAGCTGCTGAGCCCCATTGCAAAATCTAAAACTGGGCCCCCAACTATAAAGCTTCATTGATAATACTGGATTGCAATATGGTTAAGAGAGACTTTATGGGTCCCCTAGGGCTCCTGGGCCCAGGTGCGTCCGCACCGTCTGCACCCATGTGCAGATCTCATAATAACCAGGAGTTCCAGTGGTTGGATTCTCAGCAATCAGATATTTACTCCCTATTCTGTAGATATGGGATAAATATATTTAATGGGAACCCCCTTTTAAATATTGTAGAATGAAAGGCAAAAAAATCAATACTAATATGGCGCCACTGATAAAATAGATGCCTAATCAATACACAACTGCTATTCTAGAACGTGAAAAAAAACGATATTCAAGTACAATAGTAAAGTCCAACACATGTAGACTCATACAATCAAATCTACTGTGTTACTTCATCCCAGAGAATTGAGATAGAAGCTTTATCCAAACACATTTACATCAGTGAATATACATGCTAATGCAGTCGTCTAGTGCAGTCTGTATTTCACACCTTTTGGATTTAAACACCACTTTACTACTCAAAAAAACAAATTGTACTATTATGGGCTATAATATGATTCAGCTTTTCCTTTTCCCTCTCTTTAAACTGATTTATTTTTATTTTCTTCTCCATAAAATCAGTTTCTATTTATTTAAGGGGTTGGTAACTTTACAACTTTCAATGCTCAAAGCATAACTGCAGCCTCAATAATAAATTGTTTTGCATTTTTCCCTTGGCTTTGTGGTATTTTTTACCCTCAAGCTTTTCTTTTGCAGCCCTTAAGGCAGAACTGATTAAGAGACTAAATTTGAGAAACACTAAATAGTTGGGGAAATGCTGTTTATGTAGAAATAAAACAACAAACAAAAAAAAACTTTTATGGGATTTTATTCCACTTAGTTAACATTCAGTGAAGCCTCACAATGCGTCAGTTCTAAAGTCAAGAAATGCGTTTATACTCTGTGACCACTTTACTAGAAACACCTCCGTTTTCATGATTGGAACTACCCTGTAAGAAAATTCAACCTATGACTCTGAGCAAGTTTTCTAAGGGTCAGTTTAATTGTGAATCCACATTATAGTGGGAAAATCAAGTGATCTGAGCGACTTCAAATGAGGCGTGGTTATCACTGCTAGACTAGCCAGGGCTACCATTTCATACACTGCTAGCCTTATGGAGCAGTGTGGAGAGTATACCGAGAATGGTGTGATTAATGAAAAAGCATCCAGCAAACAGGCATTCTGGGAACATAAACAACTCGTTGATGAAAGGGGTCAAAGGAGGATATCAAGAATCATACTGATGAACAGGTGGTGCACAGTCAAGTAAATTGCAGCCAAATACAACACTGGTACCCTAACTAATGTATCCAAACACACAGTTTGTCTTTCATTAGCATGGATAGATTATGACAGCAGACAACCAGTATGAGGGGACTTTGACCTTTGACTCCAAATCCATACAGTAACTAAACTAGAGCTAAGGAAGGGATGGACAGATCTGTAAGCAGGTACTAGAAGAATGAAGAGAAGGAAGTATTACAGATGGGGAGCCAAGGTGATGATACATTGTCATCTAGTACTGTTGCGTGCTTGGCTTCTTTTTCAATGTTGGCCATCTCTCCTTTAATCAGACCCACAGTATGTCCTCCAGCAGCTCTAGAAACAGTCTTCAAGGCATCTGTATAGTCTGGTGCTTGGCTCAGTGTAGGTCTCCTTTGCCTTGTTGTGTTCACTCTCTCGCTCTTTACTAGTCCCTCTTGTATTCTCAGCAATTCTCAGACAGCACTTAAAGGGGTTGTCTTGCGGCAGCAAGTGGGGTTATACACTTCTGTATGGCCATATTAATGCACTTTGTAATATACATCGTGCATTAAATATTGGCCATACAGAAGTTATTCACTTACCTGCTCCGTTGCTAGCGTCACCGTCGCCATGGATCCGTCTAATTCTGATGTCTTCTTGCTTTTTTAGACGCGCTTGCGCCGTGCGGTCTTCTGCCTGGTGAATGGGGCCGCTCGTGCCGGAGAGCTGGTCACCGCGTCGTCATCGTAGCCCCGCCCCGTCATGTGTGCCGATTCCAGCCAATCAGGAGGCTGGAATAGGCAATGGAATGCACAGAGCCCATGGTGCACCATGGGAGAAGACCCGCGGTGCACCATGGGAGAAAACCGCAGTGCATCCCTGGGAAAGGACCGGCGGCCATCTTTGGGAGAAGATTTTTTAAAGTCCTTATTTAATTGGATCGGTGAGTAGCAAGCGGTTTAAAAACCGCTTTAATTTGCTATTTTATGCCAGGGGGTGACAGGGGGAATGGGGTAAGGTAAAATTTTGAGGTTTGCCGCGAGACAAACCCTTTAAGCTCTCTAAGTTAGTTCCTATGCTCTGCCTCTGGCACAACAAAAATTATTTTTATGTTCCAGGCATCAGAAAATCAGTTCGTTATTAGGGAGCATGCTCGGTGTCAGGTCTACTGTTCAGACTTGCTCTTCTCTCCCTGTTTCTGACAGACACAAGTGTTGCCCTGCTTTTCCTGCAACATGAGCTTCTACATACTTTCTTTCAGTATGTTAGTAGTAACCTTCCCCAGGTATTCTAGCTCAGCTGTAGGGCATGGCTAATCATTGCTCTATTTAGCTGAGCTGGGAATCCTTCCCTTTGCCTCAGTGTTGCTGTTGTGAGTTACTCTTTGAAAACAAGCTCAGGTCTTGCTTTTGTGTGTATCCTGTTTTGTCCAGTGTTCTTCTGTTTGTTGCGCTCTTGCCTCTGTACTCTGTCAGGTAGCTCTTTGCCTGTTTCTCTCTCCCATTCTAAGTCGCTTGTTCCTAGTCCCCTGTTTCTGCTTTTTTCCTGTCCTCGGTCTGTCTTTTAGTTTTTGCAATGTTTTGTCCTATGCCCTGTCAGGGTCAGCTAGGCCCTAGAGAAGACAGCAGGATTGTTCCTATCAGGAGAGACTGCCCAGCCCCGTTTCTAGGCAGGGCAGTCTCTTCTCTCTTGTATTAGTGGAGGGCTAGGTATCCCATCCCATATCATCTTCTCCTTGGACTGTGTCACATTTGCCTGATATCTTTGTCTTCAATCTCCAAGGGTCAGCTGTCAACCTCGCCGGATTGGTCCTCCACCTACCCAATAGGTTGACCCAGTGATTCCACATCTGTAGCCCTAACACTTAGTAGGGTGGCCCCAAAAACTCAACTTTCAACTACAAAGAAAGACACTCTGTATTTTTTTGTCCTTTTAACAAACTTTCATTTGGGGCAGAGTTTCAGGTTCTTATGTCTACGACAAGGTTGTCCTCAAAGACCACAGATTTTCAGACTTCTAACTACTATCGAAGAAGAAAAATGACTGCTTCAAGTTGTTGTTTTTATTCACTTTGAAACAAAGCGACAAACAAAAAGCGAATGCATAGTGCATGATGGCTTGTGTTTAGACGTAATGATTATCACACACTTTAGATAGATTGAGCGAATATTGAGTGACAATCAGTACGTGTAAATGGGCTTTTATTGTGAAATAACAGACTGGGTACAACATGAACCTAATTTAATAAAACCTAGTTTAGTTTTAGGATAGGGCATCATTTTCTGATTGGCATGGGTCTGACTGCAAGGACCCCCACCAATCCCGAGAACATTGCTCTGGCTTGTCTTGAAGTGAGGACAGTGATAATTGCATATGTGCACCATTAATTTCAATGAGAAGGCTGGAGATAGCCAGAGAACATACATCCATCTGAAATCTTATCTTCATGGTCCTGTTAGATCAATAACCAATAACTGTCAGTATTCAGATGGGTATCATTCACCCAGCAGGGCATGCAAACGTAGCACCGCTTAAAGTCTTTTCATGATGCCGCTTAGGAAAAAAACAAGATAATATCAAAATAAACAGATAAAAGAAAAAAGTAACCTTAAAGATTACCTTCAAGATTGCAAGAAACACTTTGGATTAATGCTCCAGTGACAAGTTATAAATAATTTCACTTGTGCAGCAAAAGTTAACACTTCTGGTGTCCTTAATTGAATTATATGTTCGCAAAACAAGTCTTAACTGCTTTAAGGAAGATTTATCCAACTATATTTTATATAAAAGCTCATAACTCAAGCATATATAACAATAAGAATTTAAGTTAGAACTTTCAGAATCCCTATCTCACCTAAGTCATGATGAATTTGAAGGAGACTTGTCTGCTTGACTCAAGGATGGTCTCCGGTAAGGGAATTGGATAAATACTACTTATTGGAGGATCCTGGCTTGGAAGAAAGACACAACAATGAACAGAGTCTTTGTTTTTTCTTAAAAAGAGTTAATGCTGAGGTGGAGCACAAGTTGGAGGAGAAGTCAACTATAGTAGACAAGTGTCAACCTGGTCTTGGAGGCAGTGATAGAAACAAAGGGGATTTCATCATGCAATCTGGCCAGACAACAAGTCTAGAGATGGAGAGTGTTGTTAAGCAGGGTAATCCCAAAAGTGCTGGACTACTCAAGTTATGGAGGGCCAAGAACAATCCCCACTTTACATCAAAAGGGAATCAACAGTGATTGATGTGACCCTGTGGGATACGTGGTTAAGGATCCCCACCAATGTGCAGTATTTCCATAGAGATGTTATTGGGGACATTCTCCAGAAATTGCACCAAAATCATATGTGTACCAAAATTTGTGCCAGAATAAAACAGGACAATATATTGCTGCTTAGCAGACTAAGGCTGCCTGTCCATGGGCATTATTAAATTGCATTCCCCGCAGTGATAATCGGGCCATGGGGAACGCAATGCACGCTTTCTATAGCGTTGTTATGGAAAGCGCCGCCCCCCTGTACACGAGCGGAGAATCACTGTGATTCTCTGCTCGCCGACGGCAATTTGCAGAATGCTGCGAATTGCCACGGTTCTCCGCGGTCAGCCTATCTGTCAGATAGGCTGACAGTGGACATCTGTCTGCTCCCTCCTGCTCCCACAACACCTATGGACAGGCAGCTTGAGTAGGCACAGGAACAAGGACTCAGGAATTTGGAGATTGTGCTGCCTGAGATCAAGGAAAGATCAGTAATACCAGGGCTCCAAGTGAGCAGAGGCATTAGCACTGTCAAGAATCTGAGTGCTCCTAGTACCAAGTGCTCCTAAATTGGATAAATTAACAAATTAACATATTGCTATACAAGCAGGGCATCCTCTGCAACAAAACTATATGTCAAGCCAGCCTATCAAAGAATTATACCTGTGAACACCCACAGCAAACAGTAGTAATCAGCCAGCAGGTCTGCTGTATCAGTCGATAATAATATTGGGAAAGACTAAACTGTGAAAAACCTGTCACAAAGACTGGGATTGCCGATTGGTGTGTTGTCATCCTGGCGCTTGAGTTTGAGACATCGGAATGACAGATTACTTGGAGGGCTGGTGAGGACCTAGCAGTCATGGTTCACATGAGCACCAATGAAAAAGTTAGAAGTAGGTGGAAGATCCTTAAAAATTATTCCAGGGAACAAGGTTGCAAGCTTAGGGCAAAGACATCCAAAGTATTATTTTCTGAAATATTACCTGCACCACATGCCACACCAGAAAGGCAGCGGGAGATTGGGGAGGTAAACAAGTGGCTCAAAAGTTGGTGTAGGAAGGAGAAATTTGAGTTCCTTGAGAGCTAGGGTGAGTTTGCTGTTGGCTACAGGTTCTACCATAGGGATGGGCTGCATCTCAATGGGGAGGGTGCAACTGTGCTGGGGGTGAAGATGGCTAGTAGGTTGGAGGGGTGTTTAAACTAGGGACTGGGTGGGAGGCAACCTGAGAGATAGAGGGGAAGATAGGGTAGACAATGATCTGTGTCTAAGTACTGAAAATAGGGATGGAGCAGTTGGCGGAGTTAGTCCAGTTAGAACTGGCAGAACAGCTAATAGAGATACACTATATATATATATATATATATATATATATATATATATATATATATATAATCCTCTGAACTGTAACGTGACTAATGCTAGAACTAGAAGTGCGAATAATGAGGTTGACGAACTGGAAATAAAAACTATGACATAACAGGGACATGGTTAAACGAAAGCTGTGGCTGGGCAGTTAATTTATAGGATTGCAGCACCATCACCCACAACAATGGCCAACAATAATTCATAAAAGGTCACTAATAAATCTTCCCTGTTCCAGATGCCAGAGCCAAAGTAGAAAACCGGTAGCAGGTGAACTACCCCAGGCAGGGACAATAATCAAAAGGCATGGCTCAAAGTCAATTATAAGTTAAGACTAGGATTAGTTGCACAAGAATCATAGCCAGACAAAGGTTAGAACCTCAGTCTGCAGGCAACGTATGGCAGGCTGATTCCACATTGAACAGGCTCCCATCAGCAAATGTCAGTTGCTCCTATAACAAAGTACCACCAGTTGTGTAGAAGAGACCCGGCAAAGTTGTAGGAAATGTCAGGACCAGCTGAGTGTTCTCTAGCACCCAGACACATGCATTGGCTAGAGCCCTGACCACTCACTTACACTTATCACTGGAGCCGGGCAAATTGAATAACAATAACTGGCAGTAGGAGACCAAGTGAAATACCATCCTACAATATTTTATCCATTCTGAGCATGTCATATGCTTTGTTAAATTCACATACATAAGCAAAGCCTAAAATCAGAGTGCTGCCAAGCCCGGCAATTAGAACATTTATTACATGCGCAAACAAGTTGGCACAAATGAAGAAAAATCTATTACTTTAAAGTTGCTTGATTTGTTTCTGAATAAGACTTCAGGGGGAATGAATAAAGAAAGATTCAGTTTGGCAACTTCAGCCAAAAGAGACACATGAAGCATTCAGGCCACGGCACAGCTAGAATTGCCAGGAGCTATTGAGATGGCGGCAGTGATGTCATTTATTTGACATTTGACAAAGGATTTAGGGAACTAAGGAATGTCAGTGAAATGCATAAAATGCAAATGAAAGATGACTTTCTTGTGCATGCACTATTTCATTTGCTACTCAATAACAGTAAAACTGTCTTTGCAAAAAATGTATCTTCGCAGTGTACTGTATATCTGGATGCCGTATACCAGTGCTCCTTCTATCATTAAAGCCGAGGCCGAGGATGAAGAGATGGACAAGACAGAAAACAAGTTAAGAGAGTTGGAAAAGAAAGAGAAACTGCTTGCTAGTACAGGAATTACTAACAAACAGTATTTCCAAAAATCCAGCTGCATAGACAATTTTTGCCGGAAAGGAAAAATATACGGGAAGAAAAATCCCACAAAGCAATTGTTACATTAATTGGCCATTTCATTTTTCAACTAACCTTGAAAAGCTCAATAGAAACTGAGAGGAAGAAAGCCGTGTCTAATTGCTGAATACTCTCATCTCAAAGAACTTATTTTGTCTCAGCTGTTTTTTTCTGTCCTATTTGTGCAGATAGAACGGTTGCATTCCAGGGTTACACTGCAAATTGCTTTAAAAAACTTTATAGGAAAATTTGTCGTTTTCGGTTCTAAGTTTTACTTGTCCACTTTTAACATCATTTAATACTTGGGGCTCAGTCAGACGAGCATTTTTTTGCACGCAGCTATGTGCACAAAAAAAGCACATCTATTGAAACCATTGGTTCCCTGTGGCACTGGTCAGATGTTGTCTTTTATAGGCTCAAAATATGCGCACCTGCAAAAGAGAGGACATCCGTGTCACTCATGCGCAGCACGGACCTAATCGGCGCGCATAAAGAATCCCCGCCAGGAGTCCTCTTATCACTGAACACTGTGATAGCATTGCCACAGTGTTCAGTGATGAGGGGACACCCCACGAGGGTTAAAGAATCTACTGCCACAGCTGTGACCAGCTGTGATAGAGAACCGCGATGCTACCCCATTGCTTTCAATGAGACCGGTGCTGCAGCTGGCCCCTTGAAAGCAATGAGCTGCAGGCAACCCCCACAGTGATTTTTGGAGAAGGGCTTGAAATATGAGCCCTTCCCTGAAGATAAGCCCAAACTGATAGAAAAAAAATATAATACATCACCTAGTGCACTGGAGCGGCTTCTTTCCGCAGCTCACCGGAGGTTCTTCTTCTGTATTCTGGTGGCCGGCTTGATTTTTACAGGACGGGCTGAAGTTTTTATTGGTACCAACTAGACCTCATGTCCACAGGCATGCGCGGATTCCAAGTGCAGAAAACCAGCAGCGGAATCCACCCGTGCCCGTAGCCATGGACATTTTCTCACCTGTCCAGATGTGGTGTGGGTCTTCTCCATCCCGGCCAGATCTTCTTTTCTCCTGCACTGCGGAGAGTGTGGGCACATGTGCATTTTTTTTTTACAAATCTCCTGCTTTCCTGTGGAACCATGGCACATCTGTAGTGTCAGTTGCTGGTGTGCCGCGGATTGGACTGCTTCCATTGACTTCAATGGAAGCCGCCTGTGCGGGAATCTGCAGGAAATAGAGCGCGCTGCATTTCTTCTCACACGTGTGCGATCCGCACGCCAGGGAAAATGACATCTAAAGGTCTTTAATTACCTGTGGATGCCCATGCTCCATTTTGCTGCGGGTCTCCCACATGGACAGCTCCAGCAGGCTTCTATTGAGGCCTATGGAAGCCGTCCATATCCGCGGCACATCCGCAGCTGATATCCTGCTCTCTGGCATGGAAGCGCGGGAGAGCAGGAGTTAAAAAAAAATGCATAGAGCATGCGAGCGGCACGCTGCTGGCATGCCGAGAACATCCGCTGGGCTGAAGAAAGAAGATCCAGCTGCGACGGAGGGAAGATCCGCAGCGTATGGACAGGTAAGTAAATCCTTATTTTTAGGCCTCATGTGTTCTGGAAAGAAGGGACCCGCTTCGGGATTCTGCATAGAGAATCTGCGGCAGGCCTGTTTTTCCCCGTGGACATGAGGTCTAAATCTGGGCCTTTACCATGGATTTGCATGCAGAGCCATACACAGATTTAGCCCCATAGCAAATTGGCGTCTGGCCATTCAATATGACTTGCATGTGTAAACTGCATCAAAAATTGAAATATCAATTTTTTCCCATGCAAAGAGATTTCGGAAGTCAAATACTATTGATGACCTATCTTACGGAGAGGACATCAGTAGTTGCTCGCCAGGGATCTGCCACTCAGGATACCTGGCAATCAGCTGATCGTCCATCCAGTTGTCAGTGCGGCGAGATCAGATGATGTTATCGGGGTTGGAGGCATTATAGAGGGTTTCGATTCCATTGAAATCACCACTTTCTAGTGTTGGGAGTGCCATAAGTGAAATAGTAGGCTTCTGCACCCATTGATGTCAATGGGAAGGAAGCCTTCTATGATTCTTCTGCCTCCGCCCTTGCTGCATTGACAACTGGCTATACGATCAGCTGATTGGTGGGGAGCCTGAATGGCATGTCCCTAGCAATCAACTATTAATGACCTATCCTGAGTATAGGTCATAAATGGTATTTGACCAGAAAACCCCTTTAAAATCTTTTAAACAAATATAAATCTGTATATCGGCCCCGGGGTATTTTCGGGTTTTCGAATACTAATATACAATGAACCCAATAATAAAACAGCATACAGTAAATTGCTAAGCTCCATCTAGTGTGTTGCTGGTAGCCTTTTTTTTTCTTTTTATTTTACCTTTAAACTGGGGAAAATTGGCTTTTATCTCATAAGGTTTTTTTTTGCCTTAATGTAGATCAATATTGAAGGGGGTAATAGGTTGAACTAGATGGACATGTGTCTGTTTTTCCAACCTACACACTATGTTACTCTATGTCCACACAGATAATTTGATACTCAATCTTAGGGCTTATTTACACGAGCGTATATTGCCCGGAATTTTCATGGCCAGCCGATATATGCTTCCATCTGAGCAGTCCCCCCCTTCCCTCCCCCTCACCGGCTCTCTGCCTCTCTCCTCCCCCGAGCAGTTTGCAATGGCAGTGGGCAGGATGGGGCAGAGCTAAGCTCCAACCCTCCCCGCCCCTTATCCATAGCCAGCAATGGGAGTGGGCAGGACAGAGCGGAGCTTAGCTCCGCCCTCATCTCACTCCCTCCCATTGCAAACACCAGAGTGGAGGAGAGAGGCAGAGAGCCGGTGAGGGGGAGGGAAGTGGGGAACTGCTTAGATGGAAGCGTATATCATCCGGCCGTGAAAACCCTCATGTAAATAAGCCCTTATAAAAATGAAGTTTCAAGAGCTATAAAGATATATTACAAAATGAATCAGCACAGTGTGTTAAAAGGAAGTGACAAATATACAGTAATAGGGGGCAGTTGGGGGAGGGGCATGAAAACTTTTTCTAGTCATTCCTTGTATTAGATGTATCACTTTCCATATTTATCAGCCTAACTGCTCTGCATTCCTATAATTATCTCTATAAGATTTGCTGTAAGTGTAATCAATATCTTTAATTATGTTATTAGCAATAGGAAATAAATCACATGGGCAATTTTGCAGGGCCATTGAGCATCTCAGTGTGCTGACCTTTATGCAATAAGATAAGCAATGCATTATATTTTCTGTAGTATTCGGCTCGACATGACATTCACAATGTAGGAAAAAAAACTGCGGTACCGCTACAAATATTATTTTCTATCACAGGACGAATCCAGGCGGCCTCTAAAAAGGGCGTAATTCAGATTAATTTGCCACATTTGTGATTAATAGAAGGACAGATCATGTACTAATCACTCATGCTGCAACGTCAAGGGACTCAGTGGAGTTTGTTGCAATTTCCATGCTAATGGTTACAACCAACTTGGGGCGCATTGTCCTTAACATCACTTTTCATCTGTATGGAGCTCTATGTGAGGTCAAGTAAAGTGAATCAATGCTATGTTCTAGCCCATTTGTTTAATGGGTGAGAATCATTTATTTGGATCATAATAATGCAGTTCCCCATTACTGAAGATATCTTTGATTTTTATGCTAACAATAATAGCATTCCATTGCCAAGTTTGTTAGTCGTGTCTATTGTATCACCATATTATATTTATGACACATGTAGATCATGGCAGCTCAAGTTCTGGGTGTCATTACAGTTTAGGGAACCATTTGTACAACAGTGAAATATAAAGTGAAGCTTTTGTGTTACGGCTCCTGCGGTCAGTCTGCAAGATGAATTTATTTTAAACTGGATGGGGGATTAGATCTAATATGGGAACAGCTGGGAAGCTGTATCTCTTATACTACTTCTGTATCATTCAGGGAGCTTTATTATTTGTAGATTTGCAGGAGAAGAGTTTTTTTAATTTTAGTCATTTTTTTAGGTTTTTCTAAAAACCTGCTAATTTGTGGTTTCTGAACCTACTATTTTCTAGGACCCTTTGGTACCGTGTATTGCATTGCTACTGCAAAACCCTCCATGACCCTGGCTAGATGACTTTGAGGTTTTCTCTGCCACCTGCAATCCCTTCCTCCAGTGAGTTTATCTGTCAAATATATCTAAGTAATTAAACCCCAGAGAAACACCATCTACCTAATTCCTCAGACCATCAGAGTACCAAAACCCAAACCAAAGACATAGAGTCTTTAAATGAATTATGATACAGTAGCATTGGAACATTACATCAACTAAGCAAATTACAGTATTTCTTTGAGATATCGGACATGTCTGTAATATATTAGTCTACCTTAAATAAATTATTATCTGTGGCGAGCAAACTTTTAAAAAGTTTGGCCTAATTCTTAAAATTTGCAAAAAGCTCAGTTTGGTCAAATTTAGTGCGGACCAAACCGGAAGTTCGCCAAAATCCCTACAACTGGTGTATAACACTGTTTAAGAGTAGAGATGAGCGAACGTACTCGTTTCGAGTACTTACGCACCCAAGTACCGCCATTTTCGAGTACTTCAGTACTCGGATGAAAAGATTCGGGGGGCGGGGAGAGGCGTGGCGGTGCGGGGGGTAGCAGCGGGGAACAGGGGGGAGCCCTCTCTCTCTCCCTCTCCCCCCCACTCCCCACTGCTACCCCCGTGCCGCCACGGCGCCCCCGAATTTTTTCGCCCGAGTACGGAAGTACTCGGAAATCGCGGTATTCGGGCGAAAAAGGGGCGTGGCCGAGCACGTTCGCTCATCTCTATTTAAGAGCCATAAATAAATAAATCTTGTTATTTGTATAGCGCTAAGGTATTCTACAGCGCTTTCAGGTAATTTATTTATTACTCATTTTACCGACCTTGGAACGATGAAAGGCTGAGTCAACCATGAGCTGGCTACATGAACCATGCAGAGATTGAACTCGCAACCTTCAGGTTGTGAATGAGAGCTTAGGACTGCATTTCTGCTGCTTTAACTCTGAGGGTGTTATATAGGGCTTTTATGGCTCTTAAACAGTGTTATGCACCAGTGTTCAGGGCTAATGTTGAGCGAACCAAACCAGTAGAACCCCGTTTTGGGTAGAACTTTGTTAAAAGTTTGGTTCGGGTTTGTGCCAAGCCGAACATTTAGCAAAGTTTCACACAAAACAGGGTTCTACTGGTTTGGTTCACTCAGCACTATTTATGACTAAGTTTAAAGGGGGATTTTCTCCCCGACTTTTCATGGCTAAGATGAGAAAAACCTGGCTGCTCTGTTCCGACCACTATTTCCGTAGTTCTCATTGAAGTGAATGGGAGCTATGGAAGTACAGTATCACTCAATGAGGACTCTGGAAACACTCGGTTCTTTATTTAGGTTCTGGCTGGTTGGCAGGTAACTATGGCTGTACGAAGCCGAGATGGAAATACCCCTTTGACTATATAGGAAATAGCCAAGAATCTAGTATAGTGACATCTTATACTAGTACTTTTAGCAAGTTTTTCTTTCTAGGTATTGTACTTCTAGAAGACAGGGTTGGTTTCTTGGAACATTTCAGAATAAGTCAGAATACATCAATTGCATAAAACCTCTACGATCACACAAAGCTATTAGTTATACTTTCATTTGCAATTTTGCATAGCCCCTAAATGTGTTAAATCCATTAAATTAGAATTTTTCTTTACACCAAATACATTAATGCATGAATGAATGAATGAATGAATTGATAAATAGATGGGTACTGGACATTAATGTTCAGACCACATGGTTCAAAAAATATATGATTTTCCCTAGCTTGCAGGCTATACCAAACCACAGCTAGATCCATCATCGCTATTAATAATTTTTTTCATTCATGCAGTTTTTCACTTATTCTGAACGCAAATATCTTATTACGTTACTAAAAGTTTTAACATCTTAGGGAAACTACCATTTAACAAGGTCAGACAATCCATTCCCTTATCGCAAAGTGACACTGGTTACAATAACGCTGAATATTTGCTTAAAAACAGCTTTTAAAAGCTCTGAAAAACATGGTTGGGCGCCTTTTGAAATTGATACATCCAACTGAATCACTCAGAACGTATGAAACGTAATATCATATGCATGAGGCACCATCCAAACTTGTTAAAAAAATGACTATCAAATTAAGCTGATGTGGCCATGAATGTACAAGTCAACACTTTCAAATGTGAAAGTCAGGTCTGCAGGACAAAGACGGTTCATCATCATTATCTTATTCTTTATTTAATTAGCAATTAAACAATCCAAGATGGTAAGTAACATGCAAATAAGATTAATTAAATCCTTGCTTTAAACATTGCATGATTCAATGTGAGAAGAATTAATACAGCTTGATGTGCAAAAAGCTCTAAAAATGTGTTCATTTAGACTAGAGTTAAATAAAATCCATGAATGGGCAACCATAATGCCTCTGTAAGGGACTCACCCTGAGGGCTAGTTCACATGAGCGCTGTCTGCGCACAATATAGGCGCACACAAAACATACTTCTAATAGAACCAATGGTTTCCTAGAGAACCGTTCAGATAAATGAATTTTGGACCCGCTAAATCCTCGCACCTAACAAAGTTAGGACATGCGAATGCCAGGTCACATCTAAACTCCGCGGTGCATGCAAAGGCAGGACCTGACCTATCTTTGGTGCGGGCTTTCCATAGGCTACTATGGGAGCTGGAAAACGTGCACCATGCACCTTGAATCGTGTGAACGGGCTAGTTCAAATAGCTGGAATTCACCCGTTCGAGTGATCTTTAGTGCAGCATAGGCGCAATCTTTTCACCTGCCTATACTGAGCGCAGACAGCGGTCATGTGAATGAGGCCTGAGGGCTCATTCATACAAGCGTGGTTTTAGCAGAGTATAGCTGAGTGAAAAAAATTGTGCCTATACTACACTAAAAATCGTGTGAATGGGTCATTTTTCTCGTGCAGAAGACGCGAGCTTCATGCGCATGAAAATTGCCCATTCACTGGAGCAGCGTGTTGCTTTAAAAAAGCACAGCCGCTCTATTAGAAGATCACGATCCCTTGCTGTGGCTGTGTCAGCTGTGGCAGGGAAATTCTTCAGCCCCATCCAGGGGTTTCTACATGTTTCCAATGGGGCCAATGGTAGCAGTACCGGCCCCATTGAAAACAGTGGGAGGACATCGCAATCTTCTGCTGCAACTGTGACAGCTGCGGCAGGGATGAAGGGGAACCCCGGAGGAATGCAAGGCTGTTTCCATGTGAAAACGCCTCACATCCAGGGGTTTTCAGAAAAATTGTGAGGGTGATATCGGGCCGTGAATCACAGCCCCATATCGCTCTTGCCAGTGTGACGGAGCCCAGAGAAATTTCCCCATAGCAGGAAGAGAGTGAGAGAGCGGAGCTATGGTGGATTAACCCATAGCCCTACTCTCCCTCTCCTTGCTATGGGTTAATTCCCCATAGACCTGCTCTTTCTCCCTTCAATGAAAGATTAACCCATAGCCCTGCTCTCTCTCTCCCTGCTATGGGTTAATCCCCTATAGCCCCGCTCTCTCTCCCTGCAATGAGGGATTAACCCATAGCCCCGCGCTCTCCCCCTGCTATGGGTTAATCCCTCATAGCTCCGCTCTCTCTCTCTCTGCTATGGGGATCCCCCGAAGAATTTCCCCATAGCGTAGAGAGAGGTGGTGGGCCTAGAAAGGGGGCAGGGCTATAGGGGTTCTCACAGGAATTCCCAATAGCAAATAGAGGGGGGGGGGGTGGTACTAGAGGGGGGGGGAGTTAGAGGGTGGATCCCTCTAGCCTAGCCCTCTTCTCCCACACTATCAAGGAAGCCCTGTAACCCTACCCTCTCTCTCCCTGCTATAGAGAAATCCCTTGGGGAGAGAGGTGAACGCAGTCCCCTACTGCCCCCCACTGTTGAGGAATCGCCCAGCAGTGGGGCTGGAGCAATTCCCAGCTGCTTACAGCGGAACATTTAAAACGTTCTGCCCAGAAGCAGATTTTAAATGTCCTACTGTAAATTTCTGTTAGTCCCCGTGGGGACTAAAGGAACCCTTGGCGCTTCCCCTCATCCCCGTGGGGACCAACACACGTTTAAAGCAGAATATTTAAAATGTGCTTCTGGGCAGCATGTTTTAAATGTCCCGCTGTAAGCAGCTGTGAATTCCTTTGGTCGGCAAAAATCCTCCTATGAACTTGTACTCTTCTTTTCCTGCGCAGGAGTTTCTGAAAACTCCTGCTTCGATAGGAGTCAATGGAAACCCCTGTACAGCTCACACCAAAGATAGGTCAGGTCCTATCTTTTCTCCCACCACGGATGCTAGATGCGGGCATTGTAGGCACACATGTCCTATCTTTGAACTGTGCGAGTATTGTGTGCATCTAAAATTCCCTCAGGTGAAAGCTTCTCTGGGAAACCATTCGTTCTTTTAGAAGTGCTCTCTTCACTCACCTATTCTGTACTTTAAGCATGCTTATGTGAAAAAGGGTTGAAATACAGTTAGTCAGCAAGCATACTTGCTGTAGGGAGTATGGCCAGCCCTGGACAGAGCAGAAAAAGAGGCTGTTGCTGAGGAGAGGGTGCATCGGGATGGCAGAGGAAGCTGAGAGGCCTGCTGTGCCGGTTGTCTGGAGCCAAAAGAGAAAGAGCAGCTGCTAAGGCCCTCAATCTGGAAGGAGCAACTGGACTGTAACAAAGACCGAAAAGAGCAGGGGTAGAGCCACACTTCTGATCTTGAATAATCCTAGGGTTACGTTCATGTGAGCAAATGAGAATGGGGCCCAAACAAACGTGACCCAGAATGCTAGGGAACACCAGGTGAACTACCACAGATAAACACCTGTCCCTATATTCAACTAGGGTAAGTGACACTGACCTACCTGAGCTAGGACATCGCCCCAATAAAGGGCGGCCCAGCGGTCTTTGGATCTGGGCTCTTGCTGCTCCTAGGAACGCATGCACCCTATATAGGACACATACACATTGCACCACTGTCAGGGACAACTAGACAGAGAAAAAAGACACACAGAGCCAGAATCACACCATACAGCAGCAAACACGCTACCATTCGTAGCAGATGTAAATGCTATAAATGCCAGGTATTACTTGACATTTTGATCAAAACATGGTGGCTAGTGGGCCACGTCACGGCTCCTGGCAATACAGCTAGTCCCTACACTAACCAGAAGTCCAGCAACACATTCAAACAAAACCACAAGACACAAACCCCTCTTGCAGCAACCAAACACAGAACCTGCTCACACCACAACAGACAAGAGAAAGACCAGCAGCCGCTGGTAACGGAGCTGGTATATGTATGAGCACGACCTTGGGGATTGGCTGACTAGGGAAATCCACACCCAGCCAGCTTAATCATTCCACACCTGTGGGGCTGTGCTGCTAGAATAATAATCTGTTTTTATATAGCGCCAAACATATTCCACTGCGCTTACAAAAATAGGGGGATACAAAAAGACAAAAATACAAAAACCATGCTTACATGGGGTGAGGGTCCTGCTCCAACAAGCTTACATACTACAAATAATAGGGTTATACAAAAGGTAAAGGGGCTGGAGATGTGCATGGTATGGTGAGGTGGAGAGTGAGGGATGCTATACACATAGCAATGGTCAGACATTAAGCCATGTGGTGGCTGAATCGATATGGCTGCAGGGGGTGGTTGATGGAAGCTGACAGAGATTGCAGTCACTAGCACAGGAAGCATGCTATCAGGCGGGGTACACAGGGGTTCCGTATAGCAAATATGGTATGCCTCCTTGAAGAGGTGCATTTTTAGAGCACGCCTGAAGTTTTGTGAATCACGGATTGCACAGATAGTTTTGGGTAGTGCATTCCAGAGGACTGGTGATGCTCTAGAAAAGTCTTGGAGACGGGAATGAGAGGTTCAAATTAATGTGGCACTCAGCCTGATTTCATTAGCAGAGTGTAGGGCCCGGCTGGGTGGTGGATTGAGGTGAGGGAGGCAATGTAGGGCGGCACAATACTATGGAGAACTTTATAGATGAAGGCAGTGAGTTAAATTGAATTCTGTATTTGACAGGCAGCCAGTGCAGTGACTGGCACAGGGCAGATGCGTCTGAGTAGCGGCTGGACAGGAAGATGAGCCTGGCTGCCGCGTTCAGGATGGATTGGAGAGGGGAGAGTCTGGTGCTTGGTTAGTAGAAGGCGGGGACACCAGTAGGTCAGTTTTTGAGAGGTTCAGTTTTAGGTAGAGAGGACATAGTGTTAGAGATAGCGGATAGACAGTTGGTAATTTTTTGGAGGAAAGGTGCAGAGATGTCACAGGAAGAGGTGTATAACTGGGTGTCATCAGTGTAGAGGGGGTATTGGAGGCCCAAACTCCTGATGGCCTGTCCAATAGGGGCTGTGTAAATGGAGAAAAGTAGGGGGCCAACGACTGAGTCCTGGGGGACCCCAACAGCAAGGGGGAGAGGAGGGGAGGTAGAGTCAGTAAAGGAGACACTGAATGAGTGGTCAGATAGGTAGTAGAAGAACCAAGAGAGATCGGTGTCCTTTAGGCCGATGAAGCGAAGCATAATGAGAAGAAGTTTGTGGTCAACAGTGTCAAATGCGGCAGAGAGATCGAGGGGAATCAATAAAGAGTAGTCACCCCTCGATTTGTCTGTCAGAAGGTCGTTTGAAGCTAGAAACCTATGTAGTACAACAAATCCCAGCCAGCACAACCCTTACAGTACCTCTCCCTCAAAGAGGGGCCTCTGGGGATACAGTTGCTTACCACCTAGGTTAATAGTAGATTCAACTCCCATGCAATAAACCATAAGTGAGGGTGGCCTCAGTAAAACCACTGAGTTTGTGGACCAGGGAAGGGGGTGAAAAGTAGTAAGTTAGTAGGCCTGCCATTGGTTTGCAGCCCTCTGCACCCCCCAAGGTGCATTCACATGTCACTTATATGCTTTAGATTTTGTTGCAGGCTTTCGTGCAGGTCTGCTGCAGTTCCCATCCTTTCAATTGATTTCAAATCTGAAATTTGCTCCAGATCTGCACCAAAATCCACGACAAAATCTGCAGCAAATCAGCTATGTGTGAACGTGTCAGGTTTATTCATCGAATATGAAATTAACTGCTCTACGCCAAGCATACAGTAACTACGGTACTAGATAATACCATTTTATAGCAATAGGAATACAAGAATCAGCACTCTGGCCAAAATTACATTTCACACCGAATTTGACTACAGCCACCAAAACAAAACCATAGGAGATGCTGGTAGAGAAAAATGTACAGTATATTGATGATGACTACCAGTAGTACATATAGATGTAACTGGAGATACCAGTGTCAGGCAGCTGCTGCCAAGGCAAATAGGATCGTGGGATGCATCAAAAGAGGTCTAGGGGCCCATGATGAGAAATATTGTTCTTCCTCTTTACAAGTCACTGGTCAGACCACAAATTGAATATTGTGGACAGTTTTTGGCACTGGTACTCAAGAAGGACATATCAGAGCTTGAGCGGGTACAAAGGTGGGCAACTAAAGTAATAAATGGAATGGGCGGACTACAATGCCCAGAGAGGTTATCAAAATTGGGTTCATTCACTTTAGAAAAAAGACAGCTGAGAGGCGAACTAATATCAATGTATAAATATAGAGATCTCTCCCATCATCTATTTATACCCAGGACTGTGACTATGTCTAGAGGAAAGAAGGTTTCTACACCAATATAGAAGGGGGTGCTTTACTGTAAGACCTGTGAGACTATGGAACTCTCTGTCGGAGAAGGTAGTGATGGCGAATTCTCAAAAAAGCCTACAAGAGGGGCCTGAACACCTTTCTTCGGTGTAACAAAATTTCATGTTATAGTTACTGATTACTTCAGAAGGTTTGGTGATCCAGGGATTTATTCTGCCTGGAAAATTAGGAAAATTGGCTTCTACCTTACTGGGGGTTTTGTCTCCCTTGGATCAACATTGCAGAATAATAGTCTGAACTAGATGGACATGTGTCTTTTTTCAGCCTTAGGACTCTTTCACACGAGCGGATATACGGCGACGGTGTTTTTACGTTTTCACGCCTGCTCTGTATAAGCGCATGAATGGGCGTTTTTCCACGATCACGGCCAGCATTTTCTTGACCATTCACACGACCACGAGCGTCGTTTTTAGCAAAAAAAATATGCTGCACCCGGAAAAGCCTCGTTCTGCCAAAATCCTCAGGATGCCTTCCAATGCCTATATAGAGGCAACTGTAAGCTTTTCCCACCATTGGACGCTGCAAAAATGCCTCCCCCTCCCTCCTCTTTTCCTGCTCCTGTAGGAGTGTATGGGACCCGCCAGCATATATTGACATTGCAGCAGCAGCCCCAAACAGCAAGTTTTCACTTTTCAAACATCCCGCTGTGAGCTCTGTTAGTCCCCGGCGGGGATGAAGGGATTCCCCGGCAGTGATGAGGAAAACCCCAAGGGAGATCCCTTTATCCAATGATGAAGGTTACCTCCAGGGAGATGAAGGGAAACCCTGGGGATATGAAGGGAACCCCCAGGACTTCCCTTTATTCACAGTGCTTCGCGTTTAGCGGACACTGCTAATCTTCCTCTCCCCTCCCTTTTTTTCCAGCTCCCATAGGAGTCTATGGACACTCCTGTGCTTTGTGCACCAAAAATAAATCAAGTCCTATATTTTCACGCAGCAGACAATGACAGCTTGTCCTTCATTGGACCCCACACGGGCACCCCACATATTGACATGCATGAGGCAATAAAGAAAAGGAGATGTGATGACTAATGGTCTGCATTAATAAATCATAGTGTGCATAGCCCCATAGACTACATGGGGTCTGTATGCTGTCCATGAATTAACACCAACATGCCAGGGGCCCAAATAGGCTAGTGTGAGGCAGGCCTGGCACGGATCCTCCTCTCTGATACTACTCATACTGAGACTGATATGCATCTTCTCTTTTGAATCCACTTCTGTGTTTGACAAAAAAAACAACTAAAAACTGCATCAAAAACTGCATGTGTGACTCTAGCCTAACAGAAATTCAAAGGAATACATAGAAAATTGCTCTTTTATTTCCTTATTAGTTTAAGCACAGGGACATCTACCCTAGAGATATTTAAAACATTTTTTCAGTGCACAAATTAATTCTGAGGGATTTTAATTGGCAAATGGTGTAAAAAATGAAGTGGCAACCTTCTCAGCAGAAGCAATTATGTTTATTTATATTGAAAAACAGGCATGTTGACTTACACTCCAGAAAGAGAAAAATCTTTTAAATGCTCATTGACTGTGGACTTTTCAGAAAACATACTGTTTTAGAGTCCGCCCGAGACAGTTTTAGTAGAGATAAATACTCTCATTACTTATTGTGTACAGTATACGTCTTCCGATGACAGCTGGGATACACAAGAAGCATCCGGATACAAACCTTGCTCTTGGTAGCCTGGAGAAGAACAATGAGAAAATAGAGCTTAGGTTTGTAAGCTCAGGCTTTGCTACAGCTAGAGGTAATTAGACTGACTTGATGCATGAGAGGTCAATTCAAAAACATTTTGGTCAAATTTGCCCATGAGTGTTGGGACAAGTCTGTCCTGATATGCCATTATCCATTATAATCTATTTGATACATCTGTCATGATCAGATTGGGCTCCTGTTCTGTTTAAGGTATCTAAAACGCCGGAAACACGGAAAGGAATTAGACTTTACAGAGCAACTTCATGATTGGAAGAAGCATAAGAAATAAGGATTCTTCTGCACTGCTGGATAGAATTTTGCGGGGAGGTGGAACATGCTGTTGCCTTCATTTGATAGGGTGGTACAAGTGGTGTGGCCCTGGTCTCTTCTGCCCAATAGGCCCTATAGCAACTATGTGGTCTGCTGTCATTATTGACCTCTGGCCTCCAAATACTACTGCACAGGCTCCATGTATACAGGAATATTCTCCTCTTATTAGTAATGCATCTAGGGAAGAATACCTCCATAAATATAGCATCAGGTGAAAAATGACATTACTCTTTTTCTCTGTGTCCGACAGAACAAAAAAAAAAATATATTCATATGCGTCTGCCACAACAGGATCATATACATGCACCTTTATAATTAGCTCTTGTTGTTTTTCTTTCTTTTTTATTCCATAATGTCTGTTTACTTAATGATGCAGAATGTTAAACTATTACGACCATCAAAGGCTTAGTATTAGAGATGAGCGAGCACCAAAATGCTCGGGTGCTCGTTACTCAAGACGAACTTTTCGCGATGCTCGAGGGTTCGTTTCGAATAACGAACCCCATTGAAGTCAATGGGCGACCCGAGCATTTTTGTATATCGCCGATGCTCGCTAAGGTTTTCATTTGTGAAAATCTGGGCAATTCAAGAAAGTGATGGGAACGACACAGCAACGGATAGGGCAGGCGAGGGGCTACATGTTGGGCTGCATCTCAAGTTCCCAGGTCCCACTATTAAGCCACAATAGCGGCAAGAGTGCCCCCCCCCACCCTCCCAACAATTTTTACTTCTGAAAAGCCCTCATTAGCAATGCATGCCTTAGCTAAGCACCACACTACCTCCAACAAAGCACAATCACTGCCTGCATGACACTCCGCTGCCACTTCTACTGGGTTACATGCTGCCCAGCACCCCCCCCCCCCCCCCGCACGACCCAGTGTCCACAGCGCACACCAAACTGTCCCTGCGCAGCCTTCAGCTGCCCTCATGCCACGCCACCCTCATGTCTATTTATAAGTGCGTCTGCCAGAGGAAAAGCAGGCACACACTGCAGAGGGTTGGCACGACTAGGCAGCGACCCTCTTTAAAAGGGGCGGGGCGATAGTCCACAATGCTGTACAGAAGCAATGAGAAATCCAATCCTGTGCCACCTCCATCTGGAGCTGGACACGTGGGCATAGCAATGGGGAACCTATGTGCCACACACTATTCATTCTGTCAAGGTGTCTGCATGCCCCAGTCAGACCGCGTTTTTTATAAATAGTCACAGGCAGCTACAACTCCGCAATGGGAATTCCGTGTGCACCCACAGCATAGGTGGCTCCCTGGAACCCACCGGCTGTACATAAATGTATCCCATTGCAGTGCCCTGGACAGCAGAGCTAACGTCAGATGAAATGCAGGTGGGCTTCGGCCCACACTGCATGCCCCAGTCAGACTGGGGTTCTTTAGAAGTGGACACAGATGCATTTACAACTCCCTGTGGACCCACAGCATGGGTGGGTGCCAGGAAGCCACCGGCGGTACATAAAAATATCCCATTGCATTGCCCATCACAGCTAAGGTAATAATGTCATGTTTAATGCAGGTGGGCTTCGGCCCACACTGCATGCCCCAGTCAGACTGGGGTTCTTTAGAAGTGGACACAGATGCATTTACAACTCCCTGTGGACCCACAGCATGGGTGTGTGCCAGGAAGCCACCGGCGGTACATAAAAATATCCCATTGCATTGCCCATTACAGCTGAGGTAATAATGTCATGTTTAATGCAGGTGGGCTTCGGCCCACACTGCATGCCCCAGTCAGACTGGGGTTCTTTAGAAGTGGACACAGATGCATTTACAACTCCCTGTGGACCCACAGCATGGGTGGGTGCCAGGAAGCCACCGGCGGTACATAAATATATCCCATTGCATTGCCCATCACAGCTGAGGTAATAATGTCATGTTTAATGCAGGTGGGCTTCGGCCAACACTGCATGCCCCAGTCAGACTGGGGTTCTTTAGAAGTGGACACAGATGCATTTACAACTCCCTGTGGACCCACAGCATGGGTGGGTGCCAGGAACCCACCGGCGGTACATAAAAATATCCCATTGCATTGCCCATCACAGCTGATGTTACGTCAGCTGTAATGCAGGTGGGCAAAAAATTAATTGGATTACACTGTAGGCGAGGGCCCACAAAAATTGGTGTACCAACAGTACTAATGTACCTGAGAAAAATTGCCCATGCCCAACCGAGAGGGCAGGTGAAACCCATTAATCGCTTTGGTTAATGTGGCTTAATTGGTAACTAGGCCTGGAGGCAGCCCAGTTAAAATAAAAATTGGTTCAGGTGAAAGTTTCAACGCTTTAATGAGCATTGAAACGTATAAAAATTGTTTACAAAAATTATATGACTGAGCCTTGTGGGCCTAAGAAAAATTGCCCGTTCGGCGTGATTATGTGAGGTTTCAGGAGGAGGAGCAGGAGGAGGAGGATGAATATTATACACAGATTGATGAAGCAAAAAGGTCCCCGTTTTGGATGGTGATAGAGAACGATGCTTCCATCCGCGGGTGCAGCCTACGTATTGTTTATGTATCGCTGCTGTCTGCTGGTGGAGAAGAGAAGTCTGGGGAAATCCAGGCTTTGTTCATCTTGATGAGTGTAAGCCTGTCGGCACTGTCGGTTGACAGGCGGGTACGCTTATCCGTGATGATTCCCCCAGCCACACTAAACACACTCTCTGACAAGACGCTAGCCGCAGGACAAGCAAGCACCTCCAGGGCATACAGCGCGAGTTCTGGCCACGTGTCCAGCTTCAACACCCAGTAGTTGTAGGGGGCAGAGGCGTCACCGAGCACGGTCGTGCGATCGGCTACGTACTCCCTCACCATCCTTTTACAGTGCTCCCGCCAACTCAGCCTTGACTGGGGACCGGTGACACAGTCTTGCTGGGGAGCCATAAAGCTGTCAAAGGCCTTAGAGAGTGTTCCCCTGCCTGCGCTGTACATGCTGCCTGATCTCTGCGCCTCCCCTGCTACCTGGGCCGCGGAAATGCGCCTTCGGCCACTAGCGCTTTCGAATGGGAAGTTTACCATCACTTTGTCCACCAGCGCCCTGTGGTATAGCATCATTCTCGAGCCCCTTTCCTCTTCGGGAATGAGAGTGGAAAGGCTCTCCTTATAGCGTGGGTCGACCAGTGTGTACACCCAGTAATCCGTAGTGGCCAGAATGCGTGTAACGCGAGGGTCACGAGAAAGGCATCCTAACATGAAGTCAGCCATGTGTGCCGGGGTACCTGTACGCAACACATGGCTGTCCTCACTACGAAGATCACTTTCAGGATCCTCCTCCTCCTCCTCCTCCTCCTCTGGCCATACACGCTGAAAGGATGACAGGCAAGCTGCATCTGTACCCTCAGCAGTGGGCCAAGCTGTCTCTTCCCCCTCCTCCTCATGCTCCTCCCCCTCCTCCTCCTCCTCCTCCTCTGGCCATACACGCTGAAAGGATGACAGGCAAGCAGCATCTGTCCCCTCAGCAGTGGGCCAAGCTGTCTCTTCCCCCTCCTCCTCATGCTCCTCCCCCTCCTCCTCAACGCGCTGAGATATAGACATGAGGTTGCTCTGACTATCCAGCGACATACTGTCTTACCCTGCTTCCGTTTCTGATTCCAAAGCATCTGCCTTTATGCTTTGCAGGGAACTTCTCAAGAGGCATAGCAGAGGAATGGTGACGCTAATGATTGCAGCATCCCCGCTCACCATCTGGGTAGACTCCTCAAAGTCTCCAAGGACCTGGCAGATGACTGCCAACCAGGCCCACTCTTCTGTAAATAATTGAGGAGGCTGACTCCCACTGTGCCGCCCATGTTGGAGTTGGTATTCCACTATAGCTCTACGCTGCTCATAGAGTCTGGCCAACATGTGGAGCGTAGAGTTCCACTGTGTGGGCACGTCGCACAGCAGTCGGTGCACTGGCAGATTAAACCGACGTTGCAGTGTCCGCAGGGTGGCAGCGTGCGTGTTGGATTTGCGGAAATGTGCGCAGAGCTGGCGCACCTTTCCGAGCAGGTATGACAAGTGGGGGTAGCTTTTCAGAAAGCGCTGAACCACCAAATTAAAGACATGGGCCAGGCATGGCACGTGCGTGAGGCTGCCGAGCTGCAGAGCCGCCACCAGGTTACGGCCGTTGTCTCACACGACCATGCCCGGTTGGAGGCTCAGCGGCGCAAGCCAGCGGTCGGTCTGCTCTGTCAGACCCTGCAGCAGTTCGTGGGCCGTGTGCCTCTTCTCTCCTAATCTGAGTAATTTCAGCACGGCCTGCTGACGCTTGCCCACCGCTGTGCTGCCACGCCGCGTGACACCGACTGCTGGCGACGTGCTGCTGCTGCTGACACATCTTGATTGCGAGACAGAGGTTGCGTAGGAGGAGGGTGGTTTAGTGGAGGAAGCATACACCCCCGCAGATACCACCACCGAGCTGGGGCACGCAATTCGGGGGGTGGGTAGGACGTGAGCGGTCCCAGGCTCTGACTCTGTCCCAGCCTCCACTAAATTCACCCAATGTGCCGTCAGGGAGATATAGTGTCCCTGCCCGCCTGTGCTTGTCCACGTGTCTGTTGTTAAGTGGACCTTGGCAGTAACCGCGTTGGTGAGGGCGCGTACAATGTTGCGGGAGACGTGGTCGTGCAGGCCTGGGACGGCACATCGGGAAAAGTAGTGGCGACTGGGAACCGAGTATCGCGGGGCCGCCGCCGCCATCATGCTTTTGAAAGCCTCCGTTTCCACAAGCCTATACGGCAGCATCTCTAGGCTGATCAATTTTGCAATGTGCACGTTTAACGCTTGAGCGTGCGGGTGCGTGGCGTCGTACTTGCGCTTGCGCTCAAACAGTGGCGCTAGTGACGTCTGGACGCTACGCTGAGAGACATTGCTGGATGGGGCCGAGGACAGCGGAGGTAAGGGGGTGGCTGCAGGCCAGGAGACGGTACTGTCTGTGTCTTCAGAGGGGGGTTGGATCTCAGTGGCAGGTTGGGGCACAGGGGGAGAGGCAGTGGTGCAAACCGGAGGCGGTGAATGGGCATCGTCCCACCTTGTGGGGTGCTTGGCCATCATATGAGTGCGCATGCTGGTGGTGGTGCCTCCCCAGCTGATCTTGGCGCGACAAAGTTTGCACACCACTGTTCGTCGGTCGTCAGGCGTCTCTGTGAAAAACTGCCACACCGTAGAGCACCTTGACCTCTGCAGGGTGGCATGGCACGAGGGGGCGCTTTGGGAACCAGTTGGTGGATTATTCGGTCTGGCCCTGCCTCTACCCCTGGCCACCGCACTGGCTCGTCCTGTGCCCACACCCTGACTTGGGCCTCCGCGTCCTCGCCTGCGTCCATGTCCTATAGGCCTACCCCTACCCCTCAGCATGGTGTATTAGCAGTAGTGCAGAAACAGAATGCTGTAATTAAATGTGCCGCTTATTGGCCTGTGGTTGGAGGCTGACTTCGTTTACGGAACGCCAGGAAATAATTTGGCGCAAGCCTGCTGTAACACTTAACTGGCTGCGTATGATTTTGTTGAACTACTACACCCAGCACACACAGACCCAGAACACTGAGCACAGTGACAGGCAGGCCAAATAAATTTTTTTCCAATATTTTTTAGAAAAGGCCCACTGCCTATATTCAGTCAATAATATATGTCTTCTGCCCCTGGAGTGTGTCACAGAACTGCAGAGTGTTGCACTGTTAACTGCAACGCAGCGGTGATTTCAGAGTCCAGACAGAGCCAGGAAATAATTTGGCGCAAGCCTGCTGTAACACTTAGCTGGCTGCGTATGATTTTGTAGAACTACTACACCCAGCACACACAGACCCAGAACACTGAGCACAGTGACAGGCAGGCCAAATAGATTTTTTGACCAATATTTTTTAGAAAAGGCCCACTGCGTATATTCAATCTATAATATATGTCTTCTATCCCTGCCTCCACTCTTCTGTCCCTGGAGTATTACTGCAGGGCGCAATGCTCTGCACGGCCGATATACCAAAAAAAAAAAAAGTGCAACACTGCAAAAAGCAGCCTCCACACTACTGCACACGGTTAGATGTGGCCCTAAGAAGGACCGTTGGGGTTCTTGAAGCCTACACTAACTCCTAACACTCTCCCTACAGCAGCACCAGCACGATACCACTGTCCCTCAGCTATCTCACAACGCATCTGAGGCGAGCTGCGGGAGGGGCCGATTTTTATACTCGGGTGACACCTGATCTCGCCAGCCACTCACTGCAGGGGGGTGGTATAGGGCTTGAACGTCGCAGGGGGAAGTTGTAATGCCTTCCCTGTCTTTCAATTGGCCAGAAAAGCGCGCTAACGTCTCAGAGAGGAAAGTGAAAGTAACCCGAACATCGCGTGGTACTCGTTACGAGTAACGAGCATCTCGAACACGCTAATACTCGAACGAGTATCATGCTCGGACGAGTACGTTCGCTCATCTCTACTTAGTATCTATCTATCTATCTATCTATCTATCTATCTATCTATCTATCTATCTATCTATCTATCTATCTATCTATCTATCTATCTTTCTATCTATCTATCTATCTATCTGTCTGTCTTTCTATCTATCTCATATCTATCTATATCTATTTCTCTATCTCATATCTATCTATCTATACAGTTTTTGAACAACTTTCTAAGCCCGTGCCAAGGGTGGATCCTGTCACATGAGTGATAAAACGCCGGCCAAAAATTGTGACCATCTGAAGGATTGGGTTTAAGAGAAAAAAGTAGTCAGCAGCACTCAGATCCCCCCAGTGCAATCAGCTAAACCGGGGGGGGGGGGACACGCGTTTCAACTACGCACACTATGCCAAGCCACCAATGGGTTGTGGATCATCAACCACTCATAGTGAATCTAAATATGTAAAGAGAAGGTAGCAGCATAACAGGTGCTTCCAAAATATTTAAGAACAAAAAGTTTATTGTTTCATCCTTTAAAAACAGGCAACGTTTCGACCTTTTACGGTCTGGACATGGACCTCCTGCCCTTTTTCATTTCTCTATCGGCTTGAGAAAGACCGTAAAAGGTCGAAACGTTGCCTGTTTTTAAAGGATGAAACAATAACGTTTTTGTTCTTAAATATTTTGGAAGCACCTGTTATGCCGCTACCTTCTCTTTACATATTTTGAAGCATTGGATTCCAATGCATTCGTTCAGATGGGCGATTTTGCGTCCGCCTGCAAAAAATAGCACACACGGTGCCAATTCTGGCGGCCACTTTTACACGCAAGGGGAAAAGATAGGACTTATCCTATCCTTTGGCCGCGATTAGCCAATGGGAGCTGCTGGCAGGCAGGAGGAAAGGGGGAGGGAGTTTAGCACAAAAAGCTCTGCTAAGCTCCGACCCCCATCCCACCCCCTCCCCTTGCCGGCAAAGGTAAGAAAGGAGGAGGGAGTTTAGCACACTAGCTCTGCTAAGTTCCTGCACCCTCCCAAGGGGCAGAGAGGTGCAGGGTATTCCAGGCTGAGGGTATTCCGGGCTGCAACATATATACACCACAGCTCGCCCTTCTGAATAGGCAAGAAGACGGGAGATGCAGCCATGGCTTGGTCGTGGCTGCCTCTCTTTCATGTGATTTTCAGCTGTGATGCAAGTGGCCGGAGATCGCAGGGCCTGTGGAAATAAAACTTTAAGGGAATCTGTCAACACCTTGCTGAGGTCAGTATAAGATAATAACAGGCTCGCTGATTTCAGCAATATATCCATCTTGTGTATTTGTGAGGTTGCTTGTCACAAACTTACATTTGATCAGTAGTATCACACATATGGAGGACTACATGAAGTAGTCCTCGATATTTATAACCTTCAGGCCAGCCCTGCCCACCCCACTCCCCAGCCACTGATTGACAGCTCTCAGCCTGTTACTGTACATAGTGAGACGCCTGAGCATGAGAGCTCTGAAAACCTGCAAATATAATTGTTCTGGCTAGCACTGCTCTTTTTATGCAAGAATACTTAACATCACAAAAAGCCTGGGAGATAGTCATGCAGTTTACCCCTTTCTCATTGCTTATCATTAATATATGCAAGCAAGAACGTGTACTTTTCTCGTGACACCATTTGAATTTTAATGTAAAACAAGTCATTATTAGAGCTCTTTCACACAAGCACAAATATTCCTCAATCCGCATTGCAAGATGAGGCTAAATCTGTCGCTGAATATTGCGACTCCAAAACCCGTAGGTCTACCTGCAGATTTGATGCAGAACTCACAGCAGAATTTAGCCATTTTCAATTCAACATCAAAATCTGCAAGGAGGAAGCAGATTTTGGTGCAGAATTTATTGCATCATGCAGTACATAATGCAGGCTAATTTTGCCTGTGTGAAAGCATCCCAAGGGCTCTTTCATACAGGTGCTGTCATTTTCATCCGCCTGCATCGCAGCCAGAATTTTGCATGAGCAAGAGGCAACCATGACCAAGTTGCGACTGCGTCTCCTGTTTTCTTACCCATTCAAACGGATGGACTGTAGCATAAATATGCTGCAGCCCAGAATACCGTCAGTAGGGGAAAGAGAGTTCAGCTCTGCTAAACTCCCTCCGCCTCTCCACCCCTTGCCGGCTGCCAGCAAAGGGAGGGGGCGGAAGCTTAGCAGAGCTAGTGCACTATTTCCCTCCCACTGTCTGCTCCTTTCAGGCTGCCAGCAAGGGGAGGGGGTAGGATGGGGCGGGAGCTTAGCAGAGCTAGTCGTGCTAAACTCCCTCCCCAGGCTATGGGAGCTGCCAGCAAGGGGAAGGATTTAGCAACACAAACCGCTATTAAACTCCCTCTCTCTTCCGTTTTTCTGATGGCTCTCATAGGCTCCCATAGTAGTCTATGGGAACAGCCAACATATTCCCCTAAAAGATAGGACAAATCCTGTCCTTTCCAGTCGTGCATAGAAGTGGCCGGCTGATTTCAAGCACAGGAAGATCATCCATCTGAACAGATGCATTGGAATCCAATGTTCCAGATTGTCGCAATCTTCAGACAGCGTTTTATCGCAGCAAAAAGCTGTGATAAAACGCTTCTGTTTAAGACTGACTTTACATAGAGAAGGGTTTTTCAGGGGGAAGAAAAGCTAAGTTTTTTCCTAAATTTTTTTTTGCGAAAGCACTGTAGCCAATGCTTGCTGTATGTCAATAGAGAATTATGAAGCAGCAAGTATTGTGCCTTTTTAGTCTTGTGCATTTTTAGTTTTTTTCATTTTGTCATTATCCAAATTGGGCTGTCACAGTGATAAGCCCAATTCTTGTAATGTAACTGGAGACTGCTGTGAAAAAGAAAGTGCTGAAAGTAAGAGAAAACTAAAATAAAGTTTACAAAAATACCCCTTATAACTGAAAAACGAAAACAAAAGTAATAGATATAAATCAATCTTACACATGTCTGAACCCACCCATGGGGTCATTAAAGACCTTACATAGCTTAGACACATTTTGTATTGGTGCTACAATCCTACACCATCATACCTCTATATAAAACAGAATAGTGTTTTTTCTCAAACACATACAAATTATTTCTGCATCCAAACTGTTGTCATTCCTACACAGGTCCAATCTACTCTAACAATACATCTTCCCTAAAAGTTTCTTTAGATGCCACTGGATTACAGTAATCACATTTCATAAAACCTGGTGATGTATGTTCTCATGTTTTATTGCAATACCAGATATCAGGTTAAGATATAAATATTTGGCATCTTTATACATGAAAGAACTGTTAACATTTTTCCCCACCGTTTCTCCCAAGTGTAATATGGCTAGTGATCAGTGATTAATGGAATAATTGGAACAAATAGAACATAGGAGGCCATTAGTCCAAATATGAAAAAAAAAAACGTAAGGTCAGCACTTCTTCCTCCCCTATACTTCTTTAATGGGTGGACAAACAAGTTGAAGACACCTCCCTTTTTCTTGCCCAAAATTACTGTCTATGCGATGCTGAATAATGGAGGACTGGCCAGGCAATTGGGAAATTGGTATCCCTTCCTCCATCTGCGACAACAACACATCTGTTACGATCATGTGGGCAAATGAAGCACGGGGCCCACACGATCGCGACCAAAGAAGAGATGGACGCACACAGGTAGCACACAGGTTTCAAGCAACTGATCCTGTGCTACCAGGAGGTTGGCCTGGCCTTACCTAAGCGGGGACATTGCCCCAATAAGGGCAGCCCAGCGATCTTCGGATCTGGGGCCTAGCTAATCCTAGGAGCCACACACCAGAACAGGATGCATTCACATGCCACATGACAGGAACTGTACAACAGGATACCCAGAGCCAGAATACACAGCACACAGCAGCCAAAATGCAACCACTAGTAACAGATGATAAGCTGAATATAAATACCAGGTATTAGTTGACATTTTGTACAAAACATGAAAGCTAGCAGGCCACTTTACGGCTCCTGGTTATACTGCTAGTCCCTACACTAACCAGGAGTCCATCAGAACCGAACACAGTTTACACAGCACGCTGCAACAGGACAGGACACAGATCGCAGGTCATACAGCAATCTTACACAAAACTGACAGAATTTAAACAAACAAACAAACGACATGAACCAGCATACACAGATCACACAGCAAGCTTCAACAGACAAGGATTCATGACTGCTTACCCTGAACACCAGACAGACTGACCAGCAGCTTGGTTTATATGTGAGCACAGACCCCAGAGATTGGCTAGCAGGAAAGAAGTACCACACCCAGCCAGCTCAATCAATTAACCCTGAGAGTGCTGTGCTGCTGGAAGCACAGTAGTACAACTTGTCTCAACAGCGCAACATCATGTGCTCTTGGATGGTTGGAGTGGTATTTTTTGATCTTACATTCCCATGGATGCGGTATGAGGGGATGTCTACTGACTTAAGAAACACTGGTATATAGGATAGATATCAGCGTTCGTGAAGATGGTGGTGATAATGGCAGCTCATCTTCTCTTCTTTGTTTCCCACTCCTAGCTCTGAAGTCTGCAGCTCAATCGTTAATTGTGGAGGAGAGGCCTGAAGTAGGCATGCTACTGCACCTACACAAAACTGCCTCTCTGTATTCAGAGGCTACTACTTGAACAGGGAGGGAGGTTGAGGAAGAGACAGCTACAGCATGAGGCTGGATTCACACAAACGTATATCGGCTGGGTTTTCACACCCTGCCGATATACGTCGTCTCTCTCTGCAGGGGGGGAGCCTGGAAGAGCCAGGAGCAGTGCTCTGAGCTCCCGCCCCCTCTCTGCCTCCTCTCCGCCCCTCTGCACTATTTGCAATGGGGAGAGGCAGAACGAGGGCGGAGCTAATTCTCGGAACTTAGCCCTGCCCTGCCCCGCCTCCTTTCATCGCAAATAGTGCAGAGGGGCAGAAAGGGGGTGGAGAGGAGGCAGAGAGGGGGTGGGATCTCAGTTCCTGCTCCTGGCTCTTCCATCCTCCACCCCTGCAGATGAGGACACCGTATATTGGCTCGGCATGAAAACCGAGCCGATATACAGTCATCTGAATCCACCTTGAAAGAGAGAGCAGGATGCGGCTGACTGTTCGCCCCTTGCCCCAGGTGAACTCTACAAGGCAGCAGGTGGTGGGAGTTTATGTGACCAGGGGTGTAACTATAGGGAATGCAGGGAATGCATTTGCTCCCATTTCAAGGACCCTTAGGGGGCCCATAAGGCCTATCCTCTCCATATCGGGAGCCTAGTAGTATGAATAAAGCATTATAGTTGGGGGCCCTGTTACAGATTTAACCTTGGGGCCCAGAAGCTTTAAGTTATGCCCCTGCATGTGACTGTTCATAAATGCTGTGTTGATGTTGTTTACATCACAAGTCCTGGGAGCAAACCTAGCTGTGGGCCTGATATTGCTGCTGTGACATGTAGTACATGAGGCTAGTGATATTGCCCTTTTGTTTTTCTGCAACATCCTACTCCCTGACTTAGTAGGGTGCTGCCCTACAAGGTCTGATATATCACAGTGAGCATTTGGAGCTGGCACCTCTATTTTCCACACTCCCCTGGCAACACATTGCCTGTGGAGAGCTGACCACATGCACTGACCCAACCCTCAGCTACATCTTCGGAGGAAAAAAATGGGTGGGCATTCAATGTCTTGGTCATTGCTATCTGTGTGAGGCCTGACAATAATTTGTAGTTCCCAGACTGGCGACTTTGAACGATGTCTGAGGCTGCTGACATGCACTGCGTGTATTTGCTGTTTCCCTGTATGGTTTTCTTTTTGTTTTATATTATACAAAAAGGCACTAAAAAAGATGCAATCCCTGTGGTGGGGTTATGATATGTGAAAACAGAAGGCAACAGAGTATAGCTGATACCTTTGTTAGCTCTACCTATTTGGTGCAGCGTAATTGTATTCCCCAAACCCCACCGCTAGCTGCATTAGGTCTGCAAATAAATCATAGGGGCTAAATTGGCAACTTTGAACATTGTCTGAAGCTACAATCAGAGAACTTATATATTCCCCATAACAAAACATATTTGGTCTGTCTGCTTTGCTGTTATAGACAGTGACAGCAGCAGAAATATACCCTCTCCAATGTACAGACCATGTTTCCCATAGGCATATAAATGTGATGTATCTTTATCTGCTCCCTCCAATAAAACCCAATCTAAGTTCCCTGCTGGTACAGTGTAATTGGCAGTAGACTATCACCTTCTGTATGACCATTTTCTTTGGGAGGCCCAAAGAACCCCAGTTCGACAGTATTAAAAGGAATAACCATATGACTATTGAAGCAAAAACGAGAGTGAAACCGAAGGTTGGATTTACAGATTTTTATATGGTTCAGGGGTCAATTAGCTTTAAATAAAATGTTCTAGAATTACTGGGTGAGGCCAATCTTAGATCCTCTGACACCCCTCCATGTGCTCCATAGTATTCACAGTTGTTGTCTATGGTGCCTCTACAATTTTCTATGGTTTTTGGAGGTGTTGCTAGTTCCCATTTCCATCCTGTAGTACTCTCTGTTTTATAATCTAGAACACAACAGTTAATGTTTCCCCCTATATTTATTCTATGTACAGAACACCAGATAAGATGGATCTCTAATAAGCTTCTACTCCATTTTATACTAAAACCTTCCCTTGAAATATTACTCCTAAATTCTGTTTGAAAATCCACTTTAAGTTAATGTTTTGATGGATGAACATAAAGGGACAAACTCTAAATAACAATGAAAGTAAATAACACAGAAATACAATTGCTTTCAAGGGTAACGCAGGGAGATCAAAAGAATTGGTTGACAAGCCAAGTGAAAATCTAAAGGAACAGACGGATTACCATTGAAATCAAAGCAAGATAAGAGTGTTAGCATTTTAATATTACATTCAGAGAGTTCAGCAAGCATCAAAACTCTATAAAATTATAGTCTTATTCTCTACAGCTTTTTACAATGAACACGGTGTCAAACTATAGGGCATATAATAAACTTTTACTTATGTTTATTACTGCATACAACATGCAATATTTGATGGCCAACAGCAAGGCTGTCTGGGATGATTTAGTGAATCCTGCACTGAGCAGGGGGTTGGACCAGATGACCATGGAGGTCCCTTCCATCTCTACCATTCTATGATTCTATGATCTATGAAGGCTAGCCTTCTAATTGATATTGCAGAAGATATGAATAACAACAACCTGAATGCCAGATATTACATGGCATAGTAACAAATGCATATGTAGCATTGCTTTAATGATCTGCTTATATTCTAACCAGTTAGAATAAGCATATACATTATTTCAATTATTCCACTATTAAGTCATGTTCCTTTCATTTTTACTAGGAATAGTGTCATATAGTTGCTAATGGTTGATCTTTGTATTCACATGAACTGGTTTGATCGCCATGGGGTTGGCCAGTTTCATGCCATCATCTGCCGAAGAGCATCCTGGTATGCACAAGAGAAGCCAAGAGTGGAAAAGTGAGTTATTAAAGGGGTCTGATTTGGGAAATGAATATTGAAATTTGGTCTGGGATATTGTCTAAGCTCTGAATTTTGGTGCCTGGAATGGGGTCTGAATTATGGAATATAGTCTGAGATCTAACTACTGCTCAAGTAGTGACTAGTGAGTAGGTTCATTTCAGCCTACAGACAGGCCCCATATGTGCCTGAACCCCTAAAGCAGTGCAGGGTCCGAGGAGCAGGCCCTCAGCTAAGGAGATAGCGGGGTAGAAATGTTAACCTTGTCACATGGGCTCTACCATCTCCTTCCCGTGGTGGAGCTAAGGATTGCTACCTTGAGACTAGCTGGGGGTGCCTGCATATAGTAACTGGGGGTTACCTTAGGTCCAGTTGTCATTCGTGACACCACCGTCCCTTCTCCTGGAATGGATCTTGTAGATGGAAAAAAAGAGTCCAACACCAGAAGAGTATATTTTGGAACAGTACCGAGAATGGTCGAGCTGTGAGATGAGGAGGACGCAGTTTACCGCAGTGCCACCACTGAAGACCATTGGGACGCTGAGGACCAGGTGAGTATAAAGCCCCCCCTTCCCCCCCAAAAAAGACACTGTGCCCTTTTGGGGCAAAAATTAATAGAAGACAATGGTATAGAGGACTCCTAGGAAGAACCGGCCCAAGCTGAGCAACAGGTAATCGTTCGGCCCCCTCCATACTCCACATACACAGACTGACTTGACAGCCTCTCTGTAGTGTATGCATCTCAGAGTCCCTGTCTCTCTCTTGCATTGCATTCTTGCAACACATATATCAAGCATCATCACATGACCACAAACGATACAGACAAAACGATACATTTTCCAGACAGGACAGAACATACCAGACATTAACCCTTTCAGTCCTGCAAACAGTGATACACATAAATCTGATGCACTCTACAGATAAGACGCCAACAAGACAATGACACGAGACAGACATAGAACATTCTGGAGGGGATCCCATAAACTCTAGGCCACTGTGGCAGTACCATCTGTCTTGACCCAATAGCATTGTTAACTACTGGAGAATGCTAAATATTCTCTGCACATTTTATTATTCATTAGACATAACTGACTACTAGAACATCTAAAACGGCCAATTAAATCCCATGTACATGAGCCTAGTATCTTCTATAGTGTAGTAATTTGATGCATTTTTACAAATGGACATAATCTAATATTAATTAAGAGGAAAGAGCCTTTATACAAAAGATTTGTAATTTTCCTTGCTATATATAATAATACAAACTTTTCTTCTTTGCATAGTGACTTCAGTAATAGTGCTTAGCCGCTCAACAGCTGTCACAATGACCCCCATGATATCAGTCCGGACGATCTTCCCTGTAGATATACAAGAGGTTAAACATATGCTACACGCTACCATGCTGGATGTATTAAATGTGTCTAAGCGATTCAACCTCATGTCAGATCCGGTAGGTGTTACTAAATAGCTCAGGGGATTTAAACATACCTGACAACTCTTTACCCATGCAAGGTTGATTCTATACTGTGTATAGACTTGGAGCTATTGGCAGCTGTAGAGGAAGGGGATAATAGCGCAGACTTCATAAGATCACGGTAAGATTTAATAGCCATAGTTTATGACAAGCTTAATTGCTCAGTAATATAATGAAGTAAATGAAGGAATACTCAGGATGTTAAAAGTGCAGACTGTGTGGGTAAGTCGCAGCGAACAAGTAAGCACTACCTTCTAATCATGCATTAGCACAGCAAGGCCTTCTCTCATCTGCTTTTTTGCAGTCACAAGAAGAATAATGAAATCTTGTTTGCAGGGGGATTATGGATTCTGGCAAAATGCAGAGAATGCAGAAAAGGAGACCATGAATTATGTCTGAATGCTAGCTCCTTTCTACCATGCCCAACCTGGGAATACTTGCAGCACTGGCAGTTTGCATTCTGCCAGCCACAGTAAGAAGAGCGGAGTAATTAAGGTAATTGGAAGTGATGGATTCACGTCCATCAGTTAGTAAAGGGAGAGAAAAAACTCGACTAGACCGAACACTATGACTTACTTCACTGCTTAGTAAATATGAAGAAATGTGTACAGACTGGTCAATGATATTCTCCTATACTTCCTTCTGTGTATAGAACTTTACAGCTAACCCTGTCACTGGCGAGCGGTAGGGATCGAGGTGTGAAAACCAGCTGGTGGCCTTCAAAAGTTGACTGCTGCCGCACTGTATTATTAATACTGCGCCAAATTAAATGGAATAATTTATTGGCTTGGGCTTCAAAAAGGACTTCCTCAAAACTTGCAATAAAAGAGTGCACCTCACAAAAGTATCTGGAGCATCTTTTCAAATCAGTGGGGCTTATATATCTGGCGTGACTGTGTGAGGAGAGTAAAAGCAGTAGGTTGGAGATCTGACAGATTTGTATGTCTGAAAGAAGAAAGTTGCTTCAAGCTGGAGAATAGTTTTTTTTTTCTTCCGAGTGTTCATTTTCTGTTTCTTTACCACCTGCCGGGGTGAAGTTTTATCATTGTTTAATTCCTACCTTGGAAATTAGACAATTGCAGCTGACTAGCGGCTGAGCTGCTGCTGGGGAAATACAGTTCACATTATACTTCACTGACGGGAACTCTCCACGGTCCTGAAATACCTCTTTTCATGTCAACTAGGGACAGATACAGTATTAATCCATGTGGTCTATTACAGCACACATCTGGTAAGAACCGCAATATTAGGACATGGAATCAACAGAAATTGCACAAGAAAATCAGTGGTGATAGCATATAGAAGGTCACGGACGCCCTTTAAAGGGGTTTCCTGACAATTAAAAAAAAAAAAAGAAGGCTGTTATGGCCGATAGTGCCCCCTGTTTTCTGCTACCGCCGGGCATAGCCATCGATGTCTCATGCATTGTCTACACCTCTTATCGATTTACTAATCTTACAGAGTACAATCGCATATCTAGTCCACCTCTTAAAGGGCCAGTGTGCATACTTAGCTTTTCGGTCCCTAACCAATGGCAGAGGTGTAACAATGACAGGCAGAGGTGTAACTTAAAACGTCTGGCCCCCAATGCAAAATTTATTACAGGGGCCCAACTATAATGCTTTATTCACAGTACTGGGCTCCCTATATGGAGAATCGAGGCCTTATGGGCTCGGGTGCAACCGCATCCTCTGCATCCCCTACAGTTACGCCCCTGCTGACAGGTACAAGGCTATTTAGGGCTATTCTGACCATTAGTAAGTGCCTGAGAAATCAGTCTCTACAGTACAAAGGGGCTTGTTGTTTCCCATCTGATCTCCTAACAATAGACCCATTTTTGAGCCAATCAGATCTCCTGATTTCTCAATGCGTGATTCCAGTTCATTTATTGACTATGCCCTTCTCCATCCACTATCTGCCCAGACTTTCAGCCTGTTTCTCGACTATACAAGACATTTGCCTAGCCTGACCCTTAGCCTGTTCCTCAATCACACCAGTTATCTGCTAACCTTTTCCTCAGCTGACTCCTCAATACATCTCTGTCTACGTCCTCCAGTACTGCATTATGTTTTTTTTCTGACCACATAAGGTTAGCTGTCTCAAAACTGAGTCTATTTTACAGGTTAGATGTCCCACTGGTTTAGTGCAGCCACTTTGGACCTTGCCAATCCGGTCAAGTAGGCTTCTGCAGTGGTAACTTGCTGCCAATTCTTCACATGACCCCTGCAGCCAATCATTAGCCTCAGCAGTCATGTGTGCAGTAACAGCATGTGACCACTGAGGCCAGTGATTTGCTGCAGTGTTTATGCGAATAATGAACAACCTGTGACTACTTCAGGATCTTCCGGGACCAGAGTGGAAGGACTTGGAGTAGCTGCATTGTGCTAATGGGACATCTATATGGTGAGTGCTGCATAGTTTGTTATTTCGTTCAATTTTTTACCAGTTTTTGAAGTCTCAGAACACCTGTTTGACATACAACGGCTGAAATATTTACAAAAAATACATAACACACACTGTTGTTCTCTAAATGTAAATCTATATGTAATTACATTTAATTAATTAATTAATCTAATGAAATGAAGTATATGAGACTTTAACCCCTTAAGGAAATGGCCTATTTTGGCATAGAGCATACAGTGTTTTTGGGGGGTATTTTTATCTCCACTTTTCAAAAGCCATAACTTCTTTCTTTTTTTCCGTTGACATGGCCGTATGGGGGCTTGTTCTTTGTGTAGCGAACTATAGTTTTTATTGTTACCATTTTTGGGTGCACATAATGTGTTGTACAACTTTTATTATTTTTTAATACAGGGAGAGAAAACAACTCTGCCATTGTTTTTTATTATTTTTTTTACAGCGTCAATCATGCTGCATAAATGACACAATACATTTTTTTCTGTGGATCAGTTTGGTTACAACGATACCAAAATTAGTATAGTTGTTTTAGGTTTTCCACTTTTGCACAAAAAAACCTCTTTTTTAAAATTACCCTAGCAGCTATGATCACTATTATAAAGCATTGCAGGACTTCTGTCCTGCAATGCCTTATCGCTTGAAATAGCGATTATAGGCAATGGCAAAGCAGGAAGCCTGTATCTGGTGTCCTGTTGCCTTGGCAACCCATCGCCCCCTCTGCAATTGCATTGTGGTGGTTGGATTATGTCACAGAGGGAGCATGCTCCCTCTGTGAATCCTTTCCATGCCACCATCTTTATAGATTGCAGCATGTAAAGTGTTAACAGCGGGGCGTCGCTGTCCTTATGCACCCCCGCTGTTGCAGCAGGATCCCTTCTTATCTTGCGCTATCCATAAGGCATAAGTGTATGCCTTGTTGAGTTAGGTACCCTGCTGCCAGGATATACACATACACCCTGTGGCGTTAAGGGGTTAAGAGACCTTTACTGGAAAATGAATGTCTCTTTCCATCTGGATGGCAGAAGTTCTTTTTACTGGTAGGGTTTGTATTTTATGGATAAACGCTCCTTACATATGAATGACAATGGGAGAAATGAATGCATGAGGTACCGTACCATTAGGGATAAACAAGTAATACACTTCATAACTCGCGCATCCTTGGATGCTGATTTAACTGCAGATATGCACTCTATCTCGTCCCTGAATGTAATTTAACATTATTTTGGTAGCTCGGCAAGAAAAAGTGGCGGATGTGTTAATTTTCTGTGAGAACAAGCTGGATTCTGATGAAGAAGAACCTGAACCATCTGTGCAAGGTTCCTAACAGATACTCAGCATAAAGTAACAAGAGGGTGGAGGGGCTGAGTGGAAACAGCTGCGGATCTTTAGGTCTGATAACCTTAAGCTGTCCTATACACAGCTAAAAGCTCACAAAGGCATAAATCCTATTCAAACTCCATTCAGATGTAAGTGACTCCAATATTCTTACATAAGAAGCAGTAAATGTCCAACCTTTGGAAAATAGGTACTCAAAATATCATGTGAAATCCCGTATGGTAGAGCTGTAAATCAGATCTTATACATTATATGTCTGCGTAGCTCAGCAGTGAATACGAGGAGTCTCTGGAAGCATCAGCCTATTACCACACTATACAAACGTGATAGTAATGAAATGACTAAGAAAACTCCTCACTCTTTTCACTGATTGAATAGAAATGTTTTTTTTGTTGTTGTTGCGAAGGTCAAATAGATATTATTGTAGCATCATGAATAATTCATAAACTACACATTACTAGACAATTACTGGACAATTCTCCAAGTATGTAGAAGCATTGCATCTAAAAATGTACAGAATTGTCTTATGAAGACCACCTTTTCAGTATGCCTTCTTCAAAGCATGCAATAAGTACGTTGTAGACCTCTATTCAGGGTCGGAGTCAATAGTCTGCCAGAGCAGCTTGCTCTGGAGGTCCCGAACTGTTCATGTATTACATGGTCAGCCATTCATATGAATAATTACGTTTCCGTATACCAGCCGCTGCCAGCGAAATGTCAGACCAGGTGCAGGTCCTGTAGATTACAATAGCTAATCACTGGGGGTTTCTTAAGTCCGGTACAATGATCCCTATGGACTGTTTCATTTATAGTAAAAAGAGGTTCTTTGATGGAAAAATTCCATTACATCTCTATGTCTCACAATTTGTTAGAGAGTACATTGAAAATAACTTGAATGGAGGTAATCAAGAAGATATGCTTGATTTGAGTTTTATCAATTTTGAACTCATTAAAGCTGGCCATTAACATAAAAAAAATATTTCATGGCGGTTCCCTAATTTGGAGGTCTATGAGGACAAAGCAATGATCCTTTAAATGGGTTGTCCAGGACTTTTATGGACCTTTGCTATTGATGACCTATCACCTTAGGATAGGTCCTCCATAGTTGATTGGCGGCAGTCCACCACTTGGAAACCATGTTGATCAGCTGATGCTAAGGCCCACTGTTAGAGCAGACATTGCTGTCAACATTGCTGTGGCTCAGTTCGGTGCTCAGGCAAAACTCCCAATTAAATTATTTGGGAGCTGTGCCTACAGTACTAAACCGGTCCACTACATTATGGACAATGCTGTCTGTTTCCAGAAAAGTGTGCTATAACAGAGGGCCTTGGGATCAACTGATCAACGGTGACCCCAAGCGGTGGACACCAACTGTTGGACTATTGAAGATCTATCTTGTGGATGAGTCATCAATAGTAAAAGTCTATAGAAGTCCTGGACGACCCCTTTAATAACTCCCATTCAAGAAATTTACTTAAGAACTAAAGGATTGGATTTTAACCTGCCCAGCAATACTTTACAACTTATTTACAGTTTTGTCATTCACAAGGCCACTCTCGCACATGGTGTCGGCAAAATGGTGTTTTGCCAGGATTTTTACCACCATTTTTGAATGTGTGTTACTGCATTCAACAAGGCTTTACGCGCCCCATCATTGTGATGGGTGATGAGTTGTGTTAAAAAGTGCAAAAACGTGCCATAATAGAGCAGGCAGTGCTTGAAAATCACCGCGTTTGAGTGCAGGTCTGCGAGGCCCCATTGAAATCAATATGAGCGCTGTACCACAATTATCGCAAAGCTCAAAATGCTGCAGTAATCGCGGTAAAAGTGCATGTGTGAGAGCATGTATGCTCTTTTTAAAAATGCAAATTGAGTTATGGTGCCAATATATAGTATTGTCTCTACAGATGTCAATAGTCACATGATTACTAAAGCCACCTTGTGACCACCAGCATATTCAAATAAAATAGTGGGGGAACACTTGACTTCTGAGCAATGCAAGACGATTTTGAAGAGATATTGTTTTTTTGAGAATCTATGTGAAGTACTATCATAGTATTATGGGGCCTCATGTGGCGCAGTGTTTGGGCAGCAGTGTGCAGTCCTAAGCTCTCACTCACGACCTGAAGGTTCAAGGACAATCCCTGCTTGGTTCACTTAGCCAGCTTAAGGTGAGAATGACATCACTGAATGGCTGTGATTGGTTTATCGAGTGCCAGCTGTGATTGGCCGGCGCTTGATCCAATCACAGCGCTTCCTCACACAGCGCTGATGGCGGGGATTTCAAAACCAATCCAGGGAGATGGCAGCGAGGAGAAGACTGAAGCAGCTTGCCGCATTGCCGGGGAGAGCATCGCGCTGGGGACAGCATCACGCGAGGGTCACAAACGCCGACTGAGAGGTGAGTATTGAGCCGAGGGGGGCTTTTTCAGCACATTTTTTTGTGCTGAAAATAAAGCTATTATGCAGCTATTTTGCATGGTGAAGTGTGTAGACCTTTTATGGGACACACTATTTACATTTTTTTGGCTGTAATGGAGTGGAATGGCTCCCTTATGAAGAATGAACTGTGATGATGCTTCGGATGAAAGCCTAACCCCTTGTTGATGCATATTACCCATGAAGCTCCATCCATTTTTGGTTACACTTCACCCACAAAGCCTCACACCTTTTGTCATATGGCCATGCATCATCAGTAATATCAGAGAGTGTAAGGATCTGTATATAACAGGCTATTGGGTGCCATCATAGTGTGGTGCATGTTGCATGGCAGGAACTCATCCTCCAGTAGGGGAGGAGTAATGAAGAATGCCATCAGGAAGACCCAAGTGAGATTAGAACAGGCCCAGTCAGTGCAGGAGAAGTGGGCTTTGTATAAAGCCAATGAGGTTCAGGTGTGTGTAGTCCCTGACTAAATACAAAAGTGCAGCCTGCACCCTGCAAGAGGCTGCCAAAGATTTAGCTGCAGGGAGAGATAGAGTTTACCTCATGCAGAAGGCAGATGGCCTGTGACAGTGATGAGACATGAATGGTATTTCATGCAGGAGAGGAAAGCCCACCATGGCTGTGGTGTGTGATCAATGCCATGGGGCGGGAATGAGATCCAAGAGAAATACAACAAGTCTGGTGCCACCAGGTCACAGGAGTCTATGCTTTGGGCTCTGCATCACCCCTACAGTTGTGGAACTGCAGGATGAGTGAATGACCCAGGGAGTGGACACTGCTATGTAGAAAAAAGACCATGCACCAAACGAGCCCCCTGCATCACCCCTGTTTCCCGGAGGTGTCCTTCAGGACAAAGCATCTGTATAGACTATGGATAGCTGCCCCTATCCTGCTTGTTGACTATGGAGAATATGGGAAACTTGTACCTCTTTGTGGCTGTCAGGCCTATTAGATATTTTGTTTCCAACTTTTAAGTATTGTGTCCTCCCATGGAGTGATTAACGTCACACCATATATCAACATCTTTTTGTAAAGATGTAGCAAAGTTTAACTTCATTGTAATAATTTTCAGCGGCAAGTTGACTTATCTTAAGCTATTTAAAATCAACAGTCCTCTTATCTTAACACAACCCACTGAAATAGCAAGTAAAGGCCCATTTAGACACAACGATTATAGCTCAAAAATCGCTCAAAGCCATCTTTTGATCGATAATCATTGTGTGTAACTGCACTAACATTGTGCAGTTTTTGATAACCCATCTCTCAGTGTGCTGAAAGACAATGATGAGTCTTATCAGGGATTCACAGTGGGATACAGTTGATACTATTGTTTCAGCTGTATCCCGCTCCCTGATGACAGGCTGGGTATGAAGAACAGAGCAGTCCAGCTGCGTTCTCCATACCCCGCAGGCAGTGCTCAGCTGTATAACAGCCGGGCGCTCCGTGCAGAAAACAGCCGGAGGCAGAAGACAAGCGAGGCCACCCCATTTGTCTTCTGCATCCTCTGCTCAGAGCATTCAGCTGTATAACAGACGGGCGCTCGGAGCAGGGAACAGCTGGATGCAGAAGGCAAACAGGGACACCCCGCTTGTCTTCTGCATCCTCCGCTGGGAGTGCTCGGCTGTATGACAGCCGGGCGCTCCCGGCAGGGAAAAGCTGGAAACAGAGAACAACGATTATCGCTCAAAAGTCACTCAAAAGACATCTTTTGAGCGATAATCGTTGTGTCTAAATGGGCCTTAAACTGTGACATAAAGCATTTTCTTAACATATTAAAGGGGTTTTTATTTTTTTTTACTGATGACCTGTCCTCAGGACAGCTCATCAATAAATGGTGTACAGGGGTCCGCCACACAAATTCCCACCAATCAGATGATTACCGACATCATTGTCACTATGGAAAGGCATTGCAGCCTGGTTTGGTAATGACTTCAATGGGAGCTGCACTTGCAATACCAATGCAAGCCACAGCAATATGGTCAGGGTAATCTGCTTCCTATAATTTCCTACAGCAATGTAATCAGCTGATCGACAGAGGTCTGAGCGGTGGATCTCCGCTGGTCATCTATTGATGACCTTTCCTGGAGACAGGTCATCAATAAAGACAAAATTTAAAAGGTCCCAGACATCCCCTTTAAATGTCAAGCAAAACTTTGCTATCTGTAGCTGCCCTTTTCTTTCCCACAAAGATTTCCTAGATAACACAATTATAGCAAGCTGTCAGTTTCAAGGAATATTAGATGTATAAGAGTTTTCTGCCTCCTGATATGCATAGCAATGTGATCATTCACTGATAGTGAACAGAGATCTTGAAAAATGAGTAACTGAAAGAAAACATATGTTGTAGGACTTTTAATTATAATTAATCTGTATTCACAAAAATGGAAAAGTGCTTTAGATATACAATTGCAGTATAATTTTTATACGTCTGAAAATTGACAATTTTTCTTGTAATGAGAAACCCTTTAAAGCGTATCTGAGTTTTCAACAGCTTTTCTAAAATACATCTGGTTCTCCTTAAACCCTTATTTTTTGCTGTTTACACCCTGTTTTAAGCCATTTTTTCTATTGCTATGCTGTTTACAATCCAGTTTCAGGCAGGGGCATATAGTAAGCCTAGGATTCTGCCGATAGTACACTGTTCTGACTTTCTTGCCCTTACTTCCCATGCTGCACTGCACTGTCTCTGCTCCAATCAGCAGGGAGGCATTATCTGTATGTCCACCCCTCTGCTTTCCCAGGACGATCACGCATTTTGAGACATTCTGGCTAATGGGCCATTTACATGGCGAGATTATCGCTCAAAATTAGTTCAAATTAATGAATTTGAGCAAAAATAGTGTAGTGTAAATGCACAAAAATCGCTCACTTTTCCTTTCTAGGTTGTTGGGCTTACTTTTTAGTAAGCTTAAAAACCATCGCTGGATCGCGGGCTTATCATTCTGTCTAAGCGCTCCCCGATCAGTACTTCACATAGAAGGTGAAGCACTGAGCGAGCAGCTGATGAGAAGCCCACAATCCAGCTGTGAAGTGTTTCAGTTTAAATGCTCTGCACGACAGCTGACGACCTTAGCAGTAGCGTCAGCACTCAAAACAGTCATTTACCCGACTGTCAACCCATGTAAAGGAGCCATAAATAGTTAGTAATGTATGCACAAACATACACACACCCACATGCTGTAACAAAGGAGAATCAAAGACTATGAATACTCTTATCACAGTGTCTGCAGATCTGTCAGCCTGCAGCCTGTAAGTGCAAGGGAGCTGTCTGTGAAGATAGCTCCTTGCCCTGTGGTTATGGAAAGATCCATGAGTCCTTCTTACTTAGGAAACTTTGTACCTTATAAGTGAGAGTAGATTGTGGAGAAAGTGCAAGGGAGACCCCCATGAAGCAGTCGCTTCAAACATGATTTACAGTGGTAAGGCAACAAAACTTTTAATGCAAGTATATTGAAGAAAAGATAAGACTAATGCAAGCTAGTAGATGAGCACAAGTTGTCTGAAACGTTAGTGTCCCTTTAAGTCATCTATTCTACAGGCAGTCAGTGTTTCATCTGTTTAATTCAGTTACGCAACACACTTTATTCACGGCAGCGCTCTATAGCTACAGGAACCTTATATAAACATGCTGCAGGGGTAATAAGTAACTATTGCTACAGATGGATTCTCCATTAAAAAAATGTGAACAGACAGCTTATACAATGGGAAGCCAATCAATACATTTGAAGTAATGGGATAGAAGACATAAGCAATTGTCTTGAAACTGTAATTGATCTCCTTAGTTAAACATAAAGAAGAAGAATGTTTCAGCTTGACATATCCATTTCATGTTTGTACCAGATTACATTTTCTTAACCTAGTCACCATCCCTCTCATGATTATAATTGATCAGGCTGATGTTCTTCTTACGCAGTCACATATCTCTGGAATGACTGTGCAACAATCCAAAGGAGAAGAATACTACAGATTAATTGCAATTAATATCTACAGGCATGTAAGCAATGTGCAGAATTATAAGGTATGCATTACAGGGGCCTACCAGATAATAATGTGGCCCTGTTACATATCTAATGTAGAGGGTATGTTTTTAATAGATGCAGACAAGACAATATACATTATAGTACGCACATTGCAAGAGTGAATAGAGCACATTTTGTGCAAAGCCTCATGTCCACGGGCAAAAGAAGAATTAAAATCCGCAGCGGATTTTAACTCTTCTCCCGCCCGCGGATCCGCACCCTATAGGGATGCATTGACCACCCGCGGGTAGATAAATACCCGCGGATGGTCAATAAAAGTGATTTTTTTTTTTAAAAATGGAGCATGAAAACATCTGGACCATGCTCCATTTTCGTGCGGGTCTCCCGCAGGCTTCTATTGAAGCCTATGGAAGCCGTCCGGATCCGCGGGAGACCAAAATCAGAATATACTCACCTGCTCCGGATCTTCCCTTCGCCGCGGCTTCATCTTCTCTCCGTCGCGGCCGGATCTTTTTTCTTCGGGCCGGCGCATGCGCCCGGCACGCAACCAACGTGCCATGCGCATCCGCCGGGCCGAAGAAAGAAGATCCGGCCGCGACGGAGAGAAGATGAAGCCGCGGCAAATGGAAGATCCGGAGTGTGCGAGAGGTGAGTTTATTCTTATTCTAATGCCTCATGTCCGCGGGGCAGGAGGGACCCGCTACGGATTCTCCATGGAGAATCCGTAGCGGGCCTGATTTTCCACGTGGACATGAGGCCTCAATCGCATAATCATCTAAAATCCAATATACATATGTAGCAAAGTTTAACTTGACTGATAACTTTCTGCAACAACTTATCTTATGTTGTAAGTCATTGAAAAGTTAGTTATCTTAAAGTGACCTTTCGTTTTTTGGGCAAAATTCTATCCTGGGACAGGATGGTGAGGAGATACATTATCTGCAGTTGTTCTTCTCTATTACTTTTCCAATCTGCCAGTTTCTAGTCTTGATTTTGGCCAACCAAGATGGTTGCAGCAATTTTTTATCTACCTAAAGCACACTGTGCACTGCTGTCTTATAGGCCAGTGCTGATCAGGTGAGCAACTCTGGGCAATCAGAGAGCATGCATAGTGCATTGGTAGTCTAATGCTATCAATGCACTGTGGGATTTGGTAGTCAGAAGACTACATTGGCTATCTTGGATGGCTGAAAATGGGACCTGGTACTGATGGATTAGAGTTATGGCAGAGAAGAACAACTGCAGAAAATATATTCTGCTCCATCTTTGGTCCCAGGACAGAATTCCAAGGGTCGCTTTAACGCAACCAGACTCATTGTAAAGCAATTGAAAGGTCAAATAAACCATGACACAAAACGTTATCGTAACACTTTGAGGGTCAATCTAAACTTTGCTATGTCTCTGGCAAACAGGATATTGGGACCACTGAATAACAAAGGAAGCACTGAACCATAGTGCTTTCACACTGCCTTCTAGATAATGGAATCTGTCCTGGGATCTCCTCTGAAAATGAGATTCATATGAAACCATAAACTTTCACTAATCATTGTGAGACCAATAAAGTCTGCAGTTGACAAGGTTTATTTTGAGGGATAGACACTATTCTGTAAGCCAGGATCCTATTGCACACTGATGAGGGGCAAAACCCCCAAACAGTGGTCTGTGTATGGATTCTGGCTTGGTTTTCAATTCTCAATCATTGCTCTACAGACCTGTCTAAAAGGACAAGCTTTGATAGGAAGGAATGCTGCCAAACAATGGGTGGCGCCGCAGAGGTGTTGTTCCATCTTCCTTATTTGCATATTACCCAGAGGAGCATGAATGACCTTATAAGTCTCCTCACTCACCTTCTTGGTACTCTCCCTGAGGAGAGATGAAACCCTTCCTGACTTGTTGGAAAGTAGCAGGATTTAAGGAAATGTGTTCCATTGTAAAGACAAATACAATTACATAGAATTTCTAGAAAACATCAGCACATATTGACAGAGGTGCCCATTATTCAGTAAATTGAACATTTTTCTCATTTTTATTATAAACCAACATAGTGCTATAAATCTACTTCTGATTGAATGCTATAACAGTACAGAAATGACTTTATTCCCTTTTGACTTTTGGGGTGTAGAAAATAAAAGTAATTTTACAAAGTACAATTATGAAATGAGAAAAAATACAAGATAATAGTATAAATGCGCTAGAAAGAACAAAAAAAATCGTGCAGAAAAAGAAACCTTTCATAGGAGTAATTTTTAAAACTGAACTGCAGTTTCATATAAATATCATTGTTTAATTATACAGAAGTACAAAAGAGCTGAAGCTGTAATGCACTTCATCAAGTAAAAATGCTGCCATTACAAGGTGCCTGTTCTTTACATATAGAAAAGCTGCCTTTTTCTCAACTGAGTCAAATGACATAAAATTTTAATTATATACTCAGTCAAAAAAACAAGCTACTAGAAGGAGTTGTTCTTTAGCTGCAAAACTTGGCATGTATTCACAACTCAGGCAGATATGCAAATTATGAGAATTGTGGCGTGATTAGATGAACAGTCTTGCTACCTAAGGACCTGAAAGGGATTACACCTTTTGCCTATAAAAAGGCTCTCAGAGGCTACTTTATGCAGTGGACCTCTTTTTCCTTTTGTGTAGAGCTTGCTGACTATTAGGCGTACCTCCTCAATGTGTAGTCACCCGGGTGGTACTACAGGGTAGTCAGATACTCAGAAGTCCTTAATATCTGTTTATGAGCTCCTTTGGAGAGATAGAGGGCATTGTGTGGGAGAGAGACCTTGTCTTTCTCCTAATTCATGGGTTAAAGTTGTTCTGCTCAGCAACAGCTTGCTTCAGATTGGCTGTTTGTCAGTAATTTCCCTGATTGGTCAAGGGGGAGGAGTTGTGAGAAGCTCGGGAAAGGGAGCAGGGCAAGGCAGGAATTGAGTCAGATTGAAGAGAAGAAGTGCGGAAAACTACAGGAAGTGGAGGAGGAGTTAGGAAAGTTGTTGTCGGGAGGTGGAGAGAGGAGGTCGTGTGCAGTGCTGCAGCGATTAACAAGCTAACAGAGGTTGAGAGAGGGAGGAACAGAAATTGAAAGAAACAGTGTGGAGGACAAGACCCGAGTATAGTCTACACAACAGTGAGTGTAATTCACCCCTGAGAACCCAAAGTTAGAAGTGCAGAAGGCCCAGTTTTAGTCATTCCATATCTCTACCAAGTAATCCTTTGGAAATCCCCCCCCCCCCCAGATAACAGAGACTGGTGGGGTTATCTTTAGTAACCTTGAGAGAGAGAGTGTTGAAGAAAATTGCATGTGTTATTTTTATCCTTGGAGCAACTGTTAAAGTATATGTTAACTAAAGTCTGCAAGCTGTGAACTGTTACCACATGTTTCTCAATTATTTCTTTACCATCAATCCAGGTTCACCCTTCAAGGGTACTAGTGTCACGTAACACTTCACCAACGAACATCCTCATTGCTAGCTTAACATTACCACTGTGCCATTATGGGGAGGGACTGTGGAGCCACTGCTGACATCCATCTTGTTTTCCCCCGATGTCTTCCCCACAATGGCTGGTGCCCCTCTTGGATGCCGCAAATGTAATCAAACAGATTTCACCCAGTTAATAGAGTTTGAGAGGGGGGCATTATTGGAGAAGCTGGATGGTCGTATTCATGAATTGCCCACCATCTGGGCCATTCTTACCAGACTGTTAAGAGGTGTTAGGATGAGGGGATGCGTGAGGGCATGCAGACAAGGTGAACGGCTCAGATCATTTGACATGTCAAAGCAGCTCCAACTGTTTTGTTGTCTGCCATCCATGACAGGTGGTGCCATCGTTACAGGCCCCTGTGTTTGTCAGAGCCATTTCCAGGTGCATTTAATCGCACAACGCCCATTATGTGTACTGTTTTTGACACTCACCCACTGTCGTCTCCATTTGCAATGGTGTCTTGAACAACGAAACTGGACTGCTACAGAATGGAACAGGGTTGTCTTCTGCAACAAATCTAGGTATCTGGTGTGGGTTTGGAGTCAGACTTTCTGCAGCTGATCTGCAGTACAATGCTGGCTGTGGCCATTCCACTGGAATTCAGCCTTGCTTGGACCCAGCTTAAAACTTTACTTGTAGATATGGTGCCTGTGAGATAATAAATAGATAGAGTCTTTGTTGTGAAATGGCTGCAAATAGAGGGAGCTTACGCATAAGAATTTATACAGCCTTTTTTCATGACAATAATAAATTGAGAGAAAAGGGCTAGCATACTGAAAAGAGTCAATGGTTGGAATTCATACATTGAAAATATGCCGTTCAAATACTTGCACTTATACATATGTCCGTCCATACTTTTCTGCTTTTCTGTATATGTCCAGTTATGGAGCCAACTTTTCAAAACATGATTTTGCAATACTATATGTCTATTGTGGCCACACAGTGGTTGTGATCTGCATTGCAAGATTCAAGAGTTTTGATAACATGTTGCAATGTTCATATGAAACACTGCAGTCCTTAAGGGGCTTATCCAGGAATGATAGAATATGGCTGCTGTGAGTAAAGCCTGTGGATACCTGCCCTTGGATTTGGAGAAATCATATACAGATCAAATAAAAAAGGGGTGGTGGTTGAGTGCGTGGAGGAGCCCAATGATGGGAGAATTCATGAGCAACCTGGAGGAAGAAAGGATGAGGCAAAGGGTAGGGCCCCCAAAAGGCGCAGAGCCTAACACTACACTGTTCTGAACAGTTAAGCTTTAAGCTCTAACTAGAGATGATCGAACGTGTCCGTTACGGACACTTACGCACCCGGACACCGGCTTTCCCGAACACTTCAGTGTTCGGGCGTAAATGTTCGGGGGCCGCCGGGGGGTGGGGGTCGCCGTGGCAGCGCGGGCGGCAGCAGCGGGGAACAGGGGGGAGCCCTCTCTCTCTCCCTCTCCCCCCCACTCCCCGCCGCACCCCCCCGCGCTGCCACGGCGACCGCCGAACATTTTTCGCCCGAACACGGAAGTACTCGCAAAGTTCGGTGTTCGGGCGAAAAGGGGCGGGGCTGAACATGTTCGATCATCTCTAGCTCTAACCCCTACGGCCCAACCCCATCCCTTTCCCCCTCCAGTTTACACATGAATTATCCCATTCTAGAACGGGTTTCCAATAACCAAACTGACAGCAGCCATTTTATGCTATTCCTGGTCAACCCCTCTAGGCCTCAGTCACATAGGCATTTTTTCCCGCGATTTGCGGATCGCATTACAGATGCGCATCCGAAAATCGCATGACCGGGCCGACGATTCACTGAAAAATCTGCACCTAGAGCGTTGTCAGCGAAAGGGCCCGATCAAAGGAGCGCTGCCCGTTATCCTCTGCCACAGCTGTGGCACAGCTGTGGCAGAGGAGAACGATATTCGCCCATTGAATTCTGATTGGTCATTCAATAGCTGAGAGCTGCCTCTAATTGGTCCCTGCGCTCAGCCAATCAGAGGCAGTACTCACCCATTCATAAAATCATGAATGAGTGAGTGAGAGCTGCCTCTGATTGGCTGAGGGCTGTGACCAATCAGAGGCTGCCCATTCAGCAGGCGGGGATTTTAAATCCCCGCCTGCTGAATACTACAGAGAGCAGTTCAGGAGAACTGCCGGCCGGACGCGGCTGAACTCCGACTGCAGAAAAAAGGTGAGTACACTTTTTTTTAAATTATATTTACACATTTGCAGGATGCTTTTCAGGGAAGGGCTTATATTTGAAGCCCTTCCCCGAAAATTCATACAGCGCTTGCCGGCAGCCCATTGCTTTCAATGGAGCCGGCTGTATTGCCGACTCCATTAACTTCAATGGGAGAACAATGTTCTTCTCTGCCACAGTTCTGGCACAGCTGTGGCAGAGGAGAACAATCTTTAGTATATGTTCTCAATGGGGTCGGCACTGCTGCCGCCCGACCCATTGAGCGCATATATAGAACACAACAATTCGCAGAACGCAGATAGGCGCGTTCTGCGAATCATTGTGTCCTATAATTTATCGCACATCCGCATAAAAAAACGGACATGTGCCTGCTCCCATTGGGATGCATTGGGTCTATATATCTGCAGACTGCAACCGCGTCTGCAGATCAGACCAAAAAACGCCCGTGTGACCGAGCCCTTAACCAAATTATAGATAAACTAAGGGTTGCTACATCTGTATTAGAACAAACTGAAGATACTCCACAAATCTTACCATCTCATTCATGAACATCACCAGAAGTCACGACCCAAGGCAATTTTTAAGAAGACCGAAGCCTCAGCCTTCTTGGCGTGTGCATGCTATGAAAATGTTCCATTCAACTTTAATGAAATTTAGATGGTTTATATAAGTATCTCCTCAGTGAAGACCTTGATGAAGTCTTAATAAGATACTTACTGATATCGAACAAAGTCAATATCGGGCACAAGTTCCATGGCTGTTAATTTAATCTTTTGTGATAGGCTACACTTGTAACACAGGTGCATTTTTATGGCTTATACAAAGTTAGCATAAAGTAGAATCCTTTTTTATGAAGCCGGAGTATTACAGGCAATGACACCAGGTCAAGCTGGTCAAGTCTAATGAAAATGTAAACTTTATTTTAGTCCAGTAGCTGTCAGTAGAGCCTAGAAAGGAAAGCATTTCCAAACGATTCCATGTAAGTCAGATTCACCTTTCTGTTAATTAAACACTTGTTATCTAAAAATTGCAACCTACCAAAAGTGATAATGAAATTCTTAATTGTATTGCTCTGATCCTTCCATACTTTCGTAATAATTATGGGATTGACTCTTTCGAGGACATGCTCTTCTAGAGCTCTTCACAGCAAACCAAACACAAGCACATACAGCACTGTCTTCTATACGGGATGCTCATTTCATATCATCTTCATATACAAATAGCCAGTGTTCGTAAAAATTGCCATCCGGTTCCTTGAGCCCCTCTAATATTTTCTTTTATTCATTGTTCGAAATTCTTTCCTTGTGTTTACTAACTTTTGCTTCTGTCAGTTTGCCTTAAAGGATGCAAAGGAGAAAATGTTATTAATTTGTGTAAACTCCCCTCAATCCATCCTCTCACAAATCCCCCCTCCAGGCCCTTCTTCCTCCACACAGCTACGTTGCTCGCCTAGTGCTCTGTGAAAATGGTAAATGTGTCGCAAGCGATAAGACTTCATCGCTCAGCTCTGCGAGATTTCTATTTGGATAGGATGGCTGCAGCACGGTGCTGTCAGCCTGTCTCCCACTGAATGAAGAAGTTTAACAAACTGGAAAATGGAAGATCACTGAGGCTTGTTGAGTAGGAAACAGAAATTGCTCCTTCTTCTAGTTCTCCGGGAGCAGATTTTTTTCCATTTACCCATTTTCAAATGTTTTCAAGTAGTAAGATAAAGTTTTGAGTGTAAGAAGAAATTCAGTATACTGCACGTTACTTTATTCACTTTTCTCAAACATAACATTTGATGACACCGGCCACTAGTTTTTTGTTTCTTTTTTGTAGTTTATATATTTTTTGGATGTTGGCATTTACCTTGAACTCATATGTTTTAATGATATTTTGCTCAAATACATGCAGCTCAAAAGTCATATGGAAAGGTGGTATCTGCAGTTTTGGAGTGGGTCAAGAAGGGGTGTCATCTCTATTTAAGGAGAGCACCCAAAAAGTGTGTGAAGACACCTATGGGGGGAGTGGGTTGGTCGATGGCATCGTCTCTCTCCAAGAAGAGCACCCAGAAGAGGTGTGAGAAGACACTTGACATTGATTTGAAGGAATGCTGTCACCCAATAAGTGGCACTGCAGAGGTATCGTTCCATCTTTTTTATTTACATAAATTACCCAGAGGAGCATGCATGGCCGTATAAGTCTCCTCATTCACTTCTCAGGTGTCTTCTCACACCCTTTTGGGTGTTCTCTTTGGTGAGAGACAATGCCATACCCTAACCCACTCCTCCCTAGGTGTCCTCACACACTTTATATGGGTGATTTCCTTAAGGAGAGATGACACCCCTCCTGACCCATGTCAGAGGCCTCTCATCAGCTAAGTCAGAAATCTACTGCACACTGATGAGGGTCAAACACCCTGAAACAGCTTTCCGTGTATGGTTTTGTGGCTTGGTTTCCTATTCCCAATCATTGCTAAAAAGACCTGTACAAAGGGTCTGGCATTAATTTGAAGGAATGCTGCCATCCAATAGGTGGTGCTGCAGATGTGTTGTTCCATCTTCCTTATTTGTACTATTGGAGTGGTAAGTGGGTAGAGACCAGGAACCTAGAAGTAAGCAGCTAGGCCTATACATAGATATTATGCCATATTATAGTGGCACCCCTTGTTTTCCAGCACCTAAGGCACATGACCTACTAGCACCTCTTTGCCACTGTGCTGTGTCAGAGGAATGGCAAGGATCCTTTGCAGAGATAATATGATGGTTGCTACAGCTGATAGCACACATTAAACATGAGGCAAAGAATGGTCATAATACTCTGACATTTTCCTGAAAAGCCTTTTTCTAGGGCAAACCAAGAAAAAGCTGTTCCGGATGAAATTCAAGTCAAGCTTCCAGCCATACTTTGCCTCATGGATGTTAAGTCTTGTACATTTTATAATGAATCCATTCCTTATATTTTTATGAATACATAAATGAAATATTGAATGCAAAGAAAACAATATCAACCATCTCGCCACCACCAGTCATAGTTAAACAGGTCCATATCCATCTGCTGCTTCAGCTCCAGTGAATCTCAATTGTAGAAATGGAGTCTCCAGCACATGGATGTTGCATAAAAAATATTCTTTTCCCATAAACACTAAAGGCAAAAAGGTACAAGAGCTAAAGAAACAAAATAGAATACTCATGAGTTTCAGACTGTCTTCCTACTACTCTTAATGATAGATTCTATCATTAAGGACCCTAGGATTTTAGTATGAAATGCATAAGATGTACTGGCTTGTTTATTTGGTTTCTGTACCTTTTGGCTTTTAATGTGTATGGCATTAAGGTTACTTTCTATGTGATATACATGTTCTAGAGACCCAATCTCTTCTACAATGGATATAAAAAGTTTACACACCACTGATAAAATGTTAAAAAAAATCAAAAAGATGAATAATTTCAGATTTATTTCCACCCTCAGGGATCAGTCAGACGGGTGTTTTTTACATGTGGGTATTTGCACATGAAAAAAAAATTGCACTTCCCACGTAAAAAAAAATTGTGTGACCACGTCCATTGACACCCATATGTTCTATCTTTTGTAGGTGCGAATTGTATGCGCATGTAAAAATCGGACATATGACTGCTACCATTGAAAAGCATTGGTTCTATAGAGATGCGAATCGCAAATGCAAAAAACATGCGCAGCAAAAAATGCCTATCTGACTGAGCCCTCAATGTGATCTATAATAATTATATCTGTACATCTGTATCTGTATCTGATAATTATCTGTACAATTCCATTGAAAAACAAACTGAAATCTTTTAGGGTGGAAAAATAATGTGGTTGCATAAGTGTACACACCCTCTTATATTTGGGGATGTGGGGGTGTTCAGAATTAGCCAATCACATTTAAACTCATGTTATATAATAGTCAGTACACAGCAACCATTATTTACAGGGATTCTGATTCACGGTCAGCTGTTCTAATAGGATTTTCTTGACATTTTCTTAGTTGCATTTTTCAGCAAAAGCCTTAAAGAGCTACAGCACATCAAAGCGATCTGATCAGTCAGGAGAAGGGGACCAAAAATTTTCCAAGACATTAGATATACAATGGAACACAGTGTTTAGCACAACAGTGACATTACCAAGAACTGGAGGTCCCTCATAAATTGACGGGAAAAAAAACAGAAGAGAAGAGGTCTGGGGGTCCTGCAGCAACATTAAAGGAGCTGCAGGAATTTCTGGCAAGTCCTGGTTGTGTAGTGCATGTGTCAAGAATCTCCTGTATTCTTCATGTCAGGAAACTGGGGTCCAGGTACTGGAAGTCTCTGAAACTGCTCGCAACCCCTGTCCCTACATACTTGCCCCTCTGGGCTAAGCAGTCCCTAAAATCTCTAGGGATGAGGGACGAGGAGTCAGACTACAAACAAAACACTGAGACAAACAAACACAGAGGCTGGTCAAGTAATCCGGGTCGGCAACAGGAGGGTACACAGTACAAGGGGTCAGGTGAAGGCAAAGTCAGGGTCCAAGCAAGTAAATCAAACAGGGAGTCAGTTAAATCCAAGAAACGCGAGTGCAGCAGAAGATCTAACAAACACTGGCAAAGGTCTGTAGGAAGTGAGCAGTTTAAATGCTGTCAGAACTCCCACCCCAGCAGCTGATTGGGGCGGGGAACCTGACAGCAGCATGACCCAGACATTAAGCATGGAGTCAAAAGTAGAGACCCAGACCCTAAACAGCAAGTGCAGAGCAGAGACTCAGACATCAAGTAGTGAGTGCAGAGCAGAGAGCAGACATCCATCAACGAATGCGATGCAAGCACGCCCGGGTGTCATGGCAATGGGGACACAGGGCGGGCCGGTAATCCACGACTTCCCCAGCACCCCCACAGCCTGGGTAATAGGACCGGTAGTGTGGGCACCCAAAGCCGCTGGACCTGACTCTTCATATGTCTGGACTATGGAGGAGGCAGGCAAGATGGAAAGCCTTTTATAAAATAGAAAATCATCCAATCCCAACTATGTTTTGCCTAAACCTACATCAAGTCTGCCAAAGGTTTGTGGGAGCACGTGTTATGTTTTCATGAAACCAAGGTGGAACTATGGCCATAATTCCAAAAGGTATGTTTGGCGTAGAGTCAACACTATGCATCACCAAAAGAACACCATACCTGCAGTAAAGATGGTGGAGGCAGCATTATGCTTTGAGGCTCTTTTTCTGCTGCTGAAACTGGGGCTTTATGAACACTTCCAAATATCAGTCCACTTTGGCATGACAACCTTCAGGCCTCTGCTTTAAAGCTGAAGATGAAGAGGGATTTCACCTTTTAGCACAACAACCTAAAGCAGACCCCCAAATCAACAAGAGAATGGCTTCGTCAGAAGATCAAAGTTTTGAAATGGCCCAGACAGAGCCTAGACCTGAATCCTATTGAAAATCTGTGGCTTGACATGAAGAGGGCACTACACATGAGATGCCCTCGCAATCTGACATATTTCAAGTGCTTTTGCAAGGAAGAGTGGGCAATAATTTCCATGCCAAGATGTGCCATGCTGATAGATACCTACCCAAAAAGACTGAGTGCTGTCATAAAGCCAAAGGGCACATCAATTAAGTATTACTTTAAAGGTGTGCTTATTTGTGAAACCTATTATTTTAGTTTTGAGAGGGTTTTTTCACCCTAAAAGTTTTTAGGGATTTTTTCAATGGAATTGTACAAATAATGGACCCCATTGAAAGTGGAAATAATTCTGAAATGATTTATTTTTGTCTGTTTTTTTAAGGTGACAAAAACGTGGCATTTTAACAGGGGTGTGTAGACTTTTTGTAGAGTATAAATGAAACGTTGTTTGTGAGACAATATTCTGCCATGCTATTCCTTACTTACGGTTTTACTAAATAATTGGAGACAGTGTCACTTATGATTAGACTTGATGAGGCAACTGAAGAGGAATAATTCCGAAGCTAAGCGCAAGGTGAGACCGAGAGAGAGGAAAACAGAATTTCTAAGTTCAAATGTAGGAGACTAGAACAAAATTTGCTAAAGTACTGTGGTACGACCAGAACTGGACTCGCCACTGAAGCAAAGCACCCACCCTGAAAATGGTGACCCCGCTGCAGAGGCAATGCCAAGTTCAAAGTCGGAGAGGAACAAGAGATGCCGACCACGGAATGCCAAACCACAGAGTACTAGTGAACTAAACATGGAATACAGAACCCCTGAGCACAGATCCACTGAGCATGACAGCAGAAATATAATCAGCATCCTTTTTAAAAAGTAGGTGGTTAAAATACCCTCACAAAAAAAGGTGTTAAGGTGAAAGGGATGAAAAAAAGCCAGCCAGCCAATCAGCACTGGAACTGAAGGGAGATGTTAATCCCTCCATATCCAGCGCTAAATGGCACTGCGCATATTTCAGCCGGCGCATCATGTGGTCTGGGGCTGACCTTGTGATGTCACCCTGGACCAGTGCTGGCAATCAGAAAGTCACAGTGATGATGGGACTATGACAGACAAGGTTGTAGACATAGGTGTACTGTAAGGGGTTGCTGGGGTCTGGCAACCCGGCCCCTGCGCTGAGGAGGCACAGAGGCTGCCCTCCACCATATACATATGCACATTCAGTGCATTACCGGCTGGTCGCTCTGTCTGTAGCACCACACCGATCATGGGGCAGGCAGTGCCGACAACCTGAGAGGAAGCAGAGAAGAGCACAGGGATGATGTCATCATCGTGCTGCCCCTGCCTCCTGCTGGATGGTGGCTGCTGTGTCTGCCTGTCCTGCTATCACATGTAGAAGTGGTCCAGGCACCCCCAGGCTATGTGTAAATGTGTCTGTATACATATATGTGTGTGTGTTCATTGAATTTATAAATGGCTGAGTGCTGTGACCAATCACAGGCAGCGCTCAGCTGTCATTTAGTGGCTGAGCTCTGCCTGTGATTGGCTGAGTGCTCAGCCAATGAGACCAGTGCTTTCTGGGGGCGGGGATTTTTTAATCCCCAGCCTTCAGAACACAGAAGGAGACGGCTGTGGCGGAGAGAAGAGCCGGAAGGCTCTTCTAGGTGAGTATAATTTTTTTTTTCCTTTTTTTTTACAGCTAGGGATGATTTTCAGGGAAGGCTTATATTTCGAGCCCTTCTCTGAAAATCATTGAAAGCAATGGGATAACATCACGGACTTCTGCCACAGCTGGCTCGCAGATTTTTTCTCTGCACTGCGAGGCTTGAGAATAAAAATCGCACATGAGTATGAAACCATTGAAAATTATTGATTTCACAATTGGTAGGCACCCTAATAGACATAAGAAAAAGTACGTTTAATCAGATTCTCCTTTGCTAATTTTAGAACCTTGATGAAGTTGAATTCATATTTTAGACCGAATTAATGTTGAAAAGAGATAATTAAGGAGATTCTGCAAATGTTCCCTTCCAACTGTGTATATAAAAGTGCTCATTACAACATTTACAATGAGGTGAGGTATTAATTAGATATATTGTGACCTGGAAGGTTTTATTAAAGGTTCAGCATTCTTTGTGTCTTTTTCTGAAATTAAAATATAAAAATGCATAATTGTCCACTGTCCCAATACTTCCCTTATTTTCCACAAGTCTCAAATCCCAAGATATGTCCTAGATCCTCAAAACTCATGCAACCCAATATGACAGCACATGACTTTGGAAGGCAAGACACAGAGGAAAGAAATGGGGTGGGAATAAAGCTTTCAGTGGGAGACAGAGCCAAATGGTACAGTGATAGGAGAATTAATCAGTAGCCTGGAGGAGGAAAGGGCAAGCCCTGGGCAGGACAACAGGCAGGGGCACAGCCTAATGCGACACTGTTCAGAACTGTGCAGCTTTAGGCTCTGACACCTGTGATCTGACCCAACCCCTTCTCCCTCTGATCTGGACATGAATTCTCCCATCGTATGATGAGTTTTCACAAACCACATTGACAACCACCATTTTATCCTATTCCAGAACAACCCATATGGTAAGATGCAGAGGAGAGAAAGGGCTTTATTTGTTTATCACTAATGATTGCCCTCTGCACTGAACCCATCTATCTATGTACAGGTGTAATGGCCAAAATTATTATATTTAGTATAATTAGTATATTTAAATAAAACCTGTCACCACGAAAATTCTGTCCAATTCACTGACTTCATGTGTTAGAGCCTAGGATAAGGAAAAGCTGAGAAAAGTAACCCGTTATTGACTGTCAATACATGTTTTATCAGCGGTCACTAAAGGGTCTAGTCTAAGGTCATCACGGGAGTCTTGTGCTAGACATAGCTGAGGCTCGGCAGTCTACTGACAACCAAGCTCCTGCTCTAAAGGTCAGGAGTGGGGACACTTCTAATCCTGTCTGTTTAACCCCTTAATTGTTGGGGTGAATAGTGACTGCCATGGCAAATGGAAGCTATGGCAACTGGAGCCTGATCAAAGCCTTTAGGTCTTCCATGTAAGCTAACCTATTAGATCATGCCTCTAGCCATATCTAACAGGAGAGCTGTTTTAGGCATACTTCATTTTATGATTAGTGTTGTGTAGTACAGAATGCCAGCAAATTAACTGGGTCAGGAATGCAATCTTTTCTCCTTAGGGTGAGCAGCTAGAAGGTGAGTGAGTGAGGAGACTTATAAGGCCATTCATGCTCCTCTAGGTACTATGCAAATAAGGGAGATGGAACAATGCCACTGCAGCACCACCTATTGGAAGGCAACATTCCTGCAAGTCAATGTGTGGATTTTGGCTTGGCTTTCAATTCCTAGTCATTGTTACAAGGCTTCTATAAAAATTCTAACATTAAGGCCTCCTTCCCACGAGCGTGACGGGCTCCGCAGCGTAATATTCCGCTGTGAAGCCCGTCACGGCGCCCCCCAGAGCCCCTATACTTACCTGCGGGAGATAGCGTGAAATCGCTTCCCCGCCCACCACCGCCGCGTCACCGCTCGTCACCGCTGGTCACCGCCCACCGCTCTCGCGTCACCAGCCGTGTCACGTGACGCGGCCGGACCGCGTCATTTGGCGTCATATGACGCTCGGCGGTGGGCGGGAAAGCGTTTTTTCACGCTATCTCCCGCTGGTTACAGCGGGAGATAGCGTGAATGGACGGCTTCCATTGACTGCAATGGAAGCCGTCAGTGCGTACAGCCCGTCCTCACCCGCAGAAAATAGAGCATGCTGCGGGTGAGGACGGGAGAAATCGCGGTGCGTAATTCCGCGGTGGAATTACGCATCGTGAGCATGGAGCTATTAGGTTCAATAGAACCTAATAGCTGCGTGCAACGCAGCGGATTTTCGCCGCGAATTACGCGGCGGAAATCCGTTCGTGGGAAGGAGGCCTAACTTGCAGGAATGTTGCCTTTCAATAGGTGGCTCTGCAGATGTAATGTTCAATCTCCCTTATTAGCAAATTAACTATCACATCTTTAAGTGCCCTTAAGGGACAAAACTATTTTGTAACAAATAGTTAATAAAGTTGAATAAAATTAAAATTCTGAAAAATAGAAACATATTTTCCACACAAAACCACCTTTATTACAAAAATGTTTTAAAAAATGTATACAATAGACATTACTGTGTTCTTAATGATCTGAACTATAAAAATATGATGTCATTTATCCCACATGGAAAATAACATAAAGAAAAAATCCACAAGTAAGGCTAGAATTACTGTTTTTTGTTCATATGCCTTCCAAAAAAGTACAATAAAACTGATCAAAAAGTTGCAAGACACCAAAGGAAAATGCTATAATATGCTACTGACAAATTGGTCTGCATATTACAGACATTTTATGCCATCCTTACTAAAGGCGAAACAAAGTAGTGAAAGATCGGTCTGTCACTCAAGGGGGCAAGATTCGGTGTCCAAAGCATTAATGAGGCGCCGCTTATCCTGTCCAACACCTCAGATTTAAATTTTTATCAGTATACAGTCTAATAGCTGGAAAAGAGTGAATCACAGCAAGTGGACAGGTCAAGCAGCTCCTCATGAATACTTAGGGCTCATCATTTTCTGGGTACAACAGCTTCACAATGTAAAGGCCCATTTACATGCAACGATTGTCACTTGAAATCCTTGTTATTTTCCTCAAAAACTAAATTAAACAATGTATATGTTGTTTGCTGAGGTGGGCATATGTTTATGCGAGGAATCTCTGACTGGCAGGTTTTTACTTATTGTGAAGATAAGTCATTGTCTTCCACCAGCATGAGTAAAGAAGTAGACATTCTGTTTAGCAGGGCAAACAATCACCCCTCCCCTCAAGTCATTAGAACGACTAAAGGACTGAACAAAAGTCATTTAAACCAAATGGAAAACGAACAAACTAACGACTATTTTTATGCAGGCTGAAACTCAGCAATAAACAGCAAGTGAACGAATAGTGCAGGATGGCTGTGTGTTTATACGTAATGATTATCGCTTACTTCCGCTGATTTTAATGAATTTTGAGCGTGTAAATGGGCCTTAAGTGCCTTGCAGCTACTACACCTTACCCCATATGTGACACCACTGGAAAAAGTATGTCTGTCACTACTTTGGGCTGCCCTCAATGAGAGCAGCACAAAGCACCTGACAGGCTCCCTTTAATTATTATATGTGAGGTTGTGTCTATGGCAGTTCATGATGTAAAAATCTTTGTAGTTCAACACTTGTGATGTGTTCTGCTACCTTGCATGCCCTGCATTGCTTTACATATGTCACTAACATGAGGGGCATCAAGAGTGGAAGACTAAAGATATCAGTTCACATTTGTCCCCTTCACTAATATGCTGCACAGTAGATGATGCAAACCTGTTCATCTTCCCCTCTCTCCATATGAAGAAAGGCCGCAGGCAGCGCCATTGGGAAATGTCATAGCTGATTAAACAACAGGTTTATTAACAGCATAAATGTAGTGAATTCTAATCAGGTAACAAAGAATATGTCAGCGTGACAATAAAGTCCAAGAAGCCGTATAATCGGTCGTTACTAGAGATGAGCGAACGTACTCGTCCGAGCTTGATGCTCGGGCGAATATTAGGGTGTTCGGGATGTTCGTTATTCGTAACGAACACCACACGATGTTCGGATGTTCGTCTATATGCGCTCAATGGGGCCGGCGGCAGCAGCGCCAACCCCATTGAGAACATATAGAAGACAAATCCTTCTTCTCTGCCACAGCTGTAACAGCTGTGACAGAGAAGAACGATGTTTGCCCATTGAATTCAATGGAACCGGCAATACAGCCGACTCCACTGAATGCAATGGGCTGTCGACGATCGCGGGATGAATTGTCGGAAAGGGGTTAAATATATAAGCCCTTTCCTGCAATTCATCCAGAAATGTGTAAAAATAAAAAATATATATATACTCACCTGGTGCCGACAGACGGAGTTCAGCGCGGCAGGCTGCAGTTCTCCTGAACTGCTCTGAACAGCTGTTAGTAGTATTCAGCAGCCGGGGATTTAAAATCCCCGCCTGCTGAATAAGATGCCTCTGAATGGTCACAGCCTGACCAATCAGAGGCCAGCCCTCACTCACACCCATTCATGAATTCATGAATGGGTGTGAGTTAGGGCTGGCCTCTGATTGGTCAGGCTGTGACCATTCAGAGGCATCTTATTCAGCAGGCGGGGATTTTAAATCCCCGGCTGCTGAATACTACTAACAGCTGTTCAGAGCAGTTCAGGAGAACTGCAGCCTGCCGCGCTGAACTCCGTCTGTCGGCACCAGGTGAGTATATATATATTTTTTATTTTTACACATTTCTGGATGAATTGCAGGAAAGGGCTTATATAGTTAACCCCTTTCCGACAATTCATCCCGCGATCGCCGGCAGCCCATTGCATTCAGTGGAGTCGGCTGTATTGACGGCTCCATTGAATTCAATGGGCTAACATCGTTCTTCTCTGCCACAGCTGTTACAGCTGTGGCAGAGGAGAACTTGCTGTGTCGTTCCCATCATTTTCTTGAATTGCCAAGATTTTCACACATGAAAACCTTAGCGAGCATCGGCGAAATACAAAAATGTTCCGGTCGCCCATTGACTTCAATGGGGTTCGTTATTCGAAACGAACACCCGAACATCGCGGGAAGTTCGTTTCGAATAACGCGAACCCGAACATTTTGGTGTTCGCTCATCTTTAGTCGTTACTCAAAGTTCTGACCTGGTTCATCTGAAGCAACAATAAATACTAAATTCACCGAACGGTCTTTAGGCCTCTCAGCATGGGAGACCTGCAGCAGCTCTGTGCCAAGCCGTCCGGGGATCAATTTCTCTACAGCCCACCAGTATGGGTTAGACGTAGTTGGAGGGGAGGGAATAGAGAAGCCACTTGGCACTGACTTCACTATTTAGCACTCCTTTCTCTGCCCACAGAAGAAAAGCTGTCCATAGGACGATTGCTACAGCCCTGTAGCACAAATAAGGAGGGAATCCCTTCTTCCTCCATCCACTGCTCCTCCTCACCCATCTGCTCTTCTAATGCCTTCCCATTCAGCTCTGTTCCTCCATTCCCACTCCTCTTCACCAGGCATTACCATAGAAAGAAAACAAAATCCTACCAAAGGCCCATTTACATGTAACGATTATCGCTCAAAATGTGTTCAAACAACCTACAAACAGCTCATGGAGGCCCTTTGACATGCAAATAAAGCTGATAAAGTGTTAATAGCCATTAATGGCCATTAAGACTTTATGCAAATAGATCGCAAAATCTTTCAATCTTTCAGTCGTTTGAAAGTTTAGCTTTGTGTGAAAACGGGACTTTACATTAAACCGCGATTTAATGTACTCTCTTATACATACCCTGTTTCCCCCAAAATAAGACAGTGTCTTATATTATTTTTTGTTTAAAAAGGTTTAACTTTTTTACATGCAGCCTGGACACTATTTAAATTGACCTTTTTAATTAACAGTTAGCAGGGCTTAATTTTGGAGTAGGGCTTATATTTCAAGCATCCTCAAAAAGCCTGAAAAATCATTTTGCATCCTCAAAAATTCTGGAAAATCATGCTGTGTCTTATTTTCAGGGTATGTCTTATTTTCAGGGAAACAGGGTAGATACCATAATGTTGGTGAAAAGAAGTCAACAAAAGCTGGCTTCTCTTACAACATAATGGTGGCACGATCATTATAAACCAACTTCAGTAAAGTATTCCATTTTGGATCTACCTCCTTTCTATGTACTGTACCTCCTTCTTGATAATGCTATATCCTTTTCTATATTGAATCATTCTTTTGCCTTCACATCAATTTTTTATAACCATCTTGTTTGATCCAGTAACACAACAATGTCCCAACTGGCTACAAAAAAAGCAACTATAATATAACTTGCCCAGTGAATGGAAGGCGGTAAAAAACCCGAGCCCTGTAAATCTACAAAGTTCTTCCTTTCATCCTAGCAACAGTGGTATAGATTGTATTTATATGTGTGCTAACATAAAAAAGCCTTGGAATGATGCAATTTGCGGACCAATATGAGGGGCCTAGGAAAGCAATGCATATCACTCCGTCTAAACAATTATTTTGCTTTTATGTTGTTTTCTCATGTAATTCTGATTTTTTAACTTCAGAATGCCGTTCATCACTCACTACTCAGAAACAAGCCCTGTGGGGTTTAAATCCCTGAAACAGCTGGTGACCGATTCATAAGTAACCGGCTGCCAGCACCGAGCACTGCGAAGGCTTCTGAAGTGTACAGTATCTTATATTTGCGTGTAAATTATATTGTTGAGGCAATACTTAGTAAACAGTTGTGACAGGCCGACAAACACTTCAATATCTCCATTTAAAGTGGAAGGAAGCCAAAAATGTAGACAACTGTTACAAAAATGTCTTATCTAATCTTACTCGAGGAAGTCGATAGTTGTGAATTGGTGCATTTGATAGAATCTTTTGAATGTTTTATATAAAATGTAATGGTATTGTCATATATTGTAATGATTATTTTTATGTTATTCTGTTTTTTATTGAATTTTAGAGGCAATACAGGACGTGGTGATGGCAAAATCGATGAAGGAGTTTAAGAGGGGACTCGATGTCTTTCTAGAGCTCTGTGAGATTACAGGATATAGACATTAGATGACCAGCAGGTTGTTGATCCGGTTCTTGTAGTCAGGTAGGAACTTTCAAAATGTTGAACCAGGGATTATTTTGACTGCCATTATGGAGTCATAAAGGAATTTTTTCCCCCACATGGGCTAAGTTGGCTTCTGTCTCATTGGTTTTTTTTGCCTTCCTATGGAGCAACAAGAGAGTGGGGGAAACAGGCTGAACTAGATGGACGTTGTCTCATTTCGGCCTAACATACTATGATACTATGTAACAAACAAATAATAGAAACGCAGACTAATTGTAAAACCATACAGTAAGTGTATAAACCAGTATGTAGAGTCAAAGACGTGTGTTTAGATACAGATGTACAAAATGATATTGACAATGACTTGGGTGGTCAAAAAGACGCTTAGTATAGAACATGTGATGTACAACATGTAGCCATAAACACGTGGCTAGAAGAAGAAACGTGGGTGACATGATGAACAAACATTGTCAAAGAATTATCTCTTAGACTAGCAAAGAATCGGAATGCAACCAGTGGCCAGAGTGGGAAAAGTGCTACTTCAGGACGCGATGAATTTATTCCAGGGTTTCCATGTTGAGAGATATTTGTGATGTGCGCCCATTTCTCAGCTGGTATGGTCTTCCATTTCTACAATTGCATGTAATTTATCCAACCAGAGGTTTAAAACAAGTGGATGGTATGTGATGGTGCAATGGTAACAGACAAAGATGGAGGCATGTTGTATGCAGCAAAAATAAACTTTGCTATACCATAAATAATACTTACTACATATCACTCTATTGTAGGGTTCATTCACTTTAACATTACAATACTTATCAAAATAGAACTTCTTAAAATAAGAGAAACCAAGCACACACTGAAGTCCAAAATATTCAGCTTAACCTATTGGCCTAGATATCTCTTCCTGATCTCTCTGAAGTGGCATCAGCAAGGCACATGTAACTCCCATATATGCCTGATCTATACCAAATTTTAACAACTCTCTCCTGTATTGTTCCAATTAATATACATGGAACTCAAACTATAATTTCTGACTGGCAGCTGCTGGGATTCCACATCCAGCTTCCTTCTGCCCACGTCACGTGGGCCCTGGTTAGCTATGTACACCTAGCACATAACATACGTACAACATTCAGGAGCATTACACATTCCTGATGGCATTTTAGCACAAAATTAACGCACAGAAGCCTTCATCAAAATATACACTTCTCACAACTTACTTCTATTTAACCAATTAGTCCACACTTCTTAGAACCACCCATCAGAACTTCATAGTAAATGTGTGGACGTCTAGTCTGGAATATTGCTGCCTGTGACTCTATCACAATATCACATCGGACTCACAATACAAACAGCCCTTTACTTCCTTTGTTCAACCTGTGATTTGCTGCACTCTTACAAATGTAATGAACTTGTTGCATTACATCCTATTAAATAAATATGCAAGCAATTCACCTAATATAACCCACTTTATTTCTGTACAAGGCTTTCCACTAAAATGGCACCACCATTAACACTGTACAGTAAATTAACCTTTCTAGGTAGTTCCACAGACCCACACCCTGGACGGAGATTTTGTACCTCATAGAACCTTGGGAACTGAGCTGCCTTCCTATACGCAGGATATAGACCTCTCCATCAGAGGCGTAACTTGGAGCTGCTGGGCCCCAGTGCAAAATCTGGAACTGGGCCTCCAACTATAAAGCTTCATTGATAGTATTGGTTTGCAAAATGGGGAAGAGAGACCTTTATGGGCCCCCTAGGGCTCCTGGGTCCAGACACGACCACACCCCCTGCATCCCCTATACTTAAAGGGGTGGTCTCGCGAAACCAAGTGGGGTTATACACTTCCGTAGGGCCATATTAATGCACTTTGTAATGTACATCGTGCATTAAATATGAGCCATACAGAAGTTATTCCACTTACCTGCTCCGTTGCTAGCGTCCTCGTCTCCATGGTTCCGTCTAAATTCGCTGGCAGCTTGCTTTTTTAGACGCGCTTGCGCAGTCCGGTCTTCTCCTTCCAGCACGAGCCGCTTCAGTGTGCTCCCCGCTACAGCTCTTCTGCGCATGCGCAGACGAGCTGTCACTGCTCGGGAGCGCGCTGGAGCGGCCATTCTGTACCTTCCTCTGTTAGAGGAAGGTGCAGAAACTGGAGCTGCCGTCCTGAGAAGCCACCCAGGTGTCCAGCTGTCCCGAGAAGCCGCCCAGGTAAGTGATGGGTCGGGGGTGATGTTCACTGACAGGTGAAGGCCCCGGAGCCCAGCGCTGGGCTCCGGAACCCAGCGCTGGGCCCCGGGGCCTAGCGCTGGGCTCCGGGGCCTTCACCTGGGCTGAGGGTCTAGCGCTGGGGAGCCGGGGGCTAGCGCCGGTTACCTGCTGCCTGGCGGTTGGTGACTGGTCGGCGGCTGCGGTGGGTCCGGTCGGCGGCTGCGGGGCGTCGTGTTGCCATGGAGACACAGCTGGCAGCGTCTCGGGAGCGCGCACGTCGGGCTGCAGCGAGCGACGGGAAAAGAGCCGGCGGCCATCTTGGGGAAACTTTTATAAGTTGCTGAAACGCTGGAACGGTAAGTACAAACCAGCTAGAAATGTCATTTACAGGGGGGCTTAGTAATGTATACTTAATGGGGGGGACTGGGCAAAAAAAAAAATTCACTGCTTCCTCGAGACATCTCCTTTAAGCCCCTGCTCTCCATAGCACTTAGTCCCTTGTGACAGATTCCTGTCTTTGAAGCAAGAGGTGGTGTTGTGTATACATACTTTTCTTTACTACAGCTAAGTTTCCACTCCATAGGAGGGTATATTGTACTTGAACATCATGTATTTTAAAACCAGAAATTCACATATATAACAGGTATTCATGTATCCATATCAGGGAAAACAAAGTCCTTCAAACCTCAGTCGTGACCAACAACCATCCTCCTAGTATGCCCTACTCAACGCCATACACTGTACTATATTCTTGAAGGCACATGACTTGTCAACATCATGGACTCATGCATCATTGCAGACTCAATGCACCATAGGTTCAAAAAGTCATCTCCAGTACACTTCCATCTCACATGAAATTTAATTAGCACAGAGCACCATTTCTACAAAGTGCCGTCTTCCCTGTCACAACAGTATTTATACGCAGCACTGCCTACTAACTACACATGACATTACTACTATTACAAATTCCTTTAACCCAAACACGGTCCTCAATCATCCAACACAGTCCTAGGGTGCACACACTAATTAATGGTTGGACTGGTCTTACATGTTCTGCAGCTCTATCAAATCCAGGACCAGGGCACTGTTTGTTGTTTCAGGGACCAGGTCTTCTATGGAAAGGGAGATTCCCTTTCTTTCCTCATGGCACATTGTTCTTCTCAGCCCCTATTCATTTGGCCCTTTCGATCCTCCTCCTCATCCTCTGTCATCAGGGCTGCTTTGGTGGCTTTCTTCTGCTCTGATCTCCAGCCTTGGAACAGTGCTGCTCTTGCAGGCCACATCTACTGCAGATATGTCTCAAGGTGTCAAGCAGCTTCTTAACCTTTTATAGAGTGCCTGGCTGCATGCCAAGAATGTTCCTAGCCTTCTCAGAGCAGGACCTAGCCTCATGAGGGCAGTCTTAGATGCGGGAATCTGAGTGATTTATTGGCCTGTGTTAACAGACCCTTATATTTTCATCTGCACAGTGTTCACTACACAGACCTTTACAGTGCCTGCTCCATCTTTGCCTCCAGGTAATGACAGGGAGTAGACTTCTTCTCCTCCCATGCTCTGTGAGTTCCTTGGCCATGGTGGTCCAGCCGCACCTCCATTGTCTCTAGCCGCTTATTCATCTATGCAGCACAGGTCCATGCTGACCTTTCAGAGGCTCATCAGTTCTCCACTATGGCCTCTGCCACTTTAGCCCTGCTGTATCACTCTACTGGCTCTGTCTTTCTGCTGCCTGGTACCTCACTGGCTAGATGCGACTGACTGCTTAGGACTCTTTGCTCTTCATTTTATCTCTAAAAACCTCTCTCCTCTGCCCTTTCTAAAATACATCAAAGTTTAATCATGTGAAGGATGGCATATCACTTGGGTTAACCCCTTGAAGGTCTATGGTTGCAAGATCAATGGATCTCCACTTACGATGATTAAGCAGTTTAGCTGCAGTTACTAGTAAGGTGGATAAATTGTGTTTAGATGGATGGAAATATGGAGATGAGGGCAGTACACAGATGGGTATCCTTGTGCTTTCCGATGTGAGTTGTGCTTGAGTTTCGCAGGCAAAACTCCTACACAGCATGTGAATCTAGCCTAATAGAGGGGGTAGCAGCAAATATTTATTAGGATAACTAAGCGGTCATGATACTAAAAGTGCCTATACACTTTCAACAGCTGCTGACCATACACTTATTTGGCCGACAGCGATTTCTGATAGCTCATCCATAGAAAGGAAGCCTCCATTCAGCCGAGCATTCATGTGTTTTCAGTGGAAATACCGTACATAGACAGTTCTAGCAGTGGCTAATTTCCAGGGGTAACTAAAGGATTGAGAGTTGAAATTCAATGCATCTGATCCATTTTTTCCCCACAACATCATCTGTAGGGTGCAAGTCAGGAGGCCCCGTACGCATGTGAGAGTCATCTGCTCAAGTGGCAAATTTGAATAACTTTTGTCATCAATGTATATAGGGGCCTTATTGTTGTTATCATCCAGGACCCTCATGAGACACCAGGAAAGTAAGTAAATAATGTTTACCTTCTTCTAAATCAACAAAGTTAAATAGAGTCTTGTTTTATTTCTATCTTTATTCTGGCCTACCTTGGATGAACTCAATGAACAACCATCTTGACTTAAAGTCTAAATAGGGAGAAGAATATTTTTTTAGCTTTAACTTGGAACATACAATTTATTCATCGCAGGTAACACTAATACTGTTGGTGTGAATGAGTCAAATGTGACCCGAATTGACTCCAATTTGCATGTAAAATTTAATGCATAGTAAGGAAACCGAAAACCTCAGCACACCTTTATTCCAAGGTAGCTACTCTATATCATACATTAGTTTATAAAATGTTATTTATTTAGTGTAAAGAACGAGAAGTATCACTTTATGGCCTAATATTGATTTATGGTTAAATTAAATTGCATCACTGGTTTAGCAATCGTCTTGCAAGACCATTAATAACACTCCTCTGACAGTATGGGGTTAGATGAGTGGAATATTGGAAATAATACGCATATGCCTTTATAAAATTTCATAGATTATGTGTCAGATAAAGATTTTGGAGATGAGTACATTTCTATAGAATCAAACTCTATTAGGAAGGCCACTATTTATGTGAGGGCATGTTATTCCAATAAATATACATCTCTTATTAGTGAAAGACATATAAGCCTCCAATTTATTGTATTTAAGTTTTAGTAAATGCGCATATTCCTTACACTGAATGATTTTTGTAATAGGTTTAATTATTTAACTCCTTCACATAGAGGGGCATACATGCATGGCACCAAGGGTGGTAGTTTCCTCTCCATACAGTACATGTATCGTGCCTGTGTGATCACCAGCTGGAGTCTGACTGCATTTTAAAAGCACAGGCAATAATATATGATAGTACAATACGGTTTTAAAAATATTAAAAGAGAATGTATCACACATTCTTTTTACTAATTAAAACCACATAGTGAAACATATTCAATCTTTCTAATCTGCTTTTATCTTTGGATTGTATTTTTTTATTCTATTGTCTGTACATGACTAAAGGGGCGGCCGTCTTACATGGGTTGTAGGCAACAGCATTTAAAGATATGCTTTAAAACATAATTTATGGGTCATAGACACAATAGACAGGGACATATTTAATATTATGACAGGATCCTGTGAGCATGCTTTGTGACCTGTGCAAAGAACATTGTACAGGGAGAGGGAGGAGGTGAGCTGTGGCCACCACTTATTGTGAATGGTTAATCCTATGTTATCTATATGTAATAAGTAGAGATGAGTGAGTATACTCGCAAAAGGCAATTGCTCGAGCGAGCATTGCCCTTAGCGAATACCTGCCCGCTCGAGACCAAAGGTTCGGGTGCCGGCGGCGGGCAGGGAGCTGCGGGGGAGAGCAGGGTGGAACGGAGGGGAGATCTCTCTCCCTCTCTCCTCCCCGCTCCCTCCTGCTGACTGCTGCTACTCACCGCTCCCCCGTGCCGGCACCCGAACCTTTTGTCTTGAGCGGGCAGGTACTCGCTAAAGGCAATGCTCGATCGAGCAATTGCCTTTAGTGAGTATACTCGCTCATCTCTAGTAATAAGTATTACCCCTCAGTGCTAGCTTTAGGTTAGATAACACCCTGTGCAAGTGCCCAACGACATAAAGAAAATACAATATGTATTGCACTAATCTGTAGAAAGCAGCAATATAGCAGCACAACCATACCAGAAAAGCTCAGGGAATGCATATTGTACCGAAACCAAGCTCTTTAAATAAATACAGCCCCAGAACCAAGCTCATAACATAATAATTACAAGACCAACTTCAGTACATATAATGCACACATAGCATACTATAAGGGATAGGGGGACTTGTTATTTGTATAGCACCTATTTATTCAGCAGTGCTTTCAGTTAATTTATTTATTACCCCCCACCAAGCTGGGTACTCATTTTACTGAGCTTGGAAGGATGGAAGGCTGAGTCAACCTTGAGCTGGCTACTGAACCATGTGGGGATTGAACTCACAACCTTCAGTTCGTGAGCGAGAGCTTATGACTGCATACGGCTGCCTTATATAAATACAGTAGCAGAATTAAGCAATTGTAATGCGGGGCTGCGCTGACAGCGATGCCTCAAAAACATCCAAGGTGAGGCCAGGATGAGAATGATTGATATAGCTCTACAACATACTCCCGCACAGAGGAAGAGGATAATCTGGCCAGGCAGACCTTAGAGGGTGTTTGCACCAAATCCACATCCACCTGGTGCTCATCTTACAAGCTGGTAGCCATAATGGTTTTATTCTTTATGGCAACTTGTTCTAAGAGGTCGTCTGGAGCTGTAGGTACACTTTTACAGATTTGTAAAGTTAAAGTTCAATAGAGGGCATAAGCATAGAGAATATAGATGAGCGAGTATACTCGCTAAAGGAAATTGCTCGAGCGAGCATTGCCTTTAGCGAGTATCTCCCCTGCTCAAGACGGAAGGTTCGGGTGCCGGCAGCGGGCACGGAGCTGCGGGAGAGAGCGGGGCGGAACGGGGGGGGAGATCTCTCTCCCTCTTCTCCCCCCCCACCCACGCTCCCTCCTGCTAACAGCCGCTACTCACCGCTCCCCCGCACTGGCACCCGAACCTTCTGTCTCGAGCAGGGAGATACTCACTAAAGGCAATGCTCGCTCGAGTAATTGCCTTTAGTGAGTATACTCGCTCATCTCTAATAGAGAACCTTTGTAAAATAAGCTATGGTCATAAAGAAACCAAACACAGTATCAATATTTCATTTTACATAGAAGCATTGGTTACCCTTTCTGTTGCCCCCTAGTTGGGTATACGCCCAAATACGCCTTGTAACCAGAATTCCTAAGCAACATTTTAATCATCACATCTCTTAGTTATGTGAGATAAGACTGGTGGTTTGAAATCTGCTAAGAGAGAATATAAATAACCTGTGTTGTAAGAAAGCTCTTACAGCAGTGCATTAGTATAAAATATTGATGCTGGGTAACCATAAGTTCCATCCACCCTTCTGAGACTGTATACAGCACTGAAATATAAAATTCACTTTTCTGCTACATTGACTTTCTTAGAATCCAGGCTTCAGAGCACCTACAAAAAAGTCCTCTGCGCAGCAGATTCTGGAGTCTGATATGACAGCATTACATGTTTTCTTACTGCTCTGCCCCCGAGTCATTTAGTGACCTTTAACTCTACTTTTATATACTCTTTTTTTTATTACTGCTCTCTGTTTTCCTGATCTATTTGCCCAAAGGATCTTACAACCTAAAAACATGACAATAAAAAACAAATTGTGATAACATTAACGGCTTCATATTTGTGAGTTATGTGTTGGGTTCAGCAGAGACTTGAAATAGGTGACAAGCATTCTGAGAAGCATTGCTTATTCCAATGGTCGGCTCTGTTATCATAATAATTCTGCTGTCAATAATAGATCAATGGCAGCAGAAACAAGGATGAAACTCTGGATTGGGGTGGTATCATTGTGATCTTCCCGAACCAAAGGAGGGTAGTAGCATCCATGCTATGTATGTGTTCAGTATTGTCTAGTCTTACCCATAATTGGGAGAAAATTACTGAGCTCTTGTAAGATGCTGGCCATTTGTACTGAAGCTCACCTACATCTATAGTAAAGCAGATGACCAAAGTAAGTTTTGGTCATTTGCTTACTATATAAAAAGTGTCTGAGGACTCTAAAACTTAAGACCCCTTCATTTTCAGATCCTAAAGAATGGGTGAACTATTACCTTGGTTATCATTTTTAAGAGTTGTGATTTTATATATGCTTACGTTTCATGTATGGAATTGGCAGATGGGGGCTGTATTTGAAAATATTTCTAAATCACACCACTTTATAGTGTAGCTTTATGCATGTCAGAAGCAGCAACAGCATGGAGGACATCATACAGCAATATTGAGTAGTGTACCTGTGCATCCACCACTGGGATGAGATAAAACACTTACTAGAAGCAGCAGCAGCAGTGTTACTATATGCCTCTTTGCCTCCCTCCAGCATTTCTTTTCCCCCTTTCCTTTCCTCTTTCCCAATGCTATGGGCAACAGCTGCAATCTAATCTCCCAGTGTATGGACTTCTGTGTATGGATTTTATCAGTGAATTCAGAAAGACTGTGATCAGTTCAAGAAGCAAGGGTGATGTTTTCTTAAAACTATCTTCATTTGCACTATTGATTTGTGAAAAAAAAGCTTAGGTATGCTGTAGTGGCCCAGAACACCATCCTGGTCCCTTCCATAAATGTCATACATGTTTTGTCCTATGTCGATGCACTGTGCAAACATTGTCCTGTCATATCCAGTGTGCATGTTGCACAGATGCGGCGCTTGAAGGGTTAACTTTCATAAAATCATTGGATGCCTGTAAATGTATCAGTTTGTCTTGTCATGTCGTACGAGTGAGGTTATAAATGGGAGAGACTGAGAGCAGGAAGAGAGCCCATCTTCAGTAGGAAAGTGTGCTAACACAGAGCCACATGGAAGTACCTTTAGCTTCCATGTAGGTGAAGATGGAGGAAGAAGAGCAACATCCCATAGTGTTTGGAGTGTGGATGTGAGAGGAGTGGGTCCCATGAGCAGAGAGAGAGAGAGAGAGAGAGAGAGAGAGCGCTCTACCACAAAAAGTTCCAAAACAGGTACCCGTTCACACCACAGGCTTTTCCTGTGCGGCCGTCCATAATTAGGATCACCGCACAGAGGTACTTTATTGAGACAATTACGCATCTGCTGCGCAGGGTGTATATTGGCTTATTGGCTAAGCCTTTCTGAGTAATAAGTGTTTTTCTAGAGTGCATGCGGAGTGACCCTTTCCTCCTCTAGAGTGTTCCCAATCCAGGACCAGTGACATATAGATAACTGTAGGGCCGTATTCCTCCTGTGTATCCTCCCAACCTCTGAGCTATAGCCTGTCACTGTTTGACGTGAATTGTACCTGTATTACCTGTAATCTAAGTTATTATTCAAGTAAACATTATACCGGGCCCTAACCGTTCCTAGGAACCCGAGGTACTACACACAGTGTTCATTACTCCGTTGCATAGAATAACAGTGTGTGGGAACGGTGATGTCAGGAGTGATTTATACTACTACTCCCCCCATCCCATTTATTGGCGCTCCCTGCCATAGGAGTGTCGAAGCTGGCCTGTGATCCTGCTCTGGCATTGGCTCTCTGTCATCTCTCAGGGACTAGAGGCTGGTAAGTGCCACCGTGACAAAACAGCACTTATCCCTCCCAGCTCTCCACGTTAGCCAGGTGCCCAGGGTCACCCCTCTGGGGTGTTTCAACGCTGTTGCACTTTCCTGGTATACTATTCCTACCAAAATGTCACCATTTTCAGATGGGTGCAATTTTTTTTACACTTAAATAATATTGATAACCTTTCCTAAGGATAGTTCATCAATAGTTGATTGGCTGGGGTCCGCCACTTGGAACCCTGGCCAATCAGCTAATCTGGCTTGTGCAGTCAGTGCTGCAATACACAGGGATCAAAATAGAAACAGTCGGCTCTAACTCCTAAGCAATGGCAGGCGCTGGTAACTGCAGGCTCAGCTCTCATAAATATTAATTACTGCTGCTCCTTCACATTACAAGTGACATCCACTAGATTGGGGTCAGAGCGAACTGCTTTTTCTCTGACCCCCCTGTATTGTGGCACCAACAGCAGGTATCAGATCAGCTGGTCGGCACAGGTCCGAAATGGTGGACCTCCGCTGATCAACTATTAATGATCTATCCTGAGGATAGGACATCAATAGTATTTACGTGGAAAACCCCTTTAATGACCACCCAAATTTTCAAATAGTGGTTCAGGATGAAAAGCACTCTGTCTGTTCCCTCCTGATCAATGCCTGACAAGCAACCCATGTCACCATGATGCAGCTGATGTAGACAGAGCACCGAAGCTGCAACCCGCAGTGTGCAGTAGGAGGTGAGTATGTGTGTTTTTTGTTTTACTCGCAACTCGTCCCCCCAATGCCACCAATGTGTGTTATTACTGTGAAGATTAAAGCTTTAATCAAACAATCCTGCTACATCTGCCATTCCTGCAAGCTCTCACCCTAGAGAGGACCACATCCAGTGCCCAGGGGACCCACATCCTATGACACAATGTAGATAAAACATGTCAGTCTTTCTTGGACCGATGTACATGTCAAATGAGGATCTCACTCACTACTTAGAAGTCCTATTACCATATGAGGTGCCCTTCATTTCACTCTCCATATGCAGCAGAGGGTCTGTTAAGTTGATACAAATGAAGACCACATCAATGAACTAAATATGAGCTTAGGTCAGGGGTGCACAACCTTTTCAGGGTCACAATGTCAGATTGAGCCAATTCCAAGTACTGCAATAAAAATTGGTATTATGATCTGAGATATTCATGGCATAGTTTTGGTCCTACTTCTATGACTCCCAACTATCATTAGATTGTGAGTTTCTTCGTTTATACTTCAGAAAGGAGGAAACCATGCATCCAAGTGGCTCACTTCATTGTAGTTTATGAATACTTCACTACTTACTTAAAGTATAATAAAGATAGATACACACATGCATGGCCGCCTCTCTACTTCTTACTGCAAAGTCAGACAGGGGTCAGGAGACCTAATTCTGTCAGTATATTGGGTTCCCACAGTGCACTCTTATTACTTACCCACCCCTGTGTCTATGTCCATCACTCATCTTGTCTCAGACATGGAAAATACATATGAGCAGCAACCAGACTCAGACAAGCATGACTTAATGGGTAGGCACTCCACAGAATGGTGTTTTGGGTCACATGTGGCTGCGGGCGGTGCACTTGTGGTTTAGGTAAACAGCATTTAACCCTTTCCAATCCAATTTGTATCCTGGTTTTCCTAGGGGGCTTACTCTTTTTCTGCCGTTATACAACAGCGCTATATGCTGGCTAAAGCCAGTACTGCATGAAGTGACACATTGGATAGGCTCTGACAGCAGAGAGGCTGGCAATATACAGTAAGAGAACCCCCGACGGACGTCTTCCAACATCGGAGCTGTAAAGCCTTAAATCATAATGTCTTCAGAGGTCAGACAGTGGATTGGAAGGGGTTAACTTGAAACACCAACTCCCTCTATCACCCCATTGCTCCCTCATACTTTGTAATCATGGCAGTCCGTGGTCTAGTGAAGGCTTCAAAGACTTATGTTTTTGATGACTGTTAAGCACTACTCAGGGCCTAATAGACAGCAATTAACCCTTTCCAATCCAATTTGTATACTGGCTTTCCTAGGGGGCTTACTCTTTTTCTGCCGTTATACAACGGTGATATAAGCTGGCTAAAGCCAGTACTGCATGAGGTGACACGTTGGATAGGCTCCGACAGCAGAGAGGCTGGCAATATACAGTAAGAGAACCCCAACGGACGTCTTCCAACATCGGAGCTGTACAGCCTTAGATTATAATGTCTTCACAGGTACTGTAGCAGTACAAGAAGTCAAGTTGAAGGCACATAGTGTGAGTTACAAAAAAAATAAAAATAAAAAATTGAGGAATATTAAAATGTAAATAATATATATTATACGTTTTAAAAAACCCTTTTCCGATTAAAAAAAACCTAATCTAAACAATAAAAAAAATAACTGGTAAATTTCAATCTGAGAAAATATCACAACTTTGTAGGAAATCAAACACATCTGGTACTAATTAGGCTGTAAAGCCTTTTAAATCACGACGTGAGTGTGTCTCACGAAGGTCCCGACAGCTCGGAAAGTTCAGTAAAATGCGCTAAAATGCACGCAAAAAAAGACTCCACAGCGCAAAAATGTTGCACTACCGCGAGTATATCTGAGTCTACGCTCCTATGTGGCCGCCTTTACTCACATAGTTTCCATCCTTCTCAGTCTTTTCAGTTGGATAGAAAAGTGCCGTCCTCAGCCACAGGGACAAGAACCATGTGCCACGGACCCCCAAGAGATCTGCTCACATATTAAACTATGTAGGTTTTTCCTAGGTTTGTCCAGATCTTCGTGCCTATGCTGTTTTCTGCATAAAAGACAGAAACCTGAGACAGAACCGCCACTGAAGCTAAAATCATAGTTGGAGAAGAGCCTAATCCATCTTTTCTGAGCTACTTTTAGATCTCTACAGATGCAAGAGAAGCCTAAGCCATTAACTTTCTAACTTATGCAGTACAGATATACAGAACCATTATAATTTGTCAGTATTTTCACTTCACCGAAGAAAGTTACAGAATATCTAAATTATTTTATGCTAAACTTTCTTTTAAGAGTATAACATTTTCTTTTTGAATAGCTTAAGGCGGTATGACAAGAGAAATGACAGAGCTAGCATTTTAGTGAAATAACGGTTGTACGAACCCCTACTGATTTTAGTACAGAGAATACCTATTAGCACATCCATATTTCAGAGGAGTTATTAAATAAAATACCGCTTTGTTGCAGAATTCCACAACAGAGATGTTTGTCCATAGAAATATCTAATAAATAAACTTATTCTATGAATTGTTATATGGCATCTGCTGTATGGATGAAATGAATACTATGTAACACATACAAGCACGCGGCACGTGGACATTTAGATTTGGGCATATGGGAGTCAAAATCATTTTGAAAGGAGTTGTTTAGTGTCATGGAACTAAAGCTATGAACGGCTGTACCGCTTTCCAATGCAGGGCTGGGGTTTGTATTAGAGATGAGCGAGCGTACTCGCTAAGGCAAACTACTCGAGCGAGTAGTGCCTTATTTGAGTACCTGCCCGCTCGTCTCAAAAGATTCGGGTGCCGGCTGGGGACAGGGAGGGGCGGGGGAGAGCGGGGAGGAACGGTGGGGAGATCTCTCTCTCTCTCACTCTCCCCCCCGCTCCCCCTGCTCACTCCCGCAACTCACCGCTCTCCCCCACTGGCACCCGAATCTTTAGAGACGAGCGGGCAGGTACTCGAATAAGGCACTACTCGCTCGAGTAGTTTGCCTTAGCGAGTACGCTCGCTCATCTCTAGTTTGTATCAATTCTTCATCATTTTTCAGTGCTCAGCTTGCTATCTGTTAGTTGAGCAACCAATCAGGTTGATATCATGCAGCATCGTTACGGTGCCCATTTGGAGAGAGACGCGAACAAACAGCCATTCAATGCCATTGTGCTAGAGTCATGTCTTTTTCTTACTTGCTATACTTTCTTCTTGGTCTGAGGCTAGCTTTACCCTGGCAATAAAATTGCACAAGATTTGTACGTTTTGAGGTGCACAAATCTCGCACAAATACAATTAATCTTTTGAATTGGGTCATACACATGAGCAATGTTTTCCCGCATGACACCACGATGCTATGTGGGAAACAAATCGCAGCATGTTCTATCTGGTTGCGTGTTCCGGCATCACAGCCCCACTGATTTCAATAGGGCCAGGGACAGCAGCGTCAGCCCCATCAAAAGCAATAGGATAAAGTCTGCGATCCTCTGGTGCAGCCGTGCCAGAGCATCCCTGCATCCCCAAAGTGATACGAGGCTGATTTCCCAACGCCTCACATCCCTTGGTATTTTTCACATAGTAGGGAGTGCGATATGGGGGCGAGATTCACGGCCCGATATCACATGCGTCCATGTGAAGTTAGCCTAAATTGTCACTCGGTGAGGTTGCATGCGCATGTAGTGTATTTTCCACAGCAGGAAAAAATTGTTGCTGATCTGCACCAAAATCTACATCAAAATCTGTTTGCAATACACAGATTTTGGTGTGAATTTTAGAGATGAGCGAGCACGCTCGGTTAAGGCAGTTACTCGAGCGAGCATTGCTCTTCTTGAGTAACTGCTTACTGGTCCGAGCAGATTTGGGGGGCAGCGGGGGATAGCGGGGGGGGGGGGAGGGAGAGAGAGATCTCTCTCACTCTCTCCCCTGCTACTCCCCGCTCCCCCCCCCCCCCGCGCCGCCCCCTGCTACCCCCCCGAATCGGCTTGGATCAGTAAGCAGTTACTAAAGAAGAGCAATGCTCGCTTGAGTAACTGCCTTAACCGAGCGTGCTTGCTCATCTCTAGTGAATTTCACTCCTTCATTTGAAGAGGTAAAATCCATACTGAGAATCCCCAGCAAAGCTGACATTCTTCTGATTCAAAATCTGTACAACAGGTCAATTTATGCTGTAGATTTTTTTTCAGCAACATTTAAAGGGGATTTCTCAAAATTAGAGAAAACCTATCTCATGCACAGTCTCGGCAATAGATCGGCATTCCTTCCTAGGCAGTGAACGTTACGTCACTAGTGAGGTAACCTACACTGACCTCCCGGAAGAAGAAAGCAGAGAATGGATGCATCATAACAAGAAGAGGATCCAGCCGGCTTGCAGTGAGGTGACCCAGGCGACTGGAGAAGATCAACCAGGAGATGATTAATTTTTATTTTTAAATGACAAAACCCCTTTAAGTCATGTATCCCATGACCTTTCTACTACTGAAGTTTCTTTGGCTGCATTCAGGATGGCTGCCATTAAGATGGCCAGCAGGCACCACCATAGTATGGAAACATTTTTTTCCCACTCATCAAAGTGTTCTACAAAGCTTCCTACTTGTATCTCTTTTTCATTTCTCTGATCTGCAAGGGTTTTTCCATCTTGGGAATCCTATTTCAATAGTTCAAAACAGGAAAACAGACCGCCTCTTTTAAGGGAAGAAATAGCGCACAATGGTATCTGGTGGCCACTTGAGACAACTTGTTGGCGGGAATCCAAGTGGCCATCCCACATGATCTTCCCTGAGGATATGTCATTATTAATGACTTCCCTGAGGATATGTCCTTAATATATGAATCCCAAAAGCTTCCTTTAACGTGAAATTGGCCCTTAGAAAACATTGATTTCTGTTGCTACAAGTTTGTCCAGGCTGTAAAAGCTTCCCTATGCATTTTGAACCTCATGTTGCGAGTAACCACCAAGAATTGTGCTAGTTTGTGGAGCCATTGTATCTACGAACTGTATGTAGATTGTAACCACCAAGTCTGTTTGCCTCTGTGTGAGATGACGTTGAGTTCTAGCATTGCAACCCCTTTATCCACTACACGGACACATTACATTGAAAGGAAACTAATCTGAAAACTAACGGACTGGCTCAAAGTTTTAAAAAAAAATGTAAGTTTTAAAAAGTTTTTGTTTGTGTTTCAACTGTTTGTTCAGTGTTTTCAGCAGGACTCTGCTTCTGAATATGTAGGCTTTCAATCTAGTAAAAAAATTGCAAAATGCTCTAAATACAATTGTTTGCAGCATCTTCAAATTGTCTCAAAATGAACCAACAGATTTGTTCTTGCAAGAGAACCTAGGGGGGCGAGGACTGACACTAAGCTTGGTGTCCTTTGGAAGTGCATTGCAGCTGCTATCTTAGCCAGCAAAAAATGTAATCAGCAAGGAGTATTGGAAAAACAATAACATCTACTTTATCTTCAAAGTAAGCACACACATATATAAGAAAACTGTTCAGATGAGGTGTCAATGTGCCAGGCCTGAAATCAGAGCGACTCTGGGGGTTCTACTCTAAAACGTGGCATTTTCATGAAAAACAAACTTCAGCTCTAAATTGAAATTGATGGAGTTTGCAGGACAAAAATAAAACAAAAAAGTTGTAGCTAGACTCAGAAAAAGCTAATTTTAATGATATATTTTTTTAATCAAATTTTTCTTAGTATTTTATAACACGATATTACATGTCACGGTCCATCTTGAACAATATACAGATATCACTTCATTTCAATCCGTTGTAAAACAAATATAAGACAGATTCTTAGTGGTATCTAGAGATGAGCGAGCGTGCTCGCTAAGGCAAATCACTCGAGCGAGTATTGCCATTTTCGAGTACTTGCCCGCTCGTGCCAAAAGATTCGAGGGCCGTCGGGGGTGAGCATTGAGTTGCGGGAGTGAGCATGTGGGAACGGTGGTGGGGGGGGGGTGGAGAGAGAGATCTCCCCCCCCCCCGTTGCTCCCCGCTCTCCCCCACTGCCCCCACCTCCCTCCGGTCCCCGAATCATTTGGGATGAGTGGGCATGTACTCGAAAATGGCAATACTCGCTCGAGTAATTTGCCTTAGAGAGTACGATCGCTAATCTCCAGTGGTACCGTCTTGAAAGTATAATTGGACCGATTAATAGACTGGGAAAGAAAAATGTCAATAATCTCTGAACCACAAATAAAAAACATCGGCAAACATTATAAGAGGGTGAGGGTAAAGGGAGCATAGGGAAAAAGATTAGGGGAAAGGAACAGGCAAGAGAGAGAGATTTCACTGCATTATGTGCAAGGTGTCCTTCAGTCATAAAAAAGTCCTACATACTTGAGATCCCTTAATTTTAATGAAATTTAGGTAAGACTAGGCCCATACAGCAATTGCAGTGTCACGTTAGCTACATTGTAACTAAAGCAAGTTAATGTGATTGCACAGAAATCCAGTGAATTTAAACTTCAAACTTTGTGTTTTCTTATGTGTTCCTTTAACCCTTTCCAGTCCAATGTCGGGCCTGCCCCGACATCATCATTTTCCTCCACAGCTCAGGTGTCGGGACAGGCCCGACACTGCAGTGCAGGAGTGCATCTGCACCTGATCATCAGACACATCGGGTGCAGATGCACTCCTGCACTGATGCTCATCAAGGACCCCCGAGGAGAAGACAAAAAGGGTTTTTAACCGTTTCTGCCTTCTCCTTTACACATTACATAGCGTTCAGTTAGCACTATGTAATGCACAGAGATTCCGCCCGGCGATCATGTGACTACCAATGTTACCTGACTCCCAGCGGTCACATGAACGCCGAGCCAGGAGCCTGCACCATGGGGGAAATGCGGAAGTAATACTTCCGAATTCTCCCTTCTGCCTCCCGGCCCGGCGATCATGTGCCTGCTGGGTGCCACCTGACCCCAGCGGTCACATGATCGCCGAGTCAGGAGGCAGAAGGGAGAATGCAGAAGTATTACTTACACATTCCCCCCACAGTGCAGTGAGCACCTGCACCGTCCTGAACTCTGCAGTTCAGGAGGGTGAAGGGAAAATGTATTTTTTCTCATCCATTCTCCCCATCTCCAATTTATTTGGAGTTGGGAAGAATGGATGAGAAAAAATAAATGGATTGGAAAGGGTTAAACAATGGCTTTTTTTAATTTCTTGTCTCATGAAGCCTCATTCTGAGGAGTGTTCGGCTTATAGGGGTCGTATAGACAGATTCCATCTCCGCTGTGGATCGATGGTGTTCCTTCAGTTATCATTGGTGTCTTCGTTGAATATCTGACTACCTGTAAGGGTGGACACCCACTGGCATTTTTTTCTCCACTCCAGTGCTATTCATGAATAAATAGCTAAGCACTATTTGTAATTGGCTGAGCGCTCAGCCAATAGCTAAGCACTAGCTGTTATTGGCTGAGCGCTCAGCCAGTCAGCACAGCCCTTTCAGGAAGCAGGGATTTTTAAATCCCCGGCTGCTGAAAGTACTGGATAGCAGTGTCGAGGAGCCAGCCGGGGGATGCATGTTAGCAGCAGATAGGGGAGTACTTTTTTTTTAAAACTTTTTTTTACCACTTATTGATGATTTTCAGGGAAGGGCTTATATTTCAAGCCCTTCCCCGAAAATCATACTGCAGGGTTTGCCAAAAACCACTGCTTTCAATGGGACTGGCAGCAGTGCCGATCCCATTGAAAGCAATGGGATAGCATGCTGCACTTCTGCCACAGCTGTGGCAGAAGTTTGCGGTATTCTCCATATCTTTTCACTGAGGCTAGTGGTGCTGCCGCTGGCCCCATTGAAAAGACTGGCGATATCCCGGTCTCATTCCTGCGACTTTCTTGCGCTGTGAGGCGAGTGTTTTCACTTGCTTTCGCAGCGCAAAATAAAAAATATCACCAGTGGGTGTCCAGCCTAAACCTAATAAGAGAAGATCACTCACCAAATCTCACAAACCGGGTAAGGATGGCATCCTTGCCCAGTTTGTGATTTTTGATGGGTCATCTTCTGTTGTATTGTTTACAGTTGTCCCATGTACTTTCCATTGTGGTATAATGGATGTAGTGGGGCTTCGAGGGCTGTTCAAAGTTTGGGATTTTTTTTTTATTCAACTCTGATACATTCACAACTTTGACTCTAAGCTGTTTGGAGAGCTCTTTAAACTTCATGTTGATGTCACAGCATGCCGGCCACATCATTGTGGCAGTATGCTGGTTGGGACATGGAAAAGAGTCTGAGAAGATGTCTCAGTGTCAGCCACATGGCGTCAGCACATGCACCCTGTCATTTTGAGTGCCTAACAACGAAGTATTCAAATCTCTGTCCCACTGTGGGATCTGATAAGTTGGCAGATAGGTTGTTTGCCCAACCAGCCTTCATTGTTGTATATAAATTCCAACTACTCTTCTCAAAGGGCGCTGGTTATTCTACTGTATTGTGGTGTCCAGGTCCAGTCCACATCATTCTAGATCCTTTTCATAGTCATATATGCCTCCTAATACTGTTATTGGCATTGCTATTACCATCTGTCAATTGTCGCTCCTTGTCCATCTAGGGACAGTTTAAATAATTCTCAGGTTCTGGGCATGGGACAGTCCTCATTATGGTGAACACCTACTTTGAGATAGGGAATTTCCATATTAACTCATTAGGGTGAAATTTCCTTATTTCCCCCATTATTGATCCTTTCGGGTATCTGATTTTTTTTTTGTAGTAAATTACTTTTCATTCAAGATTTTTCATTGAACATTAAACAAACAAAATCCTTTTCATACATCATTATAGACAAAATCTTGCAACTCGTTTTCGTTTGCCAAAATTTTAAACACTTTGATTTTATATACCATTTCTAACTCAGTTGTAATAACTTATTTTAATACAATCCTATTGTAGTCATAGAAGATTGTCACGTCTAGAATAGCTTCTAGCAAGATTTAAAGATATTGTTTCCTTCTCCACTCATGTAACACCGCAGACCAGTCTTAACTAACTAACTAATTACTAACTAACTAACCTGTTTGACTTAACTTCCCCACCCTCATCCTGCAACATCAAACTAGAGAATAGACGCGAGAGAAACTACTAGGGTATGACATTGATTGACATGAAAAGAATGAGAAGAGAAGCAAAGATAAGAGAAGAAGAGAAAGGAGGGGGAGGGGATTGGGTTAAATTGGCAGGGGAAGGTCAGCAGGAGGAGGGGAGGGAAGGGGGGTAAAGGGAGGGGAGTCCCAAAAGACGACATCATTTGTTTGTTTAAGAGTTTGCACATAATGCATTTTCCAAGAAACACCACCTCACTATCGTATTTAACACCAGAATCCCTTAACCGGGCTAAAGGGCTATCCGAAGTTTTACGAGAGGGTACATCCATCCATTTGGACAACAATTATTCTTGATCTGGAACAGGCATCTATGTGTCCCAGACATAACACCAGGATTTATTTAAAACAATATCATGACAGTTCATGTAACATTTTGCACACAGGGGGACCTTATTTAAGTAATTAAGGGACTTTGGAAGTCAATTAGTTGGATCAGACATTTTAGGGGGTTCAAAGCAGAGGTGGTAAATGTCAGAATAGCAAGTGTGGACCCACTGTGCCACAGTTTTGGATTGGGACTACTCCTGAGGGAAGCACCTGGGGTCCCCTGGTCTTCAACTTTTAGTGCCACCAACTGGGATCTGGTCTTTGCTGCAGAGACCCTCAGGTCCCTACCACAGAAGTAGTCTTGGTCTTTTGGTAGCTGATGCAACATGGTCATGGTAAAGGTAACACAGTACAGGAGGAGCAGGCAGAGACGTAGTCATGATACAAAGCTGAGGTCAGGCCATGCAGAATCTTTGCATACCAATATGACAAGCCAATGGTCTGCACAGGCAGCTGGCAGATATACCAAGGTCCAGCAGCAAGCTGAGATCTGGAATTTAGAAGATGGTAAAGCTGAGTTGAATGGGAATGGGTTAAGCCAGAATCAGTCAGAGGCCTCATGTCCACGGGCGGATCGGATTCCGCATGTGAATTTCAGCAGTGTGAGACCTGTGAAAACATTTGTGGGAGATCGCGGATATAATGTTTGTTTTCAGCGCTGATGTACACGGATGCCCTGCAGATCATCTGTGTGGAAAAAAATCCTCAACCCCACCTGCCAGCCTTTTCCCCACCTCCCTAATTGATTTTAACCTTCAACCTTCTGGATGCACTGCGGATTGTCCACACTCATTGACTTCTATTGAGCCCGTCCGCTCGGAATCCACACTTAAATAGAGCACGCTGCGATTTGCTTTCCGCACCAAACGGTCCGCAAATCAAATCTGCATGCTTAAATTCAGTTGCAGATGCCAATGCTTCTCTATGGGCACTTTGAATTGCATATGTTCCGCGCAGGTGACCTGTGCGGATTCCGCAAATTAAATTCGCCCGTGGACATTCGTCCAGAGTCAGAACATGCCTTTGCATACCAGACAGAACTATTTGCTCAAGCAACCTCAGCAGGGTTGCCTTAAATATCAGAAGCTTGTCCAGATTGGCTGGGAATGGAAAAGCAGGGTGCATGCAGCCATCCCACCTCTTAAAGGGCCAGTGCACACACCTTATGGACACTATGAAACCGACAGCTGATTTGGTGCGCCATGGAGAACATTGGGGTAATGTCGCTGGTGGCAACTGATGGCGGAGGAGGCAGGAGATGCCATCAGGCTTCAATCAGTTACCATAAGGGCTCCCACACACTTGCGTTTGCATTTTTTGTTAACGCGATTGTCAATGGCATTTTATAATGTTAAAAACGCAACTGAACACAATGCAACTTGCGTTTTTGGTGCACTGCGTTTTTAACATTAGAAAGTCCCATTGACAATCGCGTTAACAAAAAACGCAAGTGTGTGCGAACCCTAACAGTTACTACATATGCACTCACGACTTTTCAGTTTTTATTTATATATTTTTAATCCATTTTTTTAATCCATGGCAGTAATTTGGACTATTTTCTCCCGTTCATTACATAAAATCAATGTTAAAATCCATTTTAACTCCATTTTGTAATGCAACAAAACATGAAAGACGGCAGGACACTCTTGCAAGCATTATGTGGATTTGTTATTTGTTCCAGAGAGTGCAGTTTTTGAAACTGCAGCATGCCACATCCGTTGCAATTTTATGTCATTTTGTCCATTGACTTCCATGAGGACAAGGTGTTTGCACATTGTCACAGAAGTATCTAGAACACAACATTAAAGTGATTATTGCCCAATAACAGGACAACGCATTGACCTTTTATAGACACTTGTGCCCATAGTATAGATATTCTTTCAAGTTGCCAGAGTTCATAAAACCATTTCTGCTTTTGTGATAAATGTAAATTTAGTATATCAGTGCTTACATTGCTAAACCTTGTGTGCTTACCCTTCAGCTGCACCTTTAGTGTCTTTTTCTTTTTGCAAAACTGAAATTCTTAACAAAATGCATGTGCAGATGTACTTTGTTTCCTCTACCAGCTGGATTTTCTGCCTCCTGCTTGAGCATGCACTTATTTTTCTACATATTTTAATTTATGTCTGTATTTTTGCCTAATAGTTACTTCAGTTCTCTCTAAATCCAGTATTTATTGGTAATGACCACATCTATTTAAGAGTTTGTGCCGAGATCATGAATATATCTAGCACTCTAAATTAGCTAAAAATATGCCACTTTTTTTTTTTTTAATGCAACTTTCATTTGTTTCGTGAATCCCAATAATTCCCCAATCCCCCCCCCCCCCATAATTCCCCTTCGGTCTTGGCTCTATATTGCCTATGGACATATTCTGCTGTAGTTCTATGGGCAGTGTTCAAACGTGCTCAGCAGCACCCCCTTCAGTCCACTGCTTGGGTCTCTGCAGTAAAGTCTTCCTCCGCAGTGAGCCGGCGTCTCACTGCAGCAATCACGTGTACGCAGCCAGTCCCACCTGCTGCCGCTATCTACTCCTGCAACCACCGCTCAGTTTGATACCAGGGACTGGGACGCATATGCACAGCCCACTCCTGCAGCCACCACTCCTGCACACATGCGCATGCGTGTATACACTCACGAGAAGATGACGTGAGTGCGCTCTGAATGGAGAGCTATCACATGTTTTTTGCGTGTGTTCCCACGCATTTTACTGTGCTTTTTTCTCCTGCCAGACCTGTTCACATCAGTACAGGACATACCAGTGCTGGTTTTGAATGAGCTCATCAGCCTAATAAGTCACTGGGGTTATGAATTAACAATGCAAAGTGGCGCACCTAAACACACAATATTGTCCGGATGGGATGTGCATTTGCCCACACCATAGACCCCTATGGTAGCTTGGGTGCACAAATGCGCAAACAAAAAGGGCATGTCACATATTGAAGGCTCTAGTACCCTGTTGTACCACCTCTAGCTTGTATACAAGATGTGATACAGGCGGGCATGGAGGCTCTAGTACCCTGTTGTACCGCCTCTAGCTTGGATACAAGATGTGATATGGGTGGGCATGGAGCCTCTAGTACCCTGTTGTACCACCTCTAGCTTGGATACAAGATGTGATATGGGTGGGCATGGAGCCTCTAGTACCCTGTTGTACCACCTCTAGCTTGTATACAAGATGTGATACAGGCGGGCATGGAGGCTCTAGTACCCTGTTGTACCACCTCTAGCTAGGATAGAAGATGCAATATAGGCAGGTATGGAGGCTCTAGCACTCTGATGTATTGCCTCTAGCTTGGATACAAGATGTGATACAGGTGGGCATGGAGGTTCTAGTACTCTGTTGTACTGACTCTAGCTAGGATACAAGATGCAATATAGGCAGGTATGGAGGTTCTAGTACTCTGTTGTACTGCCTCTGGCTTGGATACAAGTTGTTATATGGGCGGACATGGAGGCTCTAGTACCCTGTTGTACCACCTCTAGTTTGGATACAATATGTGATACAGGAGGCATGGAGAGTCTAGTACCCTGTTGTACCACCTCTAGCTTAGTTACAAGATGTGATATGGGGGGGGGGGGTGCATGGAGGCTCTAGTACCCTGTTGTAGTGCCTCTAGCTTGGATACAAGATGTAATACGGGTGGATATGGAGGCTCTAGTACCCTGTTGTTCCACCTCTAGCTTGGATCAAACATGTGATACGGACAGGCATGGAGACTATAATACCCTGCTATACTGCCTCTAGCTGGAATACAAGATGTGATACGAGTAGGCACGGAGGCATACAGGTTACATATTGTATTATGTGACATACTGGTCCACATTTGCTGTATCTGAGCCTCTAGATCATTAAAACTCATAGGCTGTCGAAGTTGGCATCCCAGATTGTCTCATACATGTTCTATAAGTGATATATCTGGTGACTATGCAGGCCACAGAAGTGTGACAATGTTGTGGGGACATTCTTGTGACCCCCTTTTGTGTGCAGCTGAGCATTATCCAGCTGGAAAATGCCTCCTCGAAGCCGCCACATGAGAGGAACACATGTGACTGCAGAATGTCCTGAACATATAGCTGAGCTGTCATTGTCTCTTGTAGGACTACTAGGGGTGACTGAATGTCATGTGATATGGCCCGCCCCCAGACCACCATACAAGCAATGGGGGCAGTGTGAGGCAAAGGCAGGAATGAGGCTCTCGCCCTTAGAAACTTCAGCCACAAACACAGCCATCATCAGTGCCCAAACTAAGCCTGGATTCATTGCTGAAGACAATGCAGTTTCTCTCCATAGCAGTCCAATTTTGTTGTTCATGACACCACTGTAAACTGAGGCGATGATGGGTGTCAAAGGCAGTACATGTAATGGGTGCCGTGAGACCAAATGTGTTTCATTCATGAACCTGGAAATTATTCCGACAGACACAGGGATCTATAACGATGGTGCCGCCTGTCTCTGGATGGCGGAAAACAAAAACAGTTAGGGTTCCTCGTTCTTGTCTGATGAACATAAATAGGCAATTTATTTTCATAGATAATTACATATGCTATGTAGATGTACATACAGAAAGTGTATGTACTGTATATATATCTACACCAATCTATATATAAAATAAATAAATCTTGTTATTTGTATAGTGCCAACTTATTCCGCAGCGTTTTCAAGTGATTTATTAATTATCCCCCACCAACTGGGTACCCATTTTACCGACCTTGGAAGGATTGGATGCTGAGTCGACCTTGAGCCAGCTACCTGAACCATTCAGGGATTGAACTCGCAACCTTCAGGTTGTAATCTAGAGCTTAGGACTGCATTTCTGCTGCCTTAGCACTCTGCACTTGTACACATATATGCGGGAAACTAGTACCCTGTTTCCTTGGAAATTAGACCTACCCCTGATATTTCAGGATTTTCGGGGAAGCTTGAAATATAATCCCTACCCCAAAAATAAGCCCTATCTGCATTACATAAAAATAAAATTGTAATATGTTACCTAGCAGGCACAGTCCTCGGCCGCTCATACAAGATCACTTCCTGGTTACAGGATTCATAAATCCCACCTCCACGAAGAGATGGCTGTGGTTGGTTCTTCGGGCGCTGTTCAGCCAATCAATGCAACGCTCGATGAACCAATCACAGCCATCACATTGTGAAGGCGGGATTTATGAATTGGCTGAACCGCGTCATAATAAATCCTGCATTGTGTCTGATTATCTGCTGCAGCTCAGTCAATTCACGAATCCTGCGTTCATTGAGTGCTGCATTGAATGGCTGAGAAGCCCCCGAAGAACCAATCACAGCCATCGCTTCGTGGAGGCAGGATTTATCAATTCCGGCACCAGGAACCACTTGGGAGCTGTTTGTCAGGCTTGATAAAGGCCATATCTTGGCCAAAATATAACTTTTATTATGGAGGAATAAAGTCTTTTTGACGACTATTTTTTCTCCATTACATGCTGCCACAGATCTTTTTTCTATATCTACAACTCTATTAAGGGAGTATAGGTTCAGGTCCCTCCCGTGGCTCTTCCATTTTTCCAGGGTCCCACTCTGGCTGGGTTACAACAGTGTACTGTTGGACACTTGTGTATTTTGGAGCTGTGGAGAGCAGCGGGAGGAACCTGGACTGAGCCTGCTAGGTAAGTAAAATGAGTAGACCCCCAAAAATAAGACCTAGTGTCTCTTTTAGGGCAAAAAATTAATATAAGACAGGGTCTTATTTTGGGGGAAACACGGTATAAGAAAAGAGCTTTTTATATAATTTTACTGATTCCTCTGGTCCCAGGTTCTGCTTCACACACACTATAGTAGGCAGACTGTACAGTTATAAAGGAAGATGAGTCTGGTGGGAGGAGCCTAAGTCAGATAGAAGGTCACAGTATGCTCATGGGAATTGTTGTTTGTAGTCCCTCACAGCTGCAGGCTGCAGGACCGCCCACATAAGTGTTTTAAAGGACCAGCTTTGCTAGAGAGGTGGCGATACTAACATGGGAAGGGATGGTTAGTGAATGTACAGTTACTGTACATGTACAATGATATGATGGTTTTAACAATTTGAGTTGGACGATTGCTGAATTTAGCTAGGTGTAGCTGCTTGGGAGACATCGCCAGACTGTGCCAAATCTTATAGGCTATATATCATCACAAGAATTCTTGAATTTTAGAAGTATGGAAGTGGACATCAACTGACTATATGCAACATAGAAGGGGGGAATGGCCATATGGTCGGCTGCAATGTATGCTATATGTTTACAGACCTACCAGAGGAAAAGCCAAACTTCCCCTGCCAGAAATGCAAGCTTGTGTCTCTACTGCAGGAAAAAGTGCAAAGTCTTCAGAAGAGAATAGTTACATTGAAACGTGTTAAGGAAGATGAGGATTTCCTTGACAGAGCAGAAGTAACTCTTCATAATATTGACAGAAAGTACATTTTCAGTGTACCTGCAGAAGCCGAGGAATGGAAGCATGTGACCCAAAGAAGCTGGAGGATGAGGAATCAGCCAGCACCCATACTGCTTGGGAGCAGGTACCAGGCTCTCACGCAGGAGAACAATAAAGAAATTCATCAAGAAATGACCCACAAAAAACTGTGTAGTAAGCACATAGAGTCCTATTGGATGGAGAAAAAGAAGAAGTGCTGTTGTGAAGAAGAAAATGAGAGTGGCGGTTGTGGGGAATTCACTATTGAGAGGAACAGAGGCCGCTGTCTGCAGACCTGACATAACCTCACGAGAGGTGTGCTGTCTTCCAGGTGCACAAATCAAAGTTGTGGCTGATAGGCTGTCAAAACTCTAGTTCTACAGAACACCACCCATTCCTACTAATATATGTAGGAGCAAATGACACCGCAAAAAAGCACCTTGCAACCATCGGCAGAGACTTTGAAGACCTTGTCGGGAAAGTGAAGGAACTAGGAGCACAGGTGGTCTTTTCATCCATCTTCTCAGTGGATGGCCATAGAATAGGGAGATGAAGTGGGATTCTAAAGATGAACAGCTAACAATGTCAATGGTGCCATCAGAAAAGATTAGGATTTGGAGTGAATTACCTATATGATGGACTCCTTGCTAGAGAAGGGTTGTACCTTACAAAAACAGGTAAGCATATATTTGGTGGGCACCTTGCTTCATTCATCGTTAGAGCTTTAAACTAGAACAATATGGGAAGGGAAGTGAAAGGCCAGGAAAGAATATACAGCTAATTAATACATTTGAGAACCTTGCTATTACAAATGGAAAGCAAGAACAAAGACAAAAAATTCAGAAGGAAAGTAGAGGAGCAAGAGACACCGATCACAAACACAGGAAGAGAAATATGATGTCATAGGCATCACGGAAACTTGGTGGAATGATATATATGATTGGAATACTAGGCTTGAAGGATACAACTTGTTTATAAGAAACAGACTCAGGGCTTAAACAGATGGGTAGGATTTTGTTGCGTTATGTGGTCGTGAAAATCATGGGCACATAATGGGATGAAACAAAATCATGGTTTCATTTCCACTATCGGAATTCTCTTGTGTTAATACTATGCCTGAGAAAAAATAGGGGAGAACAACAGAAAGGACACCATTGTAGGCATTTACTATAGGACACCTGGACAAGCAGAAGATATGGATGAACTCTTTCTACATCAGATGGCCAAATTCTCAAAACACTACGACATAGTGATGTCATAAATGGTGGCATATCCAAGTGGAAGAATGTATCAAGTGAGGTACCACAAGGCTCTGTCCTAGGCCCAGTGTTGGTCAACATTTTTATAAATGATCTTGAAGAGGGAAATGATAGGAAACTGATCAAATTTGCAGATGACACAAAGCTGGCAGGGATAGCTAAAACTAGGGAAGAGAGAGAGGATTCAAAAAGACCTACACAAGTTTGAACACTGGGTGGCCGAGTGCAAACATTTTTTTACATTCTGTGCATAGAAGATAAGTTGAACAACCCCCATTCACACAAGACTTTGAAATAAAAGTTGAGCTATCTTATGTTAGCTTATGACTGTACTGCATGAAAGGGCTCTAGAAAAGAAGTCAGTCTGCTATATGCACCCGGTATTATTATGTTCAAAATCTTGAGTACAGTAAACCCTGAAATAGCACTAAGGCCTTAATGTCCACAGGCAGATCAGATTCCGCATACGGGAGCCCGCGTTGGAATCCAACCTTGCCCGTGGCCGAGGACACTGCATTACCTGTCCGGGCCTTCTGTGTGCTTTCCATGTCTTCTATTTACTGGTCTGCGGATGCATATGGAAGCGCCAGCCGGTGCGCCACCGCGCATGTGCGGTACTTTAATTTTTTAACTCCTGCTTTCCTGCAGAATCCGCGGCCTGTCCACAATTTAATTAGATGGAGCATGCTGCGATTTGTGTCCACAAATCAAATTCACATGCTATATTTCCTTTGCAGACGCCCATGTTTCCTTAAGGGCTGCATGATTGCGGATTCCACAAATAAGAACCGCTCATGGACATTGGGCCGAAGGCAGGATTTACACACAGCATTTTGAGACTTTTTTGTTGGCGTTTTTTATGGCACTTTTCTATAGGCTTCTCTACAGGACGTGAAAAATGGCGGAAACAAATGCATGCCCAAAATGTTCTTCTGATGAAATGGCACCAAATTATGCTATGAAATTTGTTTGAAATGTGCTTTTTACACTGAAAAAAATTCTGTGTATGATGAGTACTATTTAATGAACAGAGTTTAAAATAACTATTAGGCTACTGTAAGAAACAGCTCGAAGGTCACAAAAAAGCCATCCTATGGATAGGAGCACACTTGCATAAGAAAAAAAATAAAATAAAAAATGTCTGTGTTACATCTGCAAAAAATGTACATTTTCTTTATATGTGTACATTTTCGTGTGGCTTCTATATTTGGTCTGTATTTGGTATGAGTGACCATTTTTATTTTTGCTATATGTTATCCGTTTTTCATGTCTAAAGAATAAATAACTAAACAAACCCAATTCTTTTTTTCTGTATCTTTAAAAAAAAAAAAAAAAAGAACATACAGCGCAGAAACTGCACACGGATGGCATCTGAGTGCTGTCAATTTTTTTTCTATCCCCATTGACTTGAATGGCCGAGCCTCTTCCATAAAATGGATCAGAATAGTGCATGCAATGAGTTTTCCCTGCACCTAGGCCTTGTTTGTGTGTTGCTACACTAGTAATATTAGTAATAATAATATAGTACTAGTAATTTGGTAAAATTGATCCCTATGCGGTCCGTGTGTAGTCTGTTTTTTATTGGACTATACATGGATCAAAAGCAATGCATTTGCCAAAGGCCTTACAAAGATAGAAGGGCACATATAAACACCAATTCCCAGCAGCATGCAGAAAGGCAAAATGCTATATGGGGAGGAGCACAGGGGTAAAATACTGATAGACGGCCACTCATTAACCTTTTCAGTGGCATATTAACCCATTCAGTGGCATATATAATAGAGCCTCACAGGAGATTTTCTGGGCATGCCACTAAACGGGTTAATGTACCATTCATTGAAAATGGGGCTGCCTATTATTATAATGGTACATACATAAGGCTTCTATAGGGTGCCAGTCATGCAGATACGTGTAGTGCACCATGCTGGTTTATAGTCTACTAGTGAGGCTGGGCTGTCCTGCTTCCCTATGTACCACACAAACAGTCAGGGGTGTAAGCATAGGGGGTGCAGAGGATGCAGTCACACCTGGGCCCAGGAGCCCTAGGGGTCCCATGAAGTCTCTCTTCCCCATATGGCAAACCAATACTATCAATGAAGCTCTATAGTTGGGGGCCCAGTTCCAGATTTTGCACTGGGTCCCAGCAGCTTCAAGTTAGGCCTCTGCAAACAGTGTTACCCTGGGCTCCCCCAACAGCTGAGGAACAGACTGCTTCTGCAAAAGTAGTAATAGACAATAGGCGCTATGTTGATATTTTGGCCGAAATACACAAGCTCACAACCCACCTCACATCTTGTGAGTCCCTATACTAACACTACAAACAAATTGTGAAAAAAAGAGATCAAGCTCATTCAAAAATCACAGAAAAGGCCAGTAATATGCAGAAAGGCAACATGCTATATGAGGGAAAGGGCACAAATGGAAAATACTCATGAAGAACCACTCACACACCTACCATTTATAGGAGGGGCAGTTTAGTATTATGCTTGAACATGGATAAGGCTTGTAAGAAATGGATATAAAAACTAAGGGATAAGTCACATAGATACAATATGTTCACACAATGAGCCTGAGCTCTGCTCCGCTATATGTAATTTACAGGTATTATTCTGTTGACAAAATTGGAACTTGCTCTCATTACTTGGATGGTCCGGTAGCCCAGACATGCCTGTTGGTTCCCCAATGTCTCCTTTTTTACCTTCTAAAAAAATTCATTAAAATAAATAAAAAGTGTGAAGTTTTTTTTAATTTAACGAACAGATCCAACTCTATGCACCCAGTACAGCATATCAGGTGCTTGGAAGCTGAGAATTAATTACCGAATTAGCATTCACAATGTAAGACAAACAAATTGCTTAGATAACTGTTATTTAATTCAGGAAAAATGCTCAATGATTAGCTGACCATTATTTTCCCCATTACTACTTAAAAGATAATTGAACATCTTGCTTGTTGGCCATTAGTTAAGAATATTATTAGGTCTTTGCTGCTTGATTTCGATTTGCGAATTTGATAATTCTATTTGGTTCCCTGCAGTATTTACTAAGGAAGAGATGTTTTCTGGAGAAAAAGAAGAAAAGATTGAGCTGTATGTATATATAAATGATAATACGTATTGCTGAGTGTTCATTGATTCCACTGAAGGCTAGGGTTCCAAGAACAGGTTAGCAGAACACACTAAACTGCAGTGTCCGAGGAGCAGGACCTTAGCCGAGGAGACAACGGGGTAGAGAGATAACCTTGTCAAGGGGCTCTATCGTCTCCTCCCCTAAGGGTAGTTTTGCACCCGACCTCGTTACCGACAGGGAAAGATCACAAATTGGGGTAACGGTGGTTACTTGTAGTCCTGCTTGTCACTCGTGATGCCAACGTTCCGTCCTCTGTGGTGAATCTTTGTAGATGGAATAAAGTAGTCCACACACACGGAGTGTCCTTTCTGAATGAGAACCAGGAACGTTCATTCGGTTCTGCCATTTATTTAAATGTTAACAAATCACAATAAAGCAGGTCTTACATTGGTGAAGCAGGGGTTATCCACTGGCGTAGTCATCTGCAGGAACTCACTCTTCCGGTAACTCTCCTGTCAATCACTCACTGGGTTTTCTCACTTTCTTGTGGTGTCTCCATCTCTCCGGATGCACGCAGTTCCTATGCGGCTTTTCCTGGGTCCGGGCTTATGCACTCCTTATGGCTAGCGGCTTTGCGGAGTATTCATAGAAAGGACAGGCCCAAGCCGGAACAGCTCTCCAACTATCACATAACCACACTTTTATACCACATGCCAGACAAAATGATACATTTTCCAGACATCCCCAGACATGACCAGAAATTAACCCTTTCATGCCTGCAAATATGCAATACACATAGATGTGCACATACAAGACAGTGTACAAGAAAGACACAAAACATGTATTCTGAGGTGCTGTAGGTACCCCAAACTCTGGGCCACTACACATATATTATATCTCAACAGATTGTGCATCCAGAAACTTGCATACCAGGACACATAAATCTATATTTTACGGTGCAGACGTATTTATTTACGCATCATATAATCGCCCATGTGAACGAATGCATTGGAAACCAATGGCTCAGATGGTCACATATATACGTTCGAGCATAAAAACGCGGCAAACAACCAGACAACAAATCTGAAGGCGAGCATGAACATAGATAGGCACACTGAGCTTGGGGAATGTACAATCTTAATAAAGAATGTAATAGAGGATGAGATACAGTAAACAGAGGTAATATTAGAAGGTGGGAGCGACTGTTATTGGGCTTCTATAGGGCCAATAAATCCCAAAGGCAGCGGCAGCCTTGACTGAAGAACATGCATTTACTAATGCAGACATTTTTCCAATACCAAGAGGTCTACTTTGGACTGTTGGCGATCATCAAAACTGAACAGGATTCTCTGGTTGGCCGAGTAGTATATAAAGTGCCCTCCTACCTAGTATGTTAGACATCGGCATGTTAGTTTGATTTCAGTTTACAGAAATGTGAAGACATTTCACTTACATTGTGTATCTGGATTGGTAGAAAGCCAATACCTATTCCATTCAATCTCAGCTGGTCTATAAAGATTTTAAATAGATTTTAAATATTAGATTCCTGTGTTCCCCCTTAAAATCCTAAGTTTTCTTCCCAATTTCAAAAAATTGCTTTTCTTTGAAATCCATCATGTGCCAGCAGAACCCATTGATTAAACAGTGCTGGTCTGTGGGTGGGTTTTAAAGAGGTCTAGCAGTGCATTACACAGAATGACCTACAGAGTGTGCTAGTCAGGCATTCTAATATCCGCAAGAGGGAAAGAAAGGGTTAATACCCTAGTTGTAGCAAGCGTTAGCTACAAAAGAGGCAGCTATGCAGGAAGCAGAGAGAGAGGACCAGTGCTGCAGAGCTGAGGTGCTGCAGGCTGGTGGCCTAGCAAAGGCCAGAGTCCGACAGGGACGACAACCCTGGACTCACACCCAAGGTGGGGTGCATATGAACTGTGTTTTCGTTGTATGCTGTGTGCTGTGAAAATAAAGTCTGGCAGGAGCCAGAGATAAAGAAATCCACGTCTCTGGAGTTTCTACATGTGTGGTGCACCATTTCCATATAAAAGAGGTCAGCGATCCCGAGGCGAATGCACGCCACTTGCTACAGAGGTTATCTGTGATTACCAAAAACATGGATACTTACTTCCAAAATAGTGTTAGATGTGTCCCTGGCTTGTGTCTTTGTACTGTAGCTCGGGTATACTGCAGTAAATGGGGCTGAGATGTAATACCACAGACAACCTGTGGACAGGAGTGGCAATGTTTTTGGAGGAAAGTAGCCATGTTTCCTTTAAGCCTACCCCGTGTGTACATTCTGCTGTCATTTCATTTTTAGCTCATGCAGTAAGAGTACAGTACATATGTTTTCCCTGTCTTCTCTGTTGGTTTGTGGTAGGAAAGATGAAAAACCTTTAATAATTGAGAAGCTGCTGATGATTAGAAGTTTATAGTGATCATACATGCACGGACACCTTGCAGATGGTCATAGTAATGGCCAATTTATAGACATACCGTAGATAAAGGTACAGTGAGTTGGTTATCTAGAAAACATCAAAAATGTTCACTTAACATTGGAAAATCATTAAAGAGTTTCTGCACTTATTGCAAACTTTTGACATGTCAGAGTGCCATGTTGATAGTTTTGATCAGTAGGCATCCCGTTGCTGTTCTTCTTGGCAACTGAAACAGATACATAAAGGTTTATAGACATCTTCTACAAGCCTCTCTGTCCTTCTTTAGCTGCTGAGAGAAGCCAACAGGCACCAAAGTCAGGGGCATGGTGCTTTTTGGTAAGCTTTACAGCCCCCTTGTTTCAGCAGTGAGACCCTTACTGATCAAAACTTTCACAGGTCTCTCTGACATGGCAGACTTTTTTTTTTTTTAAAGTGTAGTTACTCTATAATTTGCCCATACTGCTTTTTAAAAAAATATTTTCAGGCTAGGAAAAAGTAACAACAAAACTAGAGACCTCTTTTTGGGTCACTCTGCGCCATTGTAGTTTCAGTTGATCTTTGGTTTACTAGTCTGCATAATATACCATTTTGAACCTAAATGAATCCAGAACTTAACTCATCAGCAATTTCACAGGATTGTAGAACCAAATTCTGAACACTTAATTTGCGCTTTTTTTTAAGTTGTCACGCATAGTGAAAAAATAGCAATCATCCATTCTAAAAGCTGCCATCTTGATCAAGTACAGTACTTTTTCCTTGTTTTTAATAATCCATTTTTGTCACATCACATGTCCTAAAATGGAGCCCTTGAATCATCAACTATAGGAAAGACAGCAACTTAACACATCAGGCAAAAAATGTATCTATTTAAGCCATTACTTACTTGGCTGTCGAATTCTGCCGTCTCAGCCTTCCTTTGCTGCTTGGTTATTGTTAATTGCCATGGCTAAGCAGGGTAAAAAAAAAGTCTTTAAATCTGCTGCTGTCACAATTTCAGAAAGCGAGCCTTGGGATTTGAGAACAGGAAAGAAAACTGCCAAAAAGTTCTGATAGACAAGAGGAAAAAAAATGCAAAGTTGGGGCCGGGCAAGTCATTAAGCATAGGAATAAGAAATGTAAATGCTGACATTGCAGAAGGACTCCTTGGCCCAGACATGCCTTTGTCTTCTCTACTCCATAAAGCTTTAAAATCTCTCCAGGATAGTAAGTTGATAAAAGTGGCCCCACAGAGTCAAAGACAAAAGCAGAGGAACATTTAGCTTTATGTTACTCATCAAGGGAAACTTATTGTCTTAAGGTTTCATAAGACACAATATGAATATTTGAAAAAGAAGACATTAAAACAGGAACCAAATATATCTGTCATTTTGTACAACGATGAAGTAAAAGTGGAGTCGAAGATATAAGTTAATTTCCTGACCTAAGAGACACTGGCGCCTCAATGTCTTTTAATGAATAATAGCATTATCATTACCTCACCTCTTGCTTTGAGACAGATTAAAGTAATAAGTCTCTTACATTTATATGGTGACCTTGTGGCTCTAAATTACGGACTGACAGTACTGCCATCGTAAGTTGCACAAAAATGATACTCAAATATATATTTGAATGAATCAAAAATATTTTGTGTCTGTATTGGCCTAAATTAGTCATCAATTTTTTCTAGCTCCTATTAATGATTTTCTTTAGACTACTAAATACATACCTAGATTGTAAAACACAGACACAATTAAAAATTTGGGGGACAAAAACATTACCTACTCTACGTAAAGCACCCACCAGTGTGATTGCTACCTCTGCGCCCCGTAGAGTAAGGATGTAACATAGTAACATAATATGTTAGGCCGAAAGGAGACAATGTCTGTCTAGTTCAGCCTGTTTCCACCCCACCCCCCATTGTTGATCCAGAGGAAGGCAGGAACCTTTCAATGAGGCAGAAGCCAATTTAGCCCATGTGAGGGGAAAAAAATCTTCCCTACTCCATAATGGCAGTCAGAATAATCCCAGGATCAATGTTTTGAAAGCTCCTGCCTGACTACCAGACCCAGTCATCCTTGGCACCCCAGTATTTGAAATTCCTCTCTATTCTGTTTTCCACTGGTCATCCTCCACCATTCCATGATGAACTTAATGCTCATGTTATTAACTATAACTATGTAGGGAAAGATGTAGTTCAAAGGTGACTGTACATGGATTTGGCTCTTTGGATTGACGTTTGGGAGAGCTATGATACACTTGGCTTCCTCTGTAACTCTTGTTAACTGCAATGGGGATATATTTGCTTATGCATGGCCACTAGAGATGAGCGAACGTACTCGGTAAGGCCGATTTTGCAATCGAGCACCGCGATTTTCGAGTACTTCACTACTCGGGTGAAAAGTACTCGGGTGGTCGCCGGGGGGGCGGGGCGTGGTGGAGCGGGGGGTAGCAGCGGGGAACAGGGGGGAGCCCACTCTCTCTCCCTCTCCCCCCACTCCCTTCTGCAACCCCCCGTTCACCCACAGCGCCCCCGAGTACTTTTCACCCGAGTAGTGAAGTACTCGAACATCGCGGTGCTCGATTGTGAAATCAGCCTTACCGAGTACGTTCGCTCATCTCTAATGGCCACCTAAGCTTCTACTCTCTAGAGTGCCAAATGGGGATGCAGGGGATCACCATCCATCCTGGTAAGTGGAAGTCTAAAAACTGGAGCCCTCCACCTTCCGGTTGTTTATGGCAAATACTGTTCATATGTCTCAAATGAGAATACCTGTTTCAGTTTTATTGCAGCTGTTTGAAGTGATGCAATCCAATACTGTGGCAAAAAAACGATTGTACATCTCTTCTTTAGAACTCTACCCCTTTCCAGAAAAAAAAATGGCTTCATAAAGCTCCATCACCTACATGGAGGGTAGGATTTCTAATGCTGAGATCTAACATGATCAATTCTTTGTTATCATTGGTGATGATAGCCTACTCCTTACTATCCACTCCCACTTTTACTAACAGGAAATCCAATAGGTCCTCGAACAAGATATATAATTATGTTTATTGTTATATCAACAGATGTATGTTTTCCATAACCAGCAGGTACAATCACTTAATGGTAATTTGATTGAAAGAGAAGTTATTGTTTGTCATTGTAATTATTTCTCACGGAGACTAAAGGATACCAATTCATATCATATATTTCCTTTGAATCCGATTATCTGAGTTTAGAATTGTATGTAGAATGACTCTAGCCAATCTGTCTTTGGTTGATTTAATTTTTTTTATTTTCTTTGTTTTGACAATTCTTTATTTTAGTATAAAGATAGAATAGGCAATTGAAGGAACCATCCTTATGCTATTAAAAATACCAGAACGTTTTTGAAAGGTTCCAAATACTAAACAATAGAAGGCAGGGAATAGGTGGCGGAGAGAAGAAGACAGGAAGAAGGGGTAAAGAGGTGATTATTTTAGCGAACTTCAAAGAATACAAGGAGCTTTAAGGCCCTTTTACACACAAAGATTATCCATCAAAATTTGATCAAAAGCCATCTTTTGAGCGATAATCGTTGTGTGTAAATGTGTGCCCATCGTGCACTTACTGTGCATTTTTTGGCCATCTCTGACTTCAGGTCCACATGAAATCCTTGTTCCTCAGGATGATAAGATAAGATGGACGGCACGCTGAGTTCTCTGCAGGCAGCATTGATAACATTCTTCAACAGCTGTTAACAGCCGCTGTCCCGCTGGAGAACAATAGCGATGTATTTCGAGAACAGACTCCCCACTGTTCTCTAAATACATGCAATAAAGTACTAAAGGGCTGATTTAGCCCATTAGTACCTATGCAAAATGATTGCTCAAAACTGTCAGTTTGTGACAAATTTTGAGCGATCATCTGTGTGTGTAAATGTACCTTTAGGCTATTGATCTATAGATTTGCAGAGTGATTGAGACCAAATCAAATTCTAAATACCAAAATGTATAGGGAAATGGGATAGTAACTACCATATAGACTAAAATTGGACAACTAGTCATGTTTTCTTTTCGTCCAGCTAATGAGCTCTTCATACTGGCCGATTTTGTTAACCTTAGAGATCCATTGAGAAACGTTTGGAGGGTTGGTGCTCAGCCTGTGTCGGGCTATTAATGATTCTGCAGCAGCAATTCAGAAGATACAAAGATTATGTTTTGCCCGATTCTATGTAATGTGGGGTTTGACTGGGCCACCATTTCCCAAGTGAGTTAAAAGTCAGCTTAGGATAGTTGCTTTAAAGTTCCTTCTACTTGCTGCCAATACAGTTTGACGATATGAGAATGCCACCAGACGTGTGATAGGGAGCTCGTGTGCATCTGACATCTCCAGCATTTATTGGAGATAGCTAATTTATGCAAGAAGAGATACTCTGGTGAGCAATATCATTTAGTTGACAAAAAGATTTTCTTGTAGTCTTAAACAAGTAGATAATCCGTATGAAGATTGTATCTGGTAAGTCTCATGGTCTGACAAACTAATTCCTATCTCCTTCTACCTCCTTATCCTTGGCTAATGAAACATAGGCCTGAGAATAAAATTAGTTTGCAGTTTGGAAATTTTTCTTCAGGAAGTTACTTTAGCTGCATACACCTTTTCAAATTTGATTAATGGCCTCGGGGAAGAGGTTGAAAGAAACTGAGAGGAGATATTTTTGAAAAGTAAGTAGTGCATAAATGTAGGCTAAAATGTCTTACAGAGGCCTTGGAAATCAATATAGTCAGGGAAGGAGCCGGATTTTAGTAAGTCTAGAATAGATAGTGGGCTCAAGTTATTCTAGAGATCAGAATAAGTTGTGTCTCTTTTCCCACATTGTGTCAGGATTAAACCTGCAGGCATTAATAGGGAAAGGGCGGGAGCAAGAGTAGGCTCCAATGCTTTCCAGACCCAAAATGGCCCTTCCAAAAGAGGATCAGCTAGTAACCATTCTGCCCCCTTATGGTTAGGTAGCCACAGATCACTACCAAACGTCTTTCCATATGATTTTCGAACTAGAACCACCACAGTTAGATTCTTGGAAGGGTTGGTGAGTTTCAGTCATGTGCTTAATTAGGTGACTCTATAATACATCTTAGGTAGAGATGAGCGTGCGTACTCACAAAGGCAAACTACTCGAGTGAGTAGTGCCTTATGCGAGTACCTGCCCGCTTGTCTCTAAAGATTCAGGTGCAGGCGGGGGAGATCCTCTCTAGTCTTAGGCCTTATTAACATGACTGTATATACGCAGCTATTTAGGAGTGTCAAAAAAGTTGTGCACATCTGAAGCATTGGATTCCAATGAATTCATTCAGTTGAATGATTTTTGAGTGCATAAAAAAATTGCACTGGAAAAAATAGCACATTGGCAACAGTTTTCGGTTGCCGATTTTATACGCCGTGTCAAAAGATAGGTCTTGCCCTATCTTTTGCCGAGATACGTAGGAAGCTCCCATAGACTTTAATGGAAGCAGAAAGAAAGAGAAGGGAGTTACTCAGCATACAACGCTGGGGAAAGAAAACAGCTGGCTCTTTTTAAGCATTTGTAGTCATTCCGAGGATTTCTGCCGATTGATGAATTTTCGCGCTGCAGCGTATTTATTTGCCAATACGAAGCAGCCGCCCATGTGAGGGGCAGAAAATATGCAGTCCAATCCCCACATGCTCTCTTTTCCTTAATATAAATGTGCACATTAACCAAAATTTGTTACCTCTCCACAGAAATTTAGAGAAGAAATGTTGCAGCATCTTGAAGAAAGTTGTAGGTAGAGCTATTGGGATCATCTGCATAATGTAAAGGATTTGGGGCATGATATAGGTTTGTACAGGGGCGTAACTATAGAGGGTGCAGGGGATGCGGTTGCACCCAGGCCCAGGAGCCTTAGGGGGCCCATAAGGCCTCTCTTCTCCATATAGGGAGCCCAGTACTATGAATAAAGCATTATAGTTGGGGGCCCTGTTACAGGTTTTGCATTGGGGCCCAGAAGCTTCAAGTTATGTCTCTGTGCAGCATGGTTTGGGTATGGGTACAGGTACAGATACAGATAGAGGGGGGCCCCAGCTCACATTGTGCATCAGGGTCCCTGAGCCTTTAGTTACGCCCCTGGGTTTGTAATATGTATATCCAACAGATGAAGGGCATGTCATAAGCCCTAAGCAGACTTTTCATTAATGTTTAGTAGATCTGACTTGTTCACATTACTCTGCACAGATACTTTCTGTCCAGATTCTCTGAAATTCTAAAGCTTGGAATAAAAAGCCTGAATGGCCTCGGCTATTATAGGGGTTGCCCTGTTTGCCTTTAATCGCAGAAATAAATGCTTGATCTTTGGCCTCTTTTTATAGCAACTTACCCCATTTATTTCCATGTGCATATATTTTATGATGGAAATAGATGCAGTTTTTAGCAGCTTTAGCATTAAGTAAAGTTTTAAGCTTTTCTCACAGACCCTGGAGGTCATCCTGAACCAATCTGGGTTTCGAATATTTATGGATGTGCTCAAGAGAGGCAATTTGTGAAATCAAGGAATCTAACTCTCCTTGCTTTTCCTTTTACATCTTAGCGCACATGCTAATAAATATGCCTCTGATATAGGATTTGTGCATTTCCCACAGGAGGGGGTGGTTTTTGGTCTCGGCAGAGTTTACCTCAAAGAAAACCTGGAAGTATGTTTTTTTATGCACACAATGCGTATCACCATCTAGCAGTGATTCATTTAGACACTATCTTGATTCTGATAGGGAGATTCTTGCCGTAACTGGGGTATGGTCTGAGATTGTAACATTGCCGATCTTAGCTAAGCTGGACAGCGAGGGAAGTGGTGCAAAGAAAAAAAATTCCAGCCTTTAAAAGGAATGGTATCTGTTTAAGTAAAATGTAAAATCCTTTAATGAAGCGCTGGGATTTCTCTATTTATCGATAAGGGCTAGATTTTGCTGTATGGTTTTCAAAAGTGCCACATGAGTGATTTGTGGTTTTATTAGTAGAGGGGTCTAGAAAGGGATTTAAAGTTGTATGAATGTCTATACCCAGTATTAAGTACTAAGGGTCCTTCTGCAAACAATTTAAATTCTTCCAATACTTTCACCAATCAAGGTATCTGCCCTTTATTTGGAGCATAGATGTTACTAGGGTATAGGTATGATTCATTCTGACACATGCACCCTAAGAGCAGGAGGCACCACTCCAAGGACAAATGTAGAGGCCCTTTCCCACGCAGCGATTAAATATTGCTCAAAATTCGTTCAAACGAACGAGCGATAATCGTTACGTGTAAACGCGGGCAGTCGTGCTCTATTCGTTCACTTGTTGTTAGCAGCAGGTTTTTAGCCAGCATAAAAACCATCTCTTGGCGTTCAAAAAAAAGTCTTATCAATGTACTTGTATTTGCTTTGCATACACCATGGGTACACTGTTTACTCATGTCAGGAGAATACAATGGATTAGATAAGCCTCCATGCCCCCCCCCCCTTCCCTGAGTAAACAGCTCAGCTGTGCTTGTGAGGGAAATAAAGAGATGATTAGGTATGAGTAATTTTATGCAGAAATGTCGGCAATTCCTTTAATTGTTAGGCCATTGGTAGCAGTCTGTAAGTCTGTGTTCACACAGGGAGAGAGAAACACCAGATAACAACAACAATTTGTACTGTGAAACTACCACAAATGGAACAAACATGCGTGCAAACAACCAACAACTACAGGCAAATGCCAAAACACCTACCCATAATACTAACTCATACAAGCAGATGGGTTAACTAATGAATATGAGGTATTAGTTAGTAATTTGGCCAAAGTACATAAGCTCACAAGCCCACAATGGGGGTCCTCATTGCCTTGAGAGTCCTTACTCTATCAAGACAACTCAACCCCAGGAGTCCTGCCTGCAGGACGGGTGATTGACCCAAAATGAACAGCCCAACGCTGAAACCTAGGGGCCTGGCTCACCATAGATATATGCTAAATAGAACACCATTCACATGTACAAACAGACAAAGGAACAGGGAAATACAACCAATAAACAGGGAAATACATGCACGCTGAATGGGACTGTACAAACCTCATGTCTGGTCACCTACACAAACACTGTTCACACAAAGAAACAGGGAAATCTAGCCAGAACCACAGGCATGCTACTCTCATCAAAGCAGAACATGCATGACTCCAAACACTACAGTTCTGAGACTGAATGAGGAAAAGGGGTAAATGATCAGTGCCCTCTAGTAAGAGAAGTTGGTATTTATATGCAGCAGACTGGTGATAATTGGCTGGCTGGAGAACACCACACCGTCATCCAACCAAATAGACCCCATCTGCAGCAGTGTGCTCCTGAAAACCAATAGAATAACAGGTCTGTGGAGCCCAATGTGACATATAGTGGAAGCAATTGCTTCCTTCAAATAAAGAACCCTACCATCAGAGTCTGCGTACTGTGAAATTATTTAAAAGGGACTGACTTGCGTATGGCTATAGAGATGCCTTTAGAGGAATGTGGGTTGTGAAACCATTGGTTAAAATAATTAAATGGTAATTTTGGTATTTATGGTATTTTATAGCATCCTGCAAGAATGCTATGCTTGTTTTCAGTTTACACACCACTATGGCAATATGGTGCCTTTTAATGGGATAATTAAGTCCTTTATTTGTAAGGAGGTTACATTTTTTTCTGCCATAATCAATTTCACAAGGATTACTTAGTGAAAGTAAAAGCACCACCAGGAAAGATGCTCGTTGAAAGATGTGCAAGGTGAGGGTGGCTTCAGGTAGACGTATTTGCAGAGAATAAAACTCATTGATTTCAATAGGTTCATTCTTATTTCCTTTTTTTTGTACACACATTTCTCACATGTGCAAAAAACAGCTTCTGATCTATCTTTTTGCGTATTTATGCAGTCAGGCCTCGCTCACACGAGCGTGTGTTCGCACATACATAGGTGTGCACAAAACCGTGCATCCACTTATGTGCACAAACACGCATGAATGAAGCTTCGTGTACCATTGCTTTCAATGGGGTCGCAGCTGCTGCCGGCAGCTCCATTGAAAGCAATGGCCTGCCGTTAACCCCTGCAGTAATTTTCAGGGAAGGGCTTTAAATATAAGCCCTTTCCTGAAAATCATCCCTATCTTGTGTAAAAAACTAAAAATATATATACTCACCTCTGTCGGGGCTCAGCGTGTCTAGCCGCTTGGCTTCCCTGCACTGTACTGAAGCTCTCTCAGCAGGGGGGGATTTAAAATCCCTGCCTCCTGAAAGGGCTGCATCTGATTGGCTAAGCGCTCAGCCAATCACAGGTAGCACTCAGCGATTCATTGAATTCAATGTGTTGCGCTTGCAAACAAACAGGCTCTGCATGCGCAAAGACGTACAATACTATGTGCAGCTACGTATGCAAATCAACCTATTTCACTGCGGAAATACGTTGCACTGAAGTGAGCATATTTGCACATACGATTGTCTGAAGCCGTCCAAAGAAAAATACCTTCTTCAGAAGAGTGTTTGGCTGCAAATACAATGTGCTGAGGTGACCATATTTGCGTCGTTACCTTGATTTACCCACGAATGGGGGCATTGTACTGTACTTTTTTGCACACTGTTCACATGCAACACCCTCAGCCATGATTTATAAAGTTTTTTAGCATAATGAGGTCCAGATGTGTTCTCTATTTCATGGAATTGCATGCATTGGCGCACCCATATTTGCACACCACCCGTAGACGTCTATTAAGACCTTTGATGTGCTAATACATAAAAAGATAGAGCTGCCTATTTTTTTCATGCTACTTAAATACGTGCAAGAAAAATTGCTCACGTGAAAGACTCCATTGACTTCAATGGGTTCTATTCTCTGCATATTGCCTATGCATATTTTTTGTGCACAAATACGCAATCAAATATGTCCTTGTGAAGCCCCCCTATGGGACAAGATGTTGGAAAGGTTAACTATGCACTTACTAGCTCAAGACTAATGCGGCATTTATACGTAACAATTGTCGTTCAGAAAATCATTCAATTTAGTGATAATTAGAGATAAGCGAGCACGCTCGGTTAAGGCAATTAGTCGAGCGAGCATTGGCCTTTTAGAGTAACTGCATACTCGTCCGAGAAAAAAATTTGGGGGGGCGGCGGGATTAGCGGAGGGAAGAGTGCGCCACCCTCGACAATATCGCAGCATGACGTCCACTACACAGAAGCAGGTTCAGGCTGGCATTATGACATCAGCCCAGCCCATGTGTATGAGAGCTGGTGAATGCACCCTATCATTCAGCACAAGACCAGACCTCATCTATCTGAGTGTATGTGATCTGATGGGTCGGCAGGGAGATGCTGTCCCCAACCTGTCAATAACAATATTATAGTATACTGTATTTACTACAGTCCCTCCTCTCAAAGGGCACTGGTCATTCCTGTTAGTGGAGTTCTGGTCTTGTCCATTTTTCCTGGTGACATGCTTCATGCAGATAAATCCCTTGTGTTCATACTAATATTGTGGTGTTATATCTGCTTCCTATACGATGGTGTCTATTTCTATTTTCATCTGTCCACTGCTTTTCCCATACTCATCTAGGGACAATTTAGGAAGCCCACAGGTTTTGGACGCACCCTCATCAGGGTGATAGCCCTGCTTTAGGCGGGGTTTATCCCATATTAGGATATTAGAGTAAGATTTACATTTTCCTCCTTATTTAGTTTGGTATTGGTTGTTCTGTTCTTTAAATTTTATTAGAGTGTATATATGTTCTGTTGGACAACTATTATATCTGACCCAGACGAGCTGTTTTGGCTGTTAAACTCAACTGAACTTGATGTGAACTTTTGGTTCACTCTCACAGTCTAAGGTCATAACAGTACTATTCCCTATGGCTTTGTATAAGTATATACGCATAATATGAGATATACCGGAAAGAAGATATTTTTGGTGGAACCCTGAAAATTCCTGGTCTTTGAGCAAAACCTTGTTGTAGACATAAGAACCTGAAAATCTGCGCCAAATAAAAGTTTGTTAAAAGGGAAAAAATTAGAGGGTGTCTAGTTTTGTAATTGAAAGTTGAGTTTTTTGGGCCACCCTACTGCAGGGTGGTGGATTAACACCCAACAGAATCTCAGGATCAACAGCTCTAGTGTGGCTCATCAGCTTGACCCAACTCCAGTAGAACCTAGGTGGCTAAGTCTGTGAAGAGTCCAGTAACTGAGTACAACTTCTGACTACCATTCAAACCAGCTAAACAATCCAAACCCCTGCAGTATTGATACATTAGATAAAGAGAATTGTCCCTAACTGTGCATGCCTCACCAGCTGGTGGTGACAGAAAGCTATTTTTTTTAAAGGTATTTAATTTTTTTAAGTTCTACAGCATAAAAAAAACACTATTTAAATTTGATATCACTGTAAGTGTACTGATCAACAAAATAGATAACATGTCATTTTTACTGTACCTTGAATGTTGTGAAAACAAACTCTCCAAAAAAATGGCTCAATTGCATTTTTTCTATTTCACCCCACTTAAAAATTGTAAAACATTTTCCAATACATTATATAGTAGGTAGAGATGAGCGAACATATTTGCTAAGGGCAATTGCTCAATTGAGCATTGCCCTTAGCGAGTACCTGCCCGCTTGGGAGCAAAGATTCAGCTGCCGGTAGCGGGCAGTGAGCGGCGGGGGAGAGCGGGGAGGAACAGAGGGGAGATCTCTCTCTCCTTCTCTCTCCCCCGCTCCCCTGCTCATGGCCGCAACTCACCTATCACCCACAGCGGCAGCCGAACCTTCTCTTCCGAGCGGGGAGATACTCGCTAAGGACAATGCTCAATCGAGCAAACTGTCCTCAGCGAGTATGCTCGCTCATCTCTAATAGTAGGTGAAATGGTGCAGTAAAAAGATACAACTCGTACAGAAAAAAAAACAAGCCCTTATATAGCTATGTTAGAGGACAAATAAAAAAAAAATAAAAAGCTATAATTTTTTGGAAGTAGGGAGGCAAAAATGAAAATGTTAAAAAAAAAAAAAAAAGGCGCTGCAGGGCAAAAGGGTTAATAAGTCATACTAGCTCCATCCCTTCTGCTTCTCGCTACCTGGTCTCCCACGATCCTTGTAACTGCCAGCCTTGCATAATACAATAACAACCAGAACATAAAAATGTGACAAACACAAATAATAACTGCAGTTGTTTATACGCAGATTTGCGCCCTCCACACTTGAACCCTCCATCTTTATGCCATCTTAATGTTATATAGTACTAAGGAAAAGCTCTATTTTGCTTTCTGCATTTTGCATAACGATTCCAGCTCATCAGAGGAAGAACTAAATTATTTCTTACATCATGCTTAGTCATGAGTATTATTATAAAAAATATATCACAAAACCAAAAAAAAAAACTATCATTTTTTTTATAAGTATGTTATGAAAAACAGCATTAATCTAATTGTTATATTCACCACCTTCACTGGATGTAAATATGTCCTTGTTTGCTAAGGGTATAATACTGGGCACATTTACAGAGTCTGTAATTCATATTAAAATCCTATATATCATAAAACCAAATAAACATGCATGCTCCAGTCAACATTCCCTGTAAATAATTTCTAACAGAAGCTGGAGGTACAACACTGGTCTTTGTAAGAAGCAATATTTCTTGTTACGTTTTACCAGCTCTATGCGAAATAATATTGGTTTGTACTTTCTAGCAGATTAAATAATAAAACTTTAATGTAAAATATATAAAGCTGCCAAGGGATGGCCAGAAATCTGCATGATGGTGGCCTGTAAAATGTGTGAAGATGATATGAGATTTTTCATCGGGCAATAGGAGCCGCCAAGGGCAGCAGTATTTTGTATAGATGTTTTTTTCTGTTTCCAATCATCAGTGGATTTGTTGATCCTCCAATGAGAAACTTAAGAGTGTTTGGAAAAACAAGAAGCCAGCAGTGTCGACTCTATGATGAGACCAAACAAGAGAAAATGACAGAGCTGCCTCGGGCGTTAGAATATGGGGGACGGCAGGATGTCATTATATTAAAAAATAAGAGAGAAGAAGTATATATATTTTTTTCTTCTTGGCAGAGGCAGAGTTTTTCATTCTTACCGGAGACATATTTTGCAGTTCAAGTATGAAGGCAAGTTTAATGCATTTTAAATGGTTTTATAAAATATATTAGGAGGACCTGTCATGGGGTAAAAGGAGCAGGGTTGGTTGCATAATTCTGCACACAATAAACATGCATGCTCAGTCAAGATTCTGAACAGAAAATGCAGGTACAACATTGACCAACACCGTTTTTTTCCATACTGAACTCTTTTTGTCTGGATAAGCTTAGACCCAGTTCCTGCCGCTGTCGATGTGTCAAGTAGGTGGTCAAAACTGATCACTCTCCGTGGCTGAGATTGAAATATCAATGAAGTCACCTACTGACAGTGAGCGATGGGGCCCACCCATGTAACACATTCACAGCATCAGGAGCCAAACCTAAAGAAAGAGTCTATCTGGACAAAGGCATGCCAGGTAATGAAAAGAAAAACAGAGATAAAGTCAGTAGGGACTCTGCTACAGAGCAAGGCAACTGGTCTGGCTAACGTTATCCAGTGATAGGCCTTTTTTAAAAGGGCTTTGTAGAATTAAATTTTTAGACCCTATCCACAGGATAGGAGTATGCCTGATCTTTGGGACCCCTGACAATCACAAGAATAGATGTCCTTAGCTTGATGAATAACTAAGCACTGCCTGTAATTGGCTGAGCGTTGAGCCAATCAGCACAGCCCTTTCAGAAGGCGGGGATTTTTATTTTTTTTTTTAACCAGCCAGGGATGATTTTCAGGGAAGGACTAATATTTCAAGCCCTTCCCTGAAAATCATGCTTCAGGGGTTGCCATGAAACCACTGCTTTCAATGGGGCCAGCAGCAGCAGCGACCCCATTGAAAGCAGTGGGATAGCATACTGGACTTCTGCCACAGCTGTGACAGCTCTGGCAGAAGTCCGTGGTTTACTCCTATAGGTTTTCAATAGGGCTAGTGCTGCTGCCGCTGGCCCCATTGCATACACTGGCAATATTGCAGTGTTTTTCTTGCGCTGCGAGGCGAGTGTTTTCACTCGCTTTGCAGCGCAAGAAATAAAAACGCCAGTGGGTGTCCACCCTGAGGGTAATAACAGTAATAAACTCCATTAAAATTTAAACCCCTTAGTGATGAAGCTTTATTTGTTTTTCTCTATTTTCGTTTTTTCCACCCCACTTTTAAAAAATCCCAACTCCTTTATTTATCCATCGCTGTATGAGGGCTTGTTTTTTGCAGACCAAGTTGTATTTTGCAATGGTGATATTTAATGTACCATATGATATACTGCAAAGCTTTTTAAAAATTTTAAGTGGAGAAAAACAGAAAAAAAAATAAAAAATTCTGCTATCTTTCGTTGCGTCTTGTCTGAAACAAAAATGACATGACAACTTTATTCTATGGGGCAGCACGATTAGTACAATACCAAACTTACATAGTTTTTTTGCTGTACTGCTTGTATTTTTTTCTCAAAGATATTTAATAGAGATGAGCGAACGTACTCGTCCGAGCTTGATATTCGTGCGAATATTAGGGTGTTCGGGATGCTCGTTACTCTTAACGAGCACCACGCGGTGTTCTGGTTACTTTCAGTTTCCTCTCTGAGACATTAGCGTGCTTTTCTGGCCAATTGAAAGACAGGGAAGGCATTACAACTTCCCCCTGTGACGTTCAAGCCCTATACCACCCCCCTGCTGTGAGTGGCTGGGGCGATCAGATGTCACCCGAGTATAAAAGTCGGCCCCTCCCGCGGCTCGCCTCAGATGTCTTGTGAGTTAGCTGAGGGAAAGTGCTGTTGGTGCCGGAGCTGCTATAGGGAGAGTGTTAGGAGTTAGTGTAGGCTTCAAGAACCCCAACGGTCCTTCTCAGGGCCACATCTATCTGTGTGCAGTACTGTGGAGGGTGCTGTTAGCAGTGTTGCACAATTTTTTTTTTTTTCAAAATCGGCAGTCTGCAGAGCATTGCGCCTTGCAGTAATAGTACAGGGACAGAAGTGGTGGTTAGGCAGGGAGAGTGTTAGGAGTGAGTGTAGGCTTCAAGAACCCCAACGGTCCTTCTTAGGGCCACATCTATCCGTGTGCAGTACTGTGCAGGCTGCTGTTAGCAGTGTTGCATATTTTTTTCTTTTCAAAATCGGCTGTCTGCAGAGCATTGCGCCTTGCAGTAATACTACAGGGAGAGAATTGTGTAGGCAGGGCCAGAAGACATATATTATTGATTGAATATAGTCAGTGGGCCCTCCGTTTCCCAAAAAGGGAAACATTCTATTTGTCCTGCTATGAAGGTTAAAATTCTAAGTGCAACACCAATCCGGCCCACCCCACTTGCCCCGTTGCCGGCCGTAAGAAGAGACACCACACACAGGAGTCTGGTCTAGCTCCTCACACGGGAGAAAAAACTGCGCACTTTATTACAGATTACATGAGATCTTATACCCTCTGCCCTCTCACCACTAAGGGGTGATGGGCTTATAACCATATATGGGCAGTCCGGATTTGCGGACTGAGACAGTGAAAATCATATAACAGTCATGTACATTTGAACATCTTGATATCTTGTTCCAGCGCTTCTGGGAAATCGGCCAAGTACATGCGTCCTTGCGTCTGGTTCGGTATCTTCTCTGAATTTCTAGGACATCTCTTGCAAAGCCTTGGCATATCTGATGTAAGGCGAAGTATTAAAGTTTTTTCTCATTTGGAATTGAATAAAACTTGCATATAGGTATAAAAGTATAAAGAACATATGGCAATATATATATATATACCCTCACAAACCCCCCTAAAAAACTTAATATGGAGATCAAGCATCAGACCTTGCACTCTTCCTCGGTCGTCTCTCCCTTGCGTCAGGGTTTCTCCACTGCCCGTAAGTCCCTACTCCTAAAAGGGAGGGATCCCTACCTCACCTCAGAAGGAGGCCATGGATTCCCTGGGCTTATTTCCGGGCATCCATACCCTCTATCTGTACAAGTTAACACCCCACAGGGTGTGCCCTCGCCGGAACCTAAGGTCTTCTGCACTTTCCCTAGGCAAATGGGAAGTCCACTGACAGTCCATCTTATGAGACTGAGGCAGACACAGTACTAGTCCATCTCTCCATTCTTCTGGTAACGTACCTGGTTGGCATTATCGGAACTGGCTCTTCATTTTTTTCAAACAAGGGAAATTTTGGTGTCACATTACTCATACTCTTTGATCAAAGGGATAATACACATACAGAAAATTACATACCCCACCTCTTTCTGTTAAAATCATATCCAGGGCTACTCTATTTTGGAACACCATGGATGCAGTGGGCCCTAACTGGTCAGCTAACCCTTGCAAAAGCATCTCTAGTGTAGTTTACAAACCTCTGCTGATTGTAATAGATATAATTCATCTAATCTACATTATTATTAACAGTGACAAAAGCAAATAAGGACTCAAAACCTGCTTTAACCTGATCTCTAGAATTAAATTCATCTCGCACCCCCCTTGGCACTCCTATTGTATCTATGTGTACATGTGGATCAAAGTTACCACCTTGAGTGTCAATGTCTCTCTTAGCACGATGCGGTGTTGGATTCTCATCCTCAGTGTAGGCTTCATATTGCACATTTGATTGTATTAATTTGTTCTGAAACAGGGGGCTAGTGTACAGTAGTCAAAGGTGTGTGTTAGAGGAATTGTACCACATTATAGCATGTAAAGGATATGCAGGATCATGAGTTCTTTGCAGTGCGAAGTGTGGATCCAAGTGGGCTTTCCTTCAAGCTTTACTGCAGTTGGCGTGGTGAGCAACATCTGGTAAGGACATTCAAACCGGGTTTCTCGCTCAAACTTTTTCACATAGACCCTGTCACCTGGTTTCAGATTGTGACACTCATCTGTAGGACCTGGGAGAAAAGCAGAGACTACAGAATACATTATTGACAATTCCTTGGAGAGGCCTATGACAAAATTAACAAGAAAATCATTCCCCAAACTCTGCTACTGTGGCATGTATCCTCCTGGAAAAAAGAAAAACTAATAGAAGACACTCAATTCAAAATTTTACCCATTTCCTTCATTGCCTTTTGTATCTACTTTCCCACTACTCCGTGGATGGTAGGGCGTGTGAAAAGCCTGGAATATACCCAAAACAGACATGATGTGTTGCATTATTTCACCTGTGAAGTGTGTACCTTTGTTTGACTCAATCACTTCCGGTGCCCCATATCTGCGGATTACCTCATTCATGAGCTTCTGTGCGGTTACCTGCTTATTTACTTTGGTAACAGAGTAGGTCTCCAACCTGAAAAACATCAACATCAACAAGCACATATTCATGCTTCCCAACAAGTAGGAGCTGAGTGTAGCCAATTTGCAATCCCTGAAATGGGTAGAGTGGTCTAGGCAAGTGTGATGTGGCAAATTTTACTTCTGCCCTGTTGCTTACGGCAAAGATCATGCAAAACTGGACAAATGATGCAGCAGCTACAGAAAACCAAGGAGCCACCCGTCCTTGTTCAAGCGTCGACATCATTACTGCTTCGAGAGGTGTGTCTTTCCGTGCGTCAGCTGGGCCATCATGGGGCACAGGGACTATGGTGGGCAAGTGCTGTTGACTGTTCACCATACGCCGTCCCTTTTTAGTCCATTTGTAGTTTTAGTCAAAGTTCAAGTTCATATCAAAGTCCAAGATTTTTATCAAAGTCCAAGATTTTTATCAAAGTCCAAGTTTAGTCAAATTCTTCTTTTCTTCTTTCTTCCACGGCTTGAGGGCCGCTGCTTTTGCTGTGTGGTCTGTGATGGCGTTGCCTCTTGCTTCTCTGGTGTAGGAATTGGTGTGAGCTTTCCACCTTGTCAGGTAGAAGTAGGGTCTCCATGAGACTGCACCGCTGCAACATTTTTAATTGGCTGTCCCGCTGTGGTAAAAAACTGTCTGGCCTTCCATGTTGGGCCGTAATCATGAGCTATGCCAAATGCATACCGGGAGTCAGTGTAAATGTTTGCCGTCTTACCTGTGGCCACTCCACACGCCTCCGTGAGTGCTTTTAATTCCGCTTCTTGTACTGCGACATGCGGAGACATTCCGCTTTTTAGGACATCTTGTTGTGTAACCACCGTATATCCAGTGTGGAGTCGTCAATCACCCTGGTACCATCTATAAAAAACAACTCAAAATATGCATTATTAACAAGGGCTTTCAGTAACTTTTTTTTAACTTAAATTTTCTTGTTGCATCACTGCTAGACAATCAGGCTGGTATTCTATTTCAAAAAGATTAGAACCTTGTTGCAAAAAATTTAAAAATGTAAAAATGACTTGCAAAAAATTTAAAAATGGCTGATTTGCAATACCTAAAATGGCTGACTGGCAATACCTAGATCACCTATGCCTTCTCCTCCCCCCCTTTAAACCAGGGTACGCAATTGGAACAATAGTAGCCGGGTTTAAGTTATTATAACATTGTAAAAAGATTTGATGGAAGCAGATAAGGCCTGTAAGATGTTAGCACCTATAGCAGAAACATGAGTTACATCGGGGAAGAATAATCTACAAACACCTATTAATATTTGAAATGTGATATCCCTTTAAGTGAATTCATTATTAGTCTGTTCCTGCCTGCAATATCTTTATCAAAATTTCAGACAGGAGAAAAAAAAAACAAAAAAAAACTAGCTGCTCAAAATTCTCACCCCCTCCCTCGTGCAGGAGGGATGAAACATTATTACGTACTATTACATCATCTAGCTCCACCCCCTCGATATTGGCACATTGCGTCCGTCTTCTCAACTCCATTTCAGCTTAACCGTCCACACGTCCACATCTCAACCAAGCAAAGTCCCATGCATGGGGTAGGACTTTTACCCCCAGTCAATTTCCACATCACACATTCCACCACAGCCCAAACACGGGTCACTAACTCTCATCCATCCATTCGCTCAAGTCTGCTCCGTCACCCCCCTTTAAAGGTGTACCAGTCCATACAGATGCACGGACAAAAAAAGTTTGACAAACATACATCAGTTGAAAAACACCGAGGTGAGTGCTATTATTTTTATAAAGTACATAATTCTATTGAGATGAGATTGTGAATGAGCGCTATTTATGACAAATTATGTGAAAAAAAGTTTGCTGAGTGACTGAAATATTCTATATTTCTTATCTACTGAAGCTATTATATGCTGTATTAAACGCTGAAGTGTTTTAGAATCTGTGACCCTGAATTTGGAGTGAGCTCTGAAAGCCCCCACTTTTTTAAAATAAATCTCTTATCTCTCCGCGACTATTAAACACATACTGAAATAAGTTTTAGCTTAAACTATTGAAAAGACATTTTGAAATCATAATTAACACATATGCTGGGACCTTGCAACATTCATTTTCAACCCCTGTATAAGTAAGAATATACATTAGAAATTACTATATTTCCCTGCCTACTAAGACAGTATAACTAATTAAATTCATTTCAATTCATTGCAAGCAAGCCAAGATATTAACCAAGGATGTTATTGTATTTTCTCTCTCGCTGTTATCTTCCTGACCTTGGAAGGCTACACAGAGTCGCAGCTATATGTCAACAGACTCTTCTCCCCTACAAGCAATCTCAGTTAACTATTTGCACATACAGTATATATATATACACACATATATCCACCTAGTATGGATTATACATATTATCTATTATCTATCTTGTATTATACACATTTTCATCTCTTTCTTTACCAACAAATCACGTGCATTGTAACTTACTTATCGACTTTCTTGTTACTTCATCACTTTTCTCTCCCCTACCTAACTGCCAATATAACCTTCAATAGACACTCTCCTGACGCCCTCTTGATCACTTACTGTACTTTTCAACATTTCACTTACGGACACTTTCTTAAACAAATAATGTGTATATACCTAACTTACTCTGACTATCTATCTCTCTCTCTGCTTCTAGCAAACCTTGATCTTCCAAGGCACCTCTGGGTCCTAAAGACCTCCTCCCAGACACCATTTTGTAATCTGCCGTAGGGTCGGTGTCACACATTTTCATTAGAGTTTTCTTACATTTTACAGATTCATCCACACGGCGGCAGCCCTTGAGGGGCTCTGTCTTCTTTAATAAGATCTTACGCATATTACAACAAAAACAACAAAAAATAACACGCTCCATAGAATGCATCCCTCTTAATTTTCAAATTGTCAGCCCCTTATATACCGGCAGACAACCGAGGGTCCCTTCTCCTTATGGAACCAGTCCCATAAAAATGCATCTCTCTGAAATCAAATCGCTAGCCCCATATATAAGGCAAACCGACCGAGAGTCCCTTCTTTCTATGAGACATCTCACAAAATGCAGAAGTGGTGGTTAGGCAGGGAGAGTGTTAGGAGTGAGTGTAGGCTTCAAGAACCCCAACGGTCCTTCTTAGGGCCACATCTATCCGTGTGCAGTACTGTGCAGGCTGCTGTTAGCAGTGTTGCATATTTTTTTCTTTTCAAAATCGGCTGTCTGCAGAGCATTGCGCCTTGCAGTAATACTACAGGGAGAGAATTGTGTAGGCAGGGCCAGAAGACATATATTATTGATTGAATATAGTCAGTGGGCCCTCCGTTTCCCAAAAAGGGAAACATTCTATTTGTCCTGCTATGAAGGTTAAAATTCTAAGTGCAACACCAATCCGGCCCACCCCACTTGCCCCGTTGCCGGCCGTAAGAAGAGACACCACACACAGGAGTCTGGTCTAGCTCCTCACACGGGAGAAAAAACTGCGCACTTTATTACAGATTACATGAGATCTTATACCCTCTGCCCTCTCACCACTAAGGGGTGATGGGCTTATAACCATATATGGGCAGTCCGGATTTGCGGACTGAGACAGTGAAAATCATATAACAGTCATGTACATTTGAACATCTTGATATCTTGTTCCAGCGCTTCTGGGAAATCGGCCAAGTACATGCGTCCTTGCGTCTGGTTCGGTATCTTCTCTGAATTTCTAGGACATCTCTTGCAAAGCCTTGGCATATCTGATGTAAGGCGAAGTATTAAAGTTTTTTCTCATTTGGAATTGAATAAAACTTGCATATAGGTATAAAAGTATAAAGAACATATGGCAATATATATATATACCCTCACACTGCAGGCTTGCGCCAATTTATTTCCTGCCTGGGAAAAGTAACCGCTGTGCTGCACTTCATATAACAGCATTTCTGTGCAACACATATCTTATCTGATTGAATATAGTCAGTGGGCCCTCCGTTTCCCAAAAAGGGAAACATTCTATTTGTCCTGCAGTCTTGCGCCAATTTATTTGCTGCCTGGGAAAAGTAACCACTGTGCTGCACTTCATATAACTGCATTTCTGTGCAACACATATCTTATCTGATTGAATATAGTCAGTGGGCCCTCCGTTTCCCAAAAAGGGAAACATTCTATTTGTCCTGCAGGCTTGCGCCAATTTATTTGCTGCCTGGGAAAAGTAACCGCTGTGCTGCACTTCATATAACTGCATTTCTGTGCAACACATATCTTATCTGATTGAATATAGTCAGTGGGCCCTCCGTTTCCCAAAAAGGGAAATATTCTATTTGTCCTGCAGGCTTGCGCCAATTTATTTGCTGCCTGTGAAAAGTAACCGCTGTGCTGCACTTCATATAACTGCATTTCTGTGCAACACATATCTTATCTGATTGAATATAGTCAGTGGGCCCTCCGTTTCCCAAAAAGGGAAACATTCTATTTGTCCTGCAGGCTTGCGCCAATTTATTTCCTGCCTGTGAAAAGTCTCCGCTCTGCTGCACTTCATATAACTGCATTTCTGTGCAACACATATCTTATCTGATTGAATATAGTCAGTGGGCCCTCCGTTTCCCAAAAAGGGAAACATTCTATTTGTCCTGCAGTCTTGTGCCAATTTATTTGCTGCCTGGGAAAAGTAACCGCTGTGCTGCACTTCATATAACTGAATTTCTGTGCAACACATATCTTATCTGATTGAATATAGTCAGTGGGCCCTCCGTTTCCCAAAAAGGGAAACATTCTATTTGTCCTGCAGGCTTGCGCCAATTTATTTCCTGCCTGGGAAATCACTGGTAATACAGCATGCTGAGGGGTAGGGGTAAGCCTAGAGGACGTGGACGTGGCCGAGGACGCGTAGGCCCAAGTGAGGGTATGGGCAGAGGGCGAGCTCCTGATCAAGGTGTATCGCAGCCGACTGCTGCGCGATTAGGAGAGAGGCACGTTTCTGGCGTCCCCACATTCATCGCCCAATTAATGGGTCCACGCGGGAGACCTTTATTAGAAAATGAGCAGTGTGAGCAGGTCCTGTCGTGGATGGCAGAAAGTGCTTCGAGCAAGCTATCATCCACCCACAGTTCTGCGCCGTCCAGTACTGCAAATCCAAATCCTCTGGCTGCTACTCCTCCTTCCTCCCAGCCTCCTCACTCCACTACAATGACACATGCTCAGGAGCGGGCAGACTCCCAGGAACTGTTCTCGGGCCCCTGCTCAGATTGGGCAGCAGCGGTTCCTCTCCCACCAGAGGAGTTTATCGTCACTGATGCCCAACCATTGGAAAGTTCCCGGGGTCCGGGGGAAGAGGCTGGGGACTTCCGCCAACTGTCTCAAGAACTTTCTGTGGGTGAGGAGGACGATGACGATGAGACACAGTTGTCTTGCAGTGAGGTAGTAGTAAGGGCAGTAAGTCCAAGGGAGCAGCGCACAGAGGATTCGGAGGAAGAGCAGCAGGACGATGAGGTGACTGACCCCACCTGGTGTGCAACGCCTACACAGGACAGGTCTTCAGAGGGGGAGGCACGGGCAGCAGCAGGGCAGGTTGCAAGAGGCAGTGCGGTGTCCAGGGGTAGAGGCAGGGCCAGACCAAATAATCCACCAACTGTTTCCCAAAGCACACCCTCGCGCCATGCCACCCTGCAGAGGCCGAGGTGCTCTAAGGTCTGGCAGTTTTTCACAGAGACGCCTGACGACCGACGAACAGTGGTGTGCAACCTTTGTCGCGCCAAGATCAGCCGGGGAGCCACCACCAACAGCCTCACCACCACCAGCATGCGCAGACATATGATGGCCAAGCACCCCACAAGGTGGGACGAAGGCCGTTCACCGCCTCCGGTTTGCACAGCTGCCTCTCCCCCTGTGCCCCAACCTGCCACTGAGATCCAACCCCGCTCTGAGGACACAGGCACTACCGTCTCCTGGCCTGCACCCACACCCTCACCTCCGCTGTCCTCGGCCCCATCCACCAATGTCTCGCACCGCACCGTCCAGCCGTCGCTAGCGCAAGTGTTTGAGCGCAAGTACTCCGCCACGCACCCGCACGCTCAAGCGTTAACCGTCCACATAGCCAAATTTATCAGCCTTGAGATGCTGCCGTATAGGGTTGTGGAAACGGAGTCCTTCAAAAGTATGATGGAGGCGGCGGCCCCGCGCTACTCAGTTCCCAGTCGCCACTACTTTTCCCGATGTGCCGTCCCAGCCCTGCACGACCACGTCTCCCGCAACATTGTACGCGCCCTCACCAACGCGGTTACTGCCAAGGTCCACTTAACAACGGACACGTGGACAAGCACAGGCGGCCAGGGCCACTACATCTCCCTGACGGCACATTGGGTGAATTTAGTGGAGGCTGGGACAGAGTCAGAGCCTGGGACCGCTCACGTCCTACCCACCCCCAGAATTGCGGGCCCCAGCTCGGTGCTGGTATCTGCGGCGGTCTATGCTTCCTCCACTAAACCACCCTCCTCCTCCTCCTACGCAACCTCTGTCTCGCAATAAAGATGTGTCAGCAGCAGCAGCACGTCGCCAGCAGTCGGTGTCGCGCGGTGTGGCAGCACAGTGGTGGGCAAGCGTCAGCAGGCCGTGCTGAAACTACTCAGCTTAGGAGATAAGAGGCACACGGCCCACGAACTGCTGCAGGGTCTGACAGAGCAGACCGACCGCTGGCTTGCGCCGCTGAGCCTCCAACCGGGCATGGTCGTGTGTGACAACGGCCGTAACCTGGTGGCGGCTCTGCAGCTCGGCAGCCTCACGCACGTGCCATGCCTGGCCCACATCTTTAATTTGGTGGTTCAGCGCTTTCTGAAAAGCTACCCACGCTTGTCAGACCTGCTCGGAAAGGTGCGCCGGCTCTGCGCACATTTCCGCAAGTCCCACACGGACGCTGCCACCCTGCGGACACTGCAACATCGGTTTAATCTGCCAGTGCACCGACTGCTGTGCGACGTGCCCACACGGTGGAACTCTACGCTCCACATGTTGGCCAGGCTCTATGAGCAGCGTAGAGCTATAGTGGAATACCAACTCCAACATGGGCGACGCAGTGGGAGTCAGCCTCCTCAATTCTTTTCAGAAGAGTGGGCCTGGTTGGCAGACATCTGCCAGGTCCTTCGAAACTTTGAGCAGTCTACCCAGGTGGTGAGCGGCGATGCTGCAATCATTAGCGTCACCATTCCTCTGCTATGCACCTTGAGAAGTTCCCTGCAAACCATAAAGGCAGCCGCTTTGCGCTCAGAATCAGAGCCGGGGGAAGACAGTATGTCGCTGGATAGTCAGAGCACCCTCCTGTCTATATCTCAGCGCGTTCAGGAGGAGGAGGAGGAGCATGAGGAGGATGAGGAGGAGGGGGAAGAGACAGCTTGGCCCACTGCTGACGGTACCCATGCTGCTTGCCTGTCATCATTTCAGCGTGTATGGCCTGAGGAGGAGGAGGAGGGGGAGGAGGAGGAGGATCCTGAAAGTGATCTTCCCAGTGCGGACAGCCATGTGTTGCGTACAGGTACCCTGGCACACATGGCTGACTTCATGTTAGGATGCCTTTCTCGTGACCCTCGCGTTGCACGCATTCTGGCCACTACAGATTACTGGGTGTACACACTGCTCGACCCACGCTATAAGGAGAACCTTCCCACTCTCATTCCCGAAGAGGAAAGGGGTTCGAGAGTGTTGCTATACCACAGGACCCTGGCGGACAAGCTGATGGTAAAATTCCCATCCGACAGCGGTAGTGGCAGAAGGCGCAGTTCCGAGGGCCAGGTAGCAGGGGAGGTGCGGAGATCGAGCAGCATGTACAGCCCAGGCAGTGCAACAGTCTTTAAGGGCCTGGCCAGCTTTATGGCTCCCCAGCAAGACTGTGTCACCGCTCCCCAGTCAAGGCTGAGTCGGCGGGAGCACTGTAAAAGGATGGTGAGGGAGTACGTAGCCGATCGCACGACCGTCCTCCGTGACGCCTCTGCCACCTACAACTACTGGGTGTCGAAGCTGGACACGTGGCCTGAACTAGCGCTGTATGCCCTGGAGGTGCTTGCTTGTCCTCCGGCTAGCGTCTTGTCGGAGAGGGTGTTTAGTGCGGCTGGGGGAATCATCACAGATAAGCGTACCCGCCTGTCAACCGACAGTGCCGACAGGCTAACACTCATCAAGATGAACAAAGCCTGGATTTCCCCAGACTTCTCTTCTCCACCAGCGGACAGCAGCGATACCTAAGCAATACGTAGGCTGCACCCGCGGATGGAAGCATCGTTCTCTCTCACCATCCAAAACGGGGACATTTCTGCTTCATCAATCTGTGTATAATATTCCTCCTCCTCCTCCTGCTCCTCCTCCTGAAACCTCACGTAATCATGCTGAACGGGCAATTTTTCTTAGGGCCACAAGGCTCACTCATATAATTTTTCTAAAAAAATTTTATACGTTTCAATGCTCTTAAAAGCGTTGGAACTTTAACTTGAAACAATTTTTCATTAAACTGGGCTGCCTCCAGGCCTAGTTACCACTTAAGCCACATTAACCAAAGCGATTAATGGGTTTCACCTGCCATCTTGGTTGGGCATGGCCAATTTTTACTGAGGTACATTAGTACTGTTGGTACACCAATTTTTTTGGGCCCTCACCTACAGTGTAATCATAGCAATTTCTATGTTCTTCGCCTGCACTCATGGTACAGAAAGGTGTGTGGGGTTGGCCTACACTTTAGCTACATAAATGTAACTTGGGCCTTGGCTATACTGCAGCTATTGAAATGGAACTAAGACTGCGCTTCCACTATACTGCTGCTTCGGAATTGTTCCTGGGGCCTGTGTAGGCTGCTACTATTACTTAAATGGAACTTAGACTATGCTCCTCCTATACTGCTGCTTCGGAATTGTTACTGGGGCCTGTCTTGAGTGCTACTATTACTGAAATGGAACGAAGACTGCGCTCCCACTATACTGCTGCTTCGGAATTGTTACTGGGGCCTGTCTTGAGTGCTACTATTACTGAAATGGAACGAAGCCTGCGCTCCCACTATACTGCTGCTTCGGAATTGTTACTGGGGCCTGTCTTGAGTGCTACTATTACTGAAATGGAACGAAGACTGCGCTCCCACTATACTGCTGCTTCGGAATTGTTACTGGGGCCTGTCTTGAGTGCTACTATTACTGAAATGGAACTAATACTGTGCTCCCCCTATAATGCTGCTAGTGATATGTTAGTGGGGCCTGTGCTAATGCTACGGCTGAAATGTTACGAATTATGGGCTCTGCCTATACCGCTGCTAATGGTATGTCTCTGGGGTGTGGAAACAGAGGCTTCACAAAGACATGATGGCGGTGAGGCCATTTCCCACCAACGCGGTTACTGTTAAGGTGCATATAACCACGGACACGTGGAGAGGACACGTAGTGCCTCAAAAACATCCCCCTCCTCCTCCAACAATGAAAACATTCTTGGCAAATGCCTTTGCATTGGTTTGTCTGGTGGCAGTCCAAGAATTTCACCTTTACCGACACAACAAGAGAGCCCCACCACCATCTCCCCGCCACGGCCCACTTAATCCTGGCCACATTCCGAAAACCAACAAAATACAACCGTGCTACTAGGTCCGCAGTCACCACCACATTACCACCAACGCGGTTACTGTTAAGGTGCATATAACCACGGACACGTGGAGAGGACACGTAGTGCCTCAAAAACATCCCCCGCCACGGCCAACTTAATCCTGGCCACATTCCGAAAACCAACAAAATACAACCGCGCTACTAGGTCCGCAGTCACCACCACATTACCACCAACGTGGTTACTGTTAAGGTACATATTACCAGTCTGACTGGGGCATGCAGACACCTTGACAGAATGAATAGTGTGTGGCACATAGGTTCCCCATTGCTATGCCCACGTGTGCAGCTCCTGATGGCGGTGGCACAGGATTATATTTCTCATTGCTTCTGTACAGCATTGTGGGCTATCGCCCCACCACTTTTAAAGAGGGTCGCTGCCTAGCCGTGCCAACCCTCTGCAGTGTGTGCCTGCAGTTCCTCCTCATGGCAGACGCACTTATAAATAGACATGAGGGTGGTGTGGCATGAGGGCAGCTGAAGGCTGCGCAGGGACAGTTTGGTGTGCGTTGTGGACACTGCGTCGTGCAGGGGGGAGGGGGGTTGGGCAGCATGTAACCCAGGAGAAGTGGCAGCAGAGTGTCATGCAGGCAGTGATTGTGCTTTGTTGTAGGTAGTGTGGTGCTTAGCTAAGGTATGCCATGCTAATGAGGGCTTTTCAGAAGTAAAAGTTGTTGGGAGGGGGGGGGGGGCCCACTCTTGCCGGTATTGTGGCTTAATAGTGGGACCTGTGAACTTGAGATGCAGCCCAACACGTAGCCCCTCGCCTGCCCTATCCGTTTCTGTGTCGTTCCCATCACTTTCTTGAATTGCCCAGATTTTCACACATGGAAACCTTAGCGAGCATCGGCGATATACAAAAATGCTCGGGTCGCCCATTGACTTCAATGGGGTTCGTTACTCGAAACGAACCCTCGAGCATTGCAAAAATTTTGTCCCGAGTAACGAGCACCCGAGCATTTTGGTGCTCGCTCATCTCTAATATTTAATATTTTAAAATTATATTTTGTCGCCATCTCTTGCGCAATAACTTTTTTATTTTTCTGTCAACATAGTTGTGCGAGGGCTCATTTTTTTCAGGACGTCCTGTAGTTTGCAATGGTGGGCAGCGTGGGACCCCTGATCATCGGACGGGGCATTTAAATGCTGCTGTTAGAATTGACAGCGGCATTTAAAGGGTTATGAGCCTATTGCCGCCGGGTGTCGACTGTAAGAAACAGCCAGCACTTGCATTGTATGGAGGGAGATCGCCCCGCGATCTCTCTCTATACACGTCCTGCAGCGGCAGGACATAAAAACACTATAGGGCTGTCACTAAGTGGTTAAAATAAAATACAAATAAAAACAAATACATATGAAAAAAAACTTTTTTTGTAAACTAACAGAGGATGTATTGGCCATGAGAATAGTAACCAAGGAAATGTAATATATTGAGAATGGGCAGGGAATGGATTGGATGAATGGATATGAGAAGATTAGATGAGGCTGTAATTTCAGGGGGGAATAAAAGCGATTAGAAGACGGATGAGTGTTGAAATAGGAATAATAGACTCACCAGCGGAGGTGCGGGTGAAAGCATCTCTGTACCTTGTGATTGAAAGATGGAGTATCTAAAGAGAGGAAAAACACTATATGAAGGCAATATAAAGGCAATCAGTGATGCTTTCTTATTCAGCTCCCCTGGTCAACTCATTGGCTGCCTTTATATTGCCTTCTTTTATGTAAGCTCCATCTTACATTTTTCTTTTTCCATTTTCGTTTTTTCCTCCCCCCTTTAAAAAAATCGTAACTCATTTATTTATCCATCGACGTCGCTGTATGAGGGCTTGTTTTTTGCGGGACGAGTTGTATTTTTGAATGGTGCTATTTAAAGTACCATATAATGTACTGAAAAACTTTTAAAAAATTCTAAGTGGAGTAAAATGAAAAAAAACCAACATTTTGCCATCTTTTAGTGCGTCTTGCTTCTACGGCGCACAAACAGCAACAAAAGCGACATGATAAATGTATTCTATGGGTCGGTACAATTACTACGATACCAAACTTGTAAAGTTTTTTTTTTACTATAACTATTTTCCTCCTTTTTTTTTTTCAAAGACATTAAATTTTTTTCAATTATTTTCTGCCGTCATTTTGTGCGCGCGATAACTTTTTTATTATTCGGTCTACGTAGTTGAGCAAGGTCTCATTTTTTGCGGGATGTCCTGTAGTTTCTGATAATATCATTTTGGAATACATACGACTTTTTGATCGCTTTTTATTGCATTTTTTCTGGGAGACAGGGTAACTAAAAAAGTGCATTTCTGGTGTTCATTTTTTTTTTCGGACAACGTTCACCGTGCGGGAAAAATAATGTGCTACTTTGATAGTTCGGACTTCTACGGACGCGGCGATACCAAATACATATTTTTAATTTATTATTTAGATTTTTTAATAATAGATATGGCAAAAGGGGGGTGATTTAAACTTTTACAACTTTTTTTTTTTCAGTTAAAAAAAACTTTATTGATTTTTTTTTTTTTTACATTACTTTGAAGTCCCCCTGGGGGACTTTAAGATGCGATTCTTTGTTCGCTCCTGCAGTATGACGTAATGCTATAACTGATTTTCTTTCACTCTATCTCTTTCTTATACTCACATTTTATAGTACCTGTCCCAGCTTAACAAAAAAAGGGGTCTTTCCCAAAACAAATCTTATTGCTGATTTCAAATAAATAATGCTTTGACTGTCTACATAGAAATATCTGGTTGTACTTGCTTACATGCACTATCCTACTTCACCAAAAGTATTCTTCTGCATAGCTGCAAGCTGTGGACAGGACCTATTGTGGTACAATGCTACGATCTGACATGACTTGATGGAGCTCAAAACCTTTCTATCGGTTTGTATAGTCATATTTTTCATGATTTGGCTCATGTTTGGTAATTTTGTATCAGCATTTGATACACTTACTTGAGTTAAATGGTTTATTCGAATTCCTATAATAAGAATGTGGGATTTTGAAGTTCAATATAGATATAATCTGAAAGTAAACGCTCCTACTTATTATCTACCATTTGGGGTGGATTCACACTTGGTGGAAAATTCCATTATGGACAAATGTCTTACATGCGGATATGTCAAGGAATTGCTATGGATTTGCAATGGGTAGGATCATTAACAATTCCACTGCAAATCCACATTAAAAACACAAATTTTGCAGCAGATTTGTGTTACCATATTTTTACACCGTGTGAGTCTACCTTAGACCTAGTCAATTTCCCTCTGTATGGAGTACAATCTTCTTTGTGTTCAATGTAAACTAGGAATGAACTGATCATTTATTTTCTGATTTTGAAGAGGTGGATCACTGGTTAGTACCCCATTTATAAGCAAGAAAAGAATGGCAGCATCGTTGGCTCTGGAGGACCTTTCATTGGCTCAATTGGCACTAATTTGGGTGGGGCACTGCAATGAAAAGGGAACAATGACTGCCAGATTTTGCTACAACAGAACATGGAGCATAAAAGGACATATGGGGGCTACTTATTTCAATCTTAACACCATACAAAGGATCTTCCAGTCTCCCTCCAGTGTAGTGGGTGCCCAATTTGTCACCTGTTACCATAGCCTGTTGATGAATCTATGGTGGGATAAAACCACCACCAGTGCATGCCTGAAAATATTTATAAATTAGCTAGACTCAGCAGGACTTTTACCCTCAGCCCACCTTTGCCTGCAAATTGGAATGTGCAGGATAAACTGGAGTGAGAGATTTCTAAATATGGCACAGCAATTTATGGAGCATTATTACATAAAACATAGGTAAAAACTGAAAAAATTACTGAAGTCTGAGAATAAAGTGCAACTAAACTTTCAAAAAACTTTTGACATATCATGTAATGTCAGGAGCAGTGATTAGTAAGCCTTTCTAAAGATCGACTTGGCCAGTTCGCCAAACTTTTACAAAGTGTTCAGCTTGCTCCACATTAGTTTGAACTAAACTGGAAGTTTGCCAAGCCCTTAAACATTTGTATAACAGTCTAAAAGCCATAAAAGCCTGTATAATTGTGTGTTATGGAGGACTTTTATGATTCCAAGGCCTCATGTCCACTGGTAAAATAAAATTAGGAATCTGCAGCGTTTTTCCCGCAGCGTGATCCGCAAGTAGTTAAATACCTGCGGATGTCATTTTCCCCTGAGGCGCGGATTGCGTCTGTGGGAAAACACCCGTGGCATGCTCCATTTTTAGTGCGGGTCTCCCGCAGGCTTCTATTGAAGCCTATGGAAGCCGTCCAGATCCGCGGCACACCTGTACCTGAATTTCTGCTCTCCTGCGCGGTAGCGTGGAAGAGCAGGAGTTCAAAAAAAAAAATGGAGTGCCCGGAGCACATCCGCCAGGCCGAAGAAAGAAGATCCGGCCGCGACGGAGGGAAGATCCGCAGCGTCCGGACAGGTAAGTTTAATTTTCTTTTTAGCCTCATGTCCGCGGGAAAGGAGGGACCCACTGCAGGATTCTGCATGGAGAATCCGCAGCGGGCCCGATTTTCCCCGTGGACATGAGGCCTTAGACAATCGTATACACCAGTGTTCAGGAATAGTATTGATCAAATCAAACTAGCTAGAACTCTGCTAAAAGCTATGTTCGGTTTGCACCAAACCAAACTTTTAGTAAACTTACACCCTAACAGGGTTCTACTGGTTTGGTTTGTGCAACACTAGTCAGAAGTTTAAACCATTAGGGGTTCAGCTGCTGAGATTGTGTGTGATCATAAAAAAAAACAGGGGCAGAAGCGCCCATTTGAGTGTTGTGCCCGATTTTGGCTTACCTTGGAGTGATGCACAGAGTCAGTAAAAAGTCTGTGAGTGCATAAAATGGCTAATGAAGGGGCATAATGCTTGGCTGAGAGCTCCTGCCCCTTAGTTTTAGCAATTGCTGGGATTTCAGCACCTCACTGATCAAACCTCTAACATGTTAAAAGTTTTGTGAAAGTTTAGTTACACTTTTAAGTTGGAGGAACCTATACCGTGTGACAGGAAATTGAAAGAATAAAAGATTTATAAAGCTGCATAGTAATTGGTGCCAGACCATCTAGAAATATCCTCTTAGCACTAAGCCTGCATTTTGTTCTTATAAATATGCATACTCAACTCCATTTAACAATATCGAATTGCGCCTAACATCATATCCTACAGGGATGAATCCAATCACCAATACATTGAATTATATTTCCTTAGGGATGCAATTAAGACATCTGTATGTTACTGTTTATTCTGACCTTTATTGATTATTTAAGCTCTGGTAAATGTGCAGTTATTGGCATATTTGTGTATAATACTATTAAGTGCAGTTTTTTTTTATTTTTTATTGTGACATTTTTTAGTCTTAAGACATTTTTTTTAAGTCTCTGGGAAAATGGTGCGTGTCTCCACACAGTCCACCTGTGAAGAATTTTATAGCTGAAGTCTAACATTTCTGATTACTTAACCCAATGATGCAAATCTCAGCTGCTAACTGCCTTGCCTTCTACATAATTTCTCCTGGAATGCAACATAATCCGATATACTGTATACGGGCTGAATTTATCAATGTGTTTTCTGTCTTCTTTACACCTGGATGTCCATAAAACAATTCAGCCATATAGGAGAAAGCTGCTCTACCTACACAATAAAATTAGTATTTTAGAGGAAAGCTCATATATGTGTAGAGGATATATTAGACTAGAAGATGCTTCCTTCTTCCTTTTACATACACTGAATGGTCACTTTATTAGAGACAGCTGTCCTTTCACCGATTGCATGTTCCTTGTATGGAAATTAAGGCCAATGACCCGGGAGTGCAGCTAAAATCAAGGAAGCAAGATTTCCATGGATTCGTTTCAATGATAATCCACATAAGAATGGGAAGATGTAGCAATCTGAGCAGTGAGGCATAGTTATCAGTGCTAGACTACCATTGGCCAGTGTTTCATGCCAACCTTGTGGGGCTTTCTTGTACAACAGACTGAAGAGTACCTTGAGAATGGTGCAATCAAGAAAAAACAACCACTAGAGGGGGGTCATGTGGACAAAACAACTTGTCAATGAAAGGGCACAGTCAGGGCCGCTGCACACTGGCGAGAGCGATATCGGTTTTACTGCTTGGACCCTGGGGTCATCGTTTAAGCAGCTGGTTGGAGGCAGCACTCTGGTACCCATTGGCTTTCCTGTGATGGGATGGGAGGTTGTGAAGAGTCTCAAGCCTGCCACAGATCTCCACCTATATAGCCCTTTCTGCGACAGACTAAGAATAAGTTTAATAAAGTTTTATTAAGTATTAAAAAAAAGTATTGAAAATTCCAAAAAACTCTCTTTTTTTCCCATTTTCAGATAAAAACCCCATATAATTGGTATTGCTGTGCCCATAAAACATCAAACTATTAAAATATCACATTATCTATCCTGTAGGGTGAACTTTGAAAAAAAAATACAGAAAACTAGAATTAGTTTTATAGCACCTCATAACCCCCACAAAAAATGATTAAAAAGTGAAGAAAAAGTCACATGTGCCCAAAGACGTTGTCAATAAAAACTACAGTTCACTTCGCAAAAAAAAAAAAAGTAGTTTTTAAAAAAAATCAAAACAGGTTAAAAAAAACTATATAAATAAATCTTGAATAGCGCCAACTTATTCTGCAGAGCTTTCAGGTAATTTTCTATTTATTACCCCCAACCAAGCTGGGTACTCACTTTACTGACCTTGGAAGGATAAGTAAACCTTGAGCTGGCTATCTGAACCATGCAGGGATTGAACTTGCAACCCTCAGGTCGTGAGTGAGAGCTTACACTCTGCACCACACAAGGCTTATATAAAACTGGAATTGCCATAATCATATTAACCTGCAGAATAAAATGATCATGCCCTTTTTACTGCAATATACATGGCATAAAAACAAAACCCACCTAAAAGTTTTACAACATACTTAAAAAAAAAAAAACGAAAAAAGTTTAGCATTGTGTTAGACTGGCTAACAATATACTTTATTATACATTAAATGATAGCATTGAAAATGACAGGTAGTCCCGTTAAAAACAAACCCTCATACTGCTGTGTTGATGGAAAAATGAAACGGTGATAGATCTAGAAAGAAGTATGAAAAAAACTGAAAAATGTCAGGTCTTCAAGGGGTTAAAAAAGACCCACGACTTTTATAAAAGCCCCGTGCGTTTTTTTTTTCTTCTGACAATGACTTTTTATACTGTTATCATGTATCGTACAAAGTGCAATATCTCATATATAATCATATATAAAAACAACAACAATGTTGCAATTTTAGTTGCTTTTTGCCACTAAACCAGAAGCTCCACGGTGACATTTCAGAAGCTCGAAAGAAATGTCACCATTTTCTTAGGTGAGAGCGAAAAGCATAATCATTAGTTAACTTTACAAATTTGAAAGGCTAACCTTGTCACGGCTGTTTACTGTGACATCAAAGATATGGAGTAGGACTGCGGGAAAGGTTGCGCAGTAACCAGTGACGTGTCTCTTCTATCTGGCAGACAGTTAAATGTTTATGGAAATAAATGTAAAAAAGCCAACAGCTGCAGATCTTCTCTCCCAGTCTGACCTTCACACACGTAATAGACATAAAACGTTCCTGCCACATCAACTTCTTTTGATTCTTGTTCCCATCAAACGAGCGGGGTATTCTGAATAAACCGCCGTCTTTGATATACGTATCATTTCATTACTCTTCCTACATTTTAAATATGAATAGAGAGTTGACTGTCACTGTCAGGTTTGCCTTCCACACGCTTGAAAGATTGTGTGAATAATTAATGGGGTGTTGTATTATTATACAGGCCCATATTGTAGAATAGCTCGAGATCATTGACGAGGAGAGCAGAGAGCGTTAAGCTAGATGTGCATTGATGTACTGTACAAAGTGCTGTTACCTCACTGTAGGGAAGCATGGATGTTTTGGCCCAAGAGTCACATTGCTAGATTGTACAATTTCAAGGGGTCATAATACTGGAGTTTCCCCACACTTAAAGGGGTTGTCACGCGAAAGCAAGTGGGGTTATACACTTCTGTATGGCCATATTAATGCACTTTGTAATATACATCGTGCATTAATTATGAGCCATACAGAAGTTATTCACTTACCTGCTCCGTTGCTAGCGTCCTCGTCTCCATGGTGCCGTCTAATTTCAGCGTCTAATCGCCCAATTAGACGCGCTTGCGCAGTCCGGTCTTCTCCCTGGTGAATGGGGCCGCTCGTGCCGGAGAGCTGGTCCTCGTAGCTCCGCCCCGTCACGTGTACCGATTCCAGCCAATCAGGAGGCTGGAATCGGCAATGGACCACACAGAGCCCACGGTGCACCATGGGAGAAGACCCGCGGTGCATCGTGGGTGAAGATCCCGGCGGCCATCTTAGTAAGGTAAGGAAGAAGTCGCCGTAGCGTGGGGATTCGGGTAAGTACTAAACGTTTTTTTTTTTTAACACATGCATTGGGTTTGTCTCGTGCCGAACGGGGGGCCTATTGAATAAAAAAAAAAACCGTTTTGGCGCGGGACAACCCCTTTAAGGTATTATCCCTTTTACATTTTAAGCATGCTCAAAATCATTGTTGCAAAGACCTGTATAAGGGGTCGGACATTGATTTGCAGGAATACTGCCATCCAATAGGTGGCGCTGCAAAGGTATTGTTCTATCTTCCTTATTTGCATATATTTCCCAGAGGAGCATGCATGGCCTTATAAACATCCTCACACACCTTCTAGGTGCACTGCTTAAGGAGTGATAATACCCCTCCTAAGTCACGTCATAGACCTCTCACTAGCCAAGCCAGAATCCTACAGCACACTGATGAGGGGCAAACACCCCGAAGCAGCTGTCTATGTATGGATTCTGGCTGGTTCTTCAACTCCCAATCATTGCTCTACAGACCTTTATAAAGGGTCAGACATAGATTTGCAGAAATAGTGCCATCCAATAGATGGTGCTGCAAAGGTATTGTTCTATCTTCCTTATTTGCATATATTTCCCAGAGGAACATGCATGGCCTTATAAACCTCCTCACACACCTTCTAGGTGTTCTCCTTAAGGAGTGATGATACCCCACTTTCCCTAGTCAGGTCATAGGCCTCCCACTAGCCAAGCAAGGATTTTACTGCACACTGATGAGGGGCAAACACCCCAAAGCAGCTGTCTATGTATGGATTCTGGCTTGTTCTTCAACTCCCAATCATTGCTCTACAGACCTTTATAAAGGGTCAGACATAGATTTGCAGAAATAGTGCCAACCAAAAGATGGCGCTGCAAAGGTATTGTTCTATCTTCCTTATTTGCATATATTTCCCAGAGGAACATGCATGGCCTTATGAACCTCCTCACACACCTTCTAGGTGTTCTCCTTAAGGAGTGATGATACCCCACTTTCCCTAGTCAGGTCATAGGCCTCCCACTAGCCAAGCAAGGATTTTACTGCACACTGATGAGGGGAAAAACACTGAAACAGCTGTCTGCGTATGGATTCTGGCTTGTTTTTCAATTCCCAATCATTAGTTTAAAGACCTATATAAAGGGTCAGATATTGATTGGCAGGAATGCTGCCATCCAATAGGTGGCGCTGCAGAAGTATGGTTCCATCTTCCTTATTTGCATATATTTCCCAAAGGAGCATGAATGGTCTTATAAGTCTCCTCATTCACCTTCTAGGTGCTCTCCTTAAGGATTGATGATACCTCTCCTGACAGAGTGCAGAATACATGCTTTGGCTCTTCATCAATCCCAGGAGCATCTCTTAAACACGTTCTCTAACTGTTCATTACTATAGAAGCATACCCTGCCGAGAGGTCTGTGACGTGGGTCAAGAGGGTGTCATCTCTCTTTAAGAAGAGCACCCAAAAAGTGTGTGGAGACACCTAGGGGGTGAGTGGGTCAGAGAATGGCATCGTCTTTCCCCAAGGAGAGCATCCTGAAGGGGTGTGAGAAGACACCTGAGAGGTGAGTGAGGAGACTTTTATGGCCATGCACCCTCTTCTGGGTAATCTATGCTAATATAGAAGATGGAACAATACATCTGCAGCACCCCCTTTTGGATGGCAGCATTCCTTCAAATCAATGTACGACTTTTCAGCAAGTCTGTAAAACAATGATTAGGAATAGGAAACCAAGCCACAATCCATACACAGACAGCTGTTTCAGGGTGTTTGCCTCTCATTGAATGAACATATTCACATGATTAATTTTTTCACAGCATATTTTGTCTTTTGGTGTTCCCTTGGAATGTCTTGCTCATTGTTTTCAATGTGACCTTTAAAAAATAAAAATCGCGGGGCACTCATGGGCCGTGTAATGTGCACGCAAGTGTGATGCGAGGTTTCCCATTGAATGGGAAACACTTGTGATCCTCTGACTCATATCAGCATGAAAACCACACATTGACGAGCATGATATCAGGCGGAGTTTCTTGATTTGATATCACACTCGCCCGTGTAAATGTAGCCTTACTGCCAGGTTTCCTCACAGATTAACGTTAACTGGTAGGCGGACTTGCAATTGCAATTTATTGTCAAAAGACCTTTCTAACAAGTAGGGATTGTCCAAAGTAGAGAAAAATGGTGGTGTAGAGTGAGATATGGAACCCAATGGAGATCAAATTAAACATGCTCATATTTCTCTCCCATGAAATTGATATGGAACCCCATAGGCCTCATGTCCACGGGGAAAATCAGTCCCATGGAGAATCTGCGGCGGGTCCCTCCTGCCCCACGGACATGAGGGCTGAAATTAGAATATACTCACCTGCTGCGGGCCGTGCGTGTCTTCCCTTCTTTGCGGACGGATCTTCTTTCTTCGGCCTGGCGGATGTGCTCAACACACCGGCTGCGTGCCGCACGCATGCGCTGGGCACATCCCTCGGGCCGAAGGAAGAAGATCCAGCCGGGAAGAAGGGAAGACACGAACGGCCCGCAGCAGGTGAGTATATTCTGATTTTAGGTCTCGCGCGGATCCGGACGGCTTCCATAGCCTTCAATAGAAGCCTGCGGGAGACCCGCACCTAAATGGAGCATGGTCCGGATTTTTTCCTGCACGCGAATCCGCGTCTGCAGGGAAAAATGACATCTGCAAGTATTTAACTACCTGCGGGAGTCTAATGCATCCATATGGGGCGCGGATCCGCGTGCAGGAATAACGCTGCGGATTTTAATCAGGCCTCATGTCCACGGGCAAAAGAAGAATTAAAATCCACAGCCGATTTTAACTCTTCTACCGCCCACGGATCCGCATCCCATAGGGATGCATTGACCACCCGCGGGTAGATAAATACCCGCGGATGGTCAATAAAGTGGAATAAAAAAAAAATGGAGCATGAAAAAAAATGTGACATGCTCCATTTTCGTGCGTGTCTCCCGCGGGGACGGCTCCCGCAGGCTTCTATTGAAGCCTAAGGAAGCTGTCTGGATCTGCGGGAGACCTAGAATAAGAATAACTTACCCGCAGCGGACCGTGCACGTCTTTCTTCTTCACGGCCGGATCTTCTTGCTTCGGGCCGGCGGATGTGCCGAGTACATCCGCCGGCCGAAGAAAGAAGATCCGGCCGTGAAGAAGAAAAGACCTTCCCGGTCCGCTGCGGGTAAGTTATTTCTTATTAATTTTTCTTTTCAGCGCTCATGTCTGCGGGGCAGGAGGGACCCGCTACGGATTCTCCATGGAGAATCCGTAGCGGGCCTGATTTTCCCCGTGGACATGAGTCCTTCAGGTGGCAGGTCCCAGAAAAGGGGTCTTGCTAAGTATAATAGATCAAGGTTTCCAAGAACATTCCATTACATCTATCTGTGCCCAAGAACGGAAATGCATAGAACTCTAATCCAATAAATCTATAAACCATAAATCAGAAACATCTACTAATGTCTGGCACGGTTCTGTTCTCAAAGATGTCAGTTTTGTTTTTTGCATAGTATTCATCTTAATTATCTACAATTGCAAAAGTACCAGTAACTTACAAAGTAGCTATTAATTTTAGTATTTTAGGTACTCTGGCCATAAACTATGCCACTGAACCTTCTACTATTCTAAGTAATATCCCAATTTAATCTTTATTCATAGTACATAAAAAACAACTTGCTTTTTTTTAAAACGAAGAAAAACCCTCAGAAGGTCAAATGTATTACTTACGCCTTAGACTTTATATTTCTTTAAGAAGATAATCCCTCAGAGGGGCAAGATGAATTCTTGGCAGTGACATATTAAAGGGATAACATATGGGTGATTGATGCATTTTTTGTTGAATTCAGACACCTATAAGTGTATGGCTCAGACAGGGTTTGAAGGGTGACTATAGGGCTTCCCTTGAACCATTTTAAATATCAATCTCTGCCCAGCATCAGTTGTTTCATTTTCTCGCAGTAAAATGTCACATCATATAAAGGCAAGAAAAGCTTCAGGCAAGAAGGCTAATTTGCCATTATAGATAATGAACTGGTAACGATGCAACCTCTTCCCTTCACCCCCTACCCGGTGGTAGTTTGGTACATTTCTAAAGCAAATTATTATGAAAAACCCTTTATTATAATGTGCAAATTGAGTTTGTGGACAATTATATATTACCTCAATGACATGGCAGTAAAATAATTATAGTAAAAAAATATACTTATTGTGACCCTCCGGTTTGGGGCAAAATTCTGACCTGGGACCATAAGGTGGAGGAGGAATATTACTTGTAGATGATCTTTTTGGTGGTCTCTTTGTTCCGCTATGTTGTTCTAAGTGATGTTTTAAGGCAGCCAATATGGCCGCCACCATCTTTAGACTGCCTAATCGCACATACTATTGTAGACGTTTCCTCAGGATAGGTTATTAATAGTTAATCATTGGAGCCCCGCTGCTCAGAATCTCTGCGATTAGATGACTAGTTGAACCCAGGAAAAAGTGCAGACCCACCTTAAAAAGATTAAAATAGATAAATCGAGGGGTCCTGCCTGCAAACACTCCACAGTTCTAAGGGTATTAAGTAATGTGTTAGCCAGACCGTTGTTTCTGATCTTTAAAGACTTTTTAGTGATGAGGTCTGTTCCACTGGATTGGCACATCAATGTGATGCCATATTCAGAAAAAGGTTCAAAAAGTGAATCTGAAAACTAACAGGTTAGAAGTTTTACTTCAATTGTGGGTTAAATGTTTGAAGGGTTTCTAAGAGTTGCTATCCTGGAGGACCTCAAGGAAAATAGCTGTATAACTTCAAATTAGCAAGGGTTTATGAGGGGTCACGTCTGTCAAACCAATCTGAGAAGCTTCTATGAGGAGGTAAGTTCTAGACTGGACTGGGGAGAGCCACTGGATCTTGAGTATCTGGACTTTTTCCAAAGTTCTTGATACTGTGCCGGATAAAAGGTTGGTATATAAAATGAGACTGCTTGGTCTGGGTGAGAATGTGTGTAAGTGGGTAAGCAACTGCTCAGTGATAGAAAGCAGAGGGGGGTTATTAATGATACATACTCTGAGTCACCATTACTAGTGTGGTACAACAGGGGTCACTATTGAGCCATATTCCTGTTTTTCTTGGCCATATAGCCTCCCCGACACGGTTTCTGCCTAGTCGATTCTCCCTCGATTTTTGTCAAGAATCGTGTTGGGCTGACCAGATCAGATTTTGCAAATATCAGGTAGATTTTATTGCCCTGCCAATCATGACAAGCAATATTAGTTATAAGAGATTGTTGGTATTAGACCACTGTGATCACATGGACACAGTGTCTGCGCAATCAACTAAGCGTGATAGTATGTCAAGAACTGAACTGCCTTAGATCATTGCCATTACATCAAGGTATTCTATTAGAAGCGGTTACATTTCTAAAGAAATTGCAAAAATGATATGCATATGTTTGCTATCTACAATTATAAGATGCTCCATCTCTCAAGAAAAAAGTGTTTTTGTTTAGCCTTACCCTGGGTCCTACTTGGGCAATTCTTCCCCTCTTCATGTATGTTATTCGGTATAAGGATGTTTCAGAATTGTAAACACTACATTTTACTGACTAGCTCCTTCTCATTTAAAGCACCTAAGAAATCTTCTGGTAATTAATTAAAAAATGAAACCAGCCAAACATTTCCTATTAGCATTGCTAATTTCGTTGAGAAGTCAATTAGACTGTTTCATTTTTCACAAAAGGTTGTCTCTGCATAGCTCAGAATGTGCTTTTTGTATCATTTACTCTAATGTAGCAGAAGATAATTTTAAAGATCAGAAATTTGGAAAGGAACCTAAATATGGAAAAAAACAACAACTTTAAATTAAATTACAGAGATAGCAGCAAGTACAACTACTTATCTACTGTAGCTTAGCATAATGATCCTAAACAAGTGTACTAAGACTCAAAATATCTAATAGAATAAGAGTTTGAATGTCAAAAAATGTCAAAAAGTTGCATCAAAGTTATAGAATGAGGGCGGATTCAGACATGCATCGTTTTCTTCCCTAAAGCGGCCTGTTAATTGTACGGGTGATAAAAGATAGGACCTGCCCTATTTTTCTCAAACATAGAAAATACTATGTGCAAGAAAGATCGGGCTGTAGCTTTGTTCCCACTTCTTTTTTCAAACTCCTGCACGGTAGTGGGAATAAGCCCTTAGCTTATAATTAGCTTTTTTCCTCAAATAACCCTGGAATGTTTTGCCTGGAATCTCCAAGTAAAGCAATACCTGTTGGTCAAGCTGCCATACATTTTGCCCCAAAATCTGCATGGCTCCATGCCGATTTTGATGCTGAATGAAAATGGCTTAATTCTACTGGAAATTCCACATTAAAATCCACAATGAGACTTGCAGGTTGTGATAGGGGGCTGCTCACCTTTTGCATCAGGGCCCTTGAGCCTTTAGTTACGCCCCTGGCTCCAGCCATATGGTTGGCTCTATCTACATTTGTACTGCACACTTGTAACTCACATCCTAGTCATGCCGAATATGTGCCACCACAATATACACCAATTACTCAAACTTACCCAGATTTCTTTCTTCAAATGTAAACCTTGGTAGAAACATTGCAAGCAGGAGAAAGCCAACTCCTGCAGTGAGATAGCCAAGTCCTGATATAGTCTAAGGCACACCCTCCTTAAGGCCCATTTACATGTAACGATTATCGCTCAAAATTCGTTCAAACAACCGAAAATGAGCGATAATTGTTACATGTAAACGTGGGCATCATGCACTTTTCAATTGAACAATGATTTTAAAGAGAACTTAAAATCCATCGTTCAGCTACTGAGAGGTAAAGCAAACACATTTATCTTTCAGTAGACCTCATGTTGTTATGCCCATTGAAGGCTGCAGATAATAATGTAATCTGCCGTCAGCCACGAGCAGAGCAATGCAGCTGTGTGAACAGCTGGGCGTGTGATTAATCTCACGCTGGGCTCTACAAGCAGCTCCTGGAGGCCCTTTTACATGCAAATGAAGATGATAAAGTGTTAATCGCCATTGACACTTTATGTAAATAGATTGCAAAATCTTTCAGTTGTTTGAAAGATTATCTTTGCCTGTAAATGGGCCTTTATACTGCTGCTGTATCCCCTCTTCCTGTTGGAAATCCTACTGCTCTAGGGAGGGTACTCCTTGGGACCACCCCCACAGAACCCTTGTACAGTTGTACCAGCGGTACATATAGTGTCTGCCTCTAGCTTTATTGCTGTAGGCCTGGATAATGGAAATACTATTTTGAATTAAATTTTAAATTGCAGCATTATTTCTCATTTTCCTTTTAATTCTGGACTATTTTGGTAAATACTTTTGTACAGAAGTGTATTTTTAGACAAAGCCTTGTTTACAGTATTATCATATATATGCCAATGATAGAACCATCATTTTACTGCACCCCCAACAGATTAGCAGGAACTGTATATCACTCTATTCCTTTGCCTGTATTTTGGGACACCAGATGTTCTTGTTCTTTCATCTCCCCCTGTCATGTCCTTGTTTAGAATGCTGCACAGTAGGTCTGAAGCACAAACAAAAAGTATTTTTCTATCATTTGAGCAGAGCTGCCGTCCTGCTATTTTCATGTGTTTTCTAAGAGTGAAATTCTCCTGTGTGCTTGAGACACATTTGTTCAGCCTGATGTATATTATCAGCGCTTCGGCATACCCCTCCCCTGTCATACAAGTGAAAAGATTAGCTTCCTTTAGACTGACAGATCTTTAAATGCTAGAAAAAGAACACGGTTCTAGTCCTTTGTCTGAGTTCTTCAGGGGATAAGGGTTTGACGATATTTTCGGAATGAACTTTAGTGAAAGTTAGGCCAATTTCAAACCATATTTTCTGCATTAAAAGAATTAAGGAACAACAAACACGCAACTGAATTTAAAAAAAGGTTACAATAAGAGATGGAATGTCCTTTGAAATATTTGTCAATGAAAGTGAAGAGATTATATTCAAAAGAGGTATTCCATTTTGAACACAGGGAATATTAGACATACAATAAAAGGCCATTGTATTAAAGACACATACACCTAGCAGTGCATTGAACCAGTTTTGGCCTTCAGCAATTTGCATACTGGATTTTTACATCCAAGACCCGACTTTTCCTCTTTCCATGATCCTTGGAACAATTCCCCATTCACAGGTATTAGAGGACCCAGGGTGCGCCAAGAAAACATTTCCCACACCATTACTCCACCTTTATCAGCCTGAGCTGTTGACATATGACATGAAGGGTTCATTAACACTTTTCACTCCAATGCCAGACCTGTTCAAACATCACGAGCTTCCTCTACAGCTCCGATGTCAGAACAGGTCCGCAACTGCACTGCAGGAGTGCATCTGCACCTGCTCGTCAGACACATCGGGTGAAAATGCACTCCTGCACTGGTCCTCATCGAGAACCCCCGAGGAGAAGGCAGAAAGGGTTTTTAACCCCTTCTGCCTTCTCCTTTACACATTATATAGTGCTCAATTAGCGCTATGTAATGCAGAGGGACTGCAGAAGTAACATGATCATGTGACCGCCGGGAGCCACCTGACCTCAGCTGTCACTCACAGCCGGGATCAGGAGGGTGAAGAGCAAATGCGGAAGTATTACTTCCGCATTCCCCTGGCGATCATGTGACCGCTGGCACCCTCCTAATCTAGGCTGCCAAAGATCAGGAGGGTGAAGGGAAAATGCCATATGGGCATTCAAATAAATTGGAGCTGGGGAGAATGGAGGGGGGTGGGGGTGGATTAGAAAGGGTTAATTCATGCTGCTGCTTGATCCAATTTTTGCACTCCTTTGCCAACTGGAGGCTTGTCCCTCTGGTTTTGTTAGACAGTAATGACACTCCAATTGGTTATGTGCTGTTATAGCCCATATGTCTAAGAAATGTGAAGTTGTGCATTTGGACTCGTTAGTTGTAGCACCAGCATTGTAGTTGGCTACAATTTGCTTCTTTGTGTATTGCCTCCGCCAACCCCTTTCATCAATGAGTAGCTTATGTCCACAGGATAACTTTTTGCTGAATGATTTTGCTCAATCACTCCATTCTCTGTATAACCTCTATACCCTGGGCTAGTCTAGCACCGATGACCAAAGCTTGTTGGAAGTTACTTAGATTGCTTGATTTTTCCATTCTAACGTGGATTCACACTGAAAACTGATCCGTAGAAAACTTGCTCACTTGATTCTATTTTGCACTCTGGGTTTTATGGGTTTCATTTCCTTACAAGGAAATTCCAATCATGAAAGTGCAGATTTTGCTATTAAAGTGAACCTTCAGAATACAACAAACTTTAAAAACCGTTTCTTTCAAAGTAAAATAAGTTGTCCTTTCCTTATTTCTATCTGTTTGAAACTTAGTGACGACCAACCTATAAATCCAGTTTTTGGGTAAGAATAAAGACTGGTTACTTTAGTTGACACTATAATCAACAGCAACTCAAAGGCGTATGTACCACGGAGGAAGACCATGCAGCTACTATGTTGTTTTGGGGGATAGGGGACCAGCATTGGTTGATCCCATTCATTTCGCTCTTGGATCACCATAGATTATTCTGTATTTCCCCCACCAAAGAAACTGTGTTGTTAGCAAACAAGGGTTGAGGAGTTGATCCAAGGGTCATAGAAAGAGGGTAAGTCTTGTTTTCAATGGAAAAATCCAGTACCATAAAGTAGAGTCAATTTTGGTCTTTGCATTATGGTCCCCTCTATGGCCCTATAGACATAACTGCACTAAGTCAAAACCATACTTGTATTTGACGACACTCAAACTCTAATACAAGTGTCTAGGCACCAAAACACTTGATTTTTACAACCAAATTTCAAGAAGGCTTTACAAATTAATTGAATAAAAGGCAATTAAGCTCCACAAATCCTAACTTTTCTATCTACCTTGAATTACAATCTACCTCTCTAGAGCCGTGGTTTCCACATGCTACAGGCTAATAAACCCAAAACAGCTGGATGCAAGTTGGAATAAATGTCTTTTTGGCATTCGGTTTTGTTCATATTATACACCAGTAGTTCCAGATGCCTATTTGGTCACTAGAGGCAAAACAAGCTATTTGCATGTCTCCAGTTACTATTACAGATTGAGGATCCTTGTTGAGTGTACACTTGATTGACTTGAGCATGTAAATACCTTTTGTGATGGTCCTGATCTGTTCCCTATTGAGTTCTACTGAAAAGTGCTTTGAGGGGAGATAAATGATGCAATTCCGATGCCACAAAATGCAGTTTGAGCCCAAGATCAAACTGATAAAGTGGGCACTGGCCAGTAGAAATATATAAAGTATATTGATAATATAGAAAAGAGTCAAGAACAGACACAATAAAACTACTTATAAAGCTAATAAAACTTTCAAGTACATAAAACTCTTAATTTGACGATATCTTGTCTCTCTGATCCCAACCTGTCTCATTATATTCAGTATACTGGAGCTTATTAATATGAAAATGAAACACAATCTATTAGACGTAATAAACTTTATTATCAGGTTTGATGCATTTGACACCAGATTACAAAGCAGTCTGTGTTAATATGTATCCATTTCTGGTTTCAATGATGCAAGCAGGTATGCAAATGAAGACAGTTATCAATTATCATTGTCATCCAAGTGGAAGGAATTCTTTTCTTTACTCCTCCTGCTGCCAATTACAACCACTCTTCGCACACGGTGTTGATGCAAATTATGTTAAAACAATGAGCGGAATCATTGCTGCTTATCATATTAGCATAGCTTTATGCATCCTCCATATGGAGCATATGGAATGCATAGAAGTCACATGCTCATATGCTAAATGAGGCATAAGTTCTACAACGTATTCGTTGTCAGCTTTAGGTTGTGCTTTTCTTTTAAATCTGGTATTTACAAGCTACTTTACTAAGTGGTGTTAAGACAAGATGCAGCTTATTACATGCCTAATGGTCAGTAAAATGGCGTATTTTGTGCTGCATTTAACAAATATCCACTCCTAAGCAGGTGCATTAAAGGTATTTAACACATTTGGCTTCAGATCCTCATATATCTTAACTTTCTGATAAGTTCCACTTCTAATGAACTCGGTTGCGTAGAGTTAAGTTTTCAAAAGTTTCCAAAAATCATCACATAATGTAAATTCGTGATTTGTCTTCTCTTGCCATTTTAAGAGATGATCCTTAGTTGTATGTCTTTCTAAGAAAGCAGGGGGAGAACCTACAGTGGACACTTGTCTTTCCCAGACTATATGATGACAAATAGAATGATATTTCCTCAGCCTCAAATCTATAGAGGGGTTGTCTGCTTTAGTGAGAAGGGTCTATGCAAAAAATAAAACAATCCTACTTATGTGACCACTGGTAATCAACTGTTATGTGTACAGGGACCCAATACCAAAAGGGTGCTACCATCTTGGGCAAACATCCACTAATCAAGAGAATAAGTCGGAACTGCTTAAATAAGGCCTGAATAAATGGGAACATGCCAAACAGCCGTGGCCCTTGTTGTCCATTGTATTTGTGGACCTCTCTGCCCGTGATGTTTATACAATAAAGGAAACCACAAGTGGGACACAGCTTGTGGGTATTTGTTCTTCTCCACTGCTTGATCTTGGGAAAACATGGTTGTGATGGGAACATTGCATTTAGTGATGAGCAAATTTTTGAAAAGTTCAGTTTGGCCAGTTAGCTGAGCTTTTGAAAAACTAATTAGTTCGAACTGAGCCTGAAGTTCACTAAAACCCTTAAGACTGGTATATAACACAGAGTGTTATATCGGGCATTCATGGCTTTTACACAGTGTTATAAATTAGTGTTCAGGACTAGTGTTAAATGAACCAAACCAGTAAAACCATGTTTGGTTCACTCAAATCTTACTGCTTTATACATTGTGGTCAGAAGGACTGAAACAGCCAAGATCAGATGGGGTACATTGTTTCCTTAACTCCTAGAGAAGTCAGTAGAAGTTACTCAAACAGCATAGCACACTGAGCTACCCCATTTCCATAACCTGAGAGTTACAAAAACAGTATAGATTGCTACGCTTCTCTGTTTGTGTAACTCCCATTTACTTCTATAGGAGTTTTGGAAACAGCATTGTGAAACTTGCTTGGCTGTTATTGTAATGCCGATTGTCCCCGGCAAAAAAAGAACTAGGAATTTAGCCAGAACAGGGGAAAAATATTTCTCTTTTTGGGGCCCTCCATGTTGGCGTGAAGAAAGAAAGCAGATTCTTCAAGCCTTCAAGTTGGCTTGAAGAAAGCAGGTCCTGGATAGCAACCCTATAAGTCAATGACTGCTATTTTAACAGACCTCGTAACAAGACAAAAGATTGCAAGGCCTATCAGAAGGTTGGATATTGACTTACAGGATTGGTGTCCAATAGATGGCACTAGAAATTCTGCTTTCATTCTTCAGGAGTTTAGGTAGAAAACACAAGCCTGTTAATAGGTGCCTGAAACTATGTTCTGACTTCTTCCCTTTAGGAGGTTAAATGTAAAAACAGGATACAATATTCAGCTAATTAAGCCTTGGCAACTACACTTTTCTTCACTGTGCATGCCAATGAAGCTGCACTTAAAGGGGTTGTCCCGCGCCGAAATGGGTTTTTTTTTTCTTCAACAGCCCCCCCGTTCGGCGCGAGACAAACCCGATGCAGGGACTTAAAAAAAAAAACGCACAGCGCTTACCTGAATCCCCGCGCTCCGGTGACTTCTTACTTACCGGTTGAAGATGGCCGCCGGGATCTTCTCCCTCGGTGGACCGCAGGGCTTCTGTGCGGTCCATTGCCGATTCCAGCCTCCTGATTGGCTGGAATCGGCACGTGACGGGGCGGAGCTACACGGAGCCGCTCTCCGGCACGAGCGGCCCCATTCAGAAAAGAAGACGACCGGACTGCGCAAGCGCGTCTAATCTGGCGATTAGACGCTGAAAATTAGACGGCACCATGGAGACGAGGACGCCAGCAACGGAACAGGTAAGTGAATAACTTCTGTATGGCTCATAATTAATGCACAATGTACATTACAAAGTGCATTAATATGGCCATACAGAAGTGTATAGACCCACTTGCAACCCCTTTAACAGAGCATGTGTGGTATTTCAGAATAGACCTTGGTGATGTCAAACTCTCTTTGGGAAGTATTTATTCACAGAAAAAGCCAAAAATACAATACCTGAAGGTCTGCAAAGCAGACACGGTCGCCATAGGCTGGCATCTTTGGTATCGTTCACATGTGCAGGCTATTAGTATATGCAGTCACTCCTCCCCAATCTGGGGTGGGTTGAGTGGGTGACTGCATATTAGCCTGCCAAGAACAAGCTGCTCCTCCACTATATTGTCTGGCTGACTGCATATCTCCAGGGCTTACGGCCATTGCGCCTGCCCTACGGCGATTGTGCCGATGGCGATTGTGCCTGCCTTATGGCGATCGTGCCTATAGCGACCGTGTCTGCTTTGCAGACCTTCAGGTATTGTATTTTTGGCTTTTTCTGTAAATAATGTCTTTGTTTTTTTTCCCTCACCTCTGTGATTTTATGTAATTTATAGTGAGTTAGCGTAGGTACTGACGGAAGTGGTGTGGCCTCGGCGCGGCTTGTCAGCCTATGCGTTTTGGCCAAAATGCAGTACCAACACCCGCATTTTATTAGTATGCATTAGTACTTTTGTATGTAGTTTGCTAGTTGGTGGGGGAGCCCAAGATGTCAGCCAGTGTGGCCCACTTTAGAGATACAGGGCAACCCGCTGTTATATCAGCCAGGGTTGATATCCTGTATGGTGGGTCACCATCCATCTATGGCTGGCATCTTTGGTATCGTTCACATGTGCAGGCTATTAGTATATGCAGTCACTCCTCCCCAATCTGGGCTGGGTTGAGTGGGTGACTGCATATTAGCCTGCCAGGAACAAGCTGCTCCTCCACACATTGTTGTCTGGCTGACTACATATCTCCAGGGCTTACGGCCATTGCGCCTGCCCTACTGCGATTGTGCCGATGGTGATTGTGCCTACCCTATGGCGACCGTGTCTGCTTTGCAGACCTTCAGGTATTGTATTTTTGGCTTTTTCTGTGAATAATGTCTTTGTTTTTTCCCTCACCTCTGTGCTCTTTGGGAAGTAAGTCACGCCAGAATTGGCATTATCACAGCATAGACTGCATGACTAGTCACAGAAACAACATCACCCATGACTAGTTGAGTGGACAATCAACGGATATAACCTTACATGTGACATCTTGCGCAACAAATGTCACCATGTAGACCTTGCCTAAAGGAATATTCCCATCTTGGGAAGATATGGCCAAGATAGGAACATTGCTGACTACAAGTCGGCCAAGCATCTGGGAAGATGGAAACAGCCGAGCTGCCTTCAGCTACACTGTTTGCGTAACTCTCATGGATGTCAATGAGCGTTACGGAAGCAGCATAGCTCGCTGTGCTAACTGCCATTGACTTCTATATGAGTTACGGAAACAGCGTAGCACAGGGCACTTGGCTATTTCCATCCATGGCCATGGCCTAACTCAAGGTAGCTGAGAATCCACACCTATAAGACTTTTATGGCATATCCTGTGGATATACCATACAAGCGTGAGATAGAAATACCTCCTTAATTACTAATATCAATAATAGGAAAATGAAAACATTCATAACTAAAGCTGATGTCATGCAATGAATAATCAAAATGGTAGGTATCACTTTAAATGTGTTACATTTAATTAGACTTAGATGCAAAAAAAACCTTGTAACTATGGAGACTGAAAAGAGAATCATCCAAGGAATTGAGGGTGTAAGCAGACAATTGACAAATTCTATAACTCTTCTCAAGCATAGCCAAAGAGCATAAGGAACAGAGAACAGAGCTTTCAACTCATCCTTTAAGAATTGCCAGGCCCACAGATTCCACTATCAAATTGTAAGCCATGCCTAGTGGAGATTTTACATTATCCGGAACCATATTTCCTCACATTGTGTTTTTACAGCCCCTGCCATTGTGAGACAGAAACAGCAGTAAAAATAGGAGTACACTATATATTTTATTGATCTATCACATTTTGAATGTCTCTGCTAATACAGCGTAAGACTGTAGCGAAAGCTTTTCTAAGCAGGCATAAATTCTATAAATGTGCTGCAAGACTTCAGCTGTGTTTTTTTTTTACATTTTTTTCTTATTCTTGTGACGAGTTCATTATCTTCAAAGTATATTAAAGGCTCAGTGGGCTGACATAGAAAATCAAGGCCTTTCATCAGCTGAAAACTTACCAAGCCTGGTCTGGAAACCCACACAGAACTGAATGTTCCAGATTATCTTTGATGATTAGAAACAGGTTAAATCCGACCATGAATTCATGCAGTAGGTGGATGTTGTGTAAGTTTAACATCGCTGCCGTATATTCATTTGTCCAGTTTTGTATTTTAGTACAACAATCTTTAACAAATTCTTGGATTGCAGGGATGACAAAAGGGGCAACCACCCAGGGGCTTTTTACCAAATAGGGACCTCCAGCATCCATCTTTCCTTAGCCCGTTTTCAGACATGGTGAGTTGGAAAAGAATTGAAAAAGTTGTCTGGTTGTAAACTATTTACAGCCTATTCCAGTGATGGGCAACCTTTTGAGCTCGGTGTGCCAAAATTCACCAAAAAACCGAGCATAACTCGGGTGGTGTGTCACTTCGAGAAAAAATCCATAAATTTGCGATTTTTATAGTTTAAATAACAAAAAAAGTATAATTGTAATATATAACTGTATTTAGTAAACCTAAAACACCCATAGCACAGGCCATCGCCTCTCCCAGCCTCCCCCTCACTCATCTTAGTAATGATGACCCCCAGCAGTGACAGTGCCCCCCACAGCAGCCCCCAGCGGTGACAGCGCCCCCCAGCAGCGGCCCCCTAGCAGCGACAGCGGACCTCTCAGCAGCGACAGTGGCCCCCCACAGTGGACCCCCCCGCAGCGACAGCAGACCCCCCAGCAGCGACAGCGGCACCCACAACGGACCCCCCAGCAGCGACAGCGGACCCCCCAGCAGGGACAGTGGCCCCCACAGTGGACCCCGACAGCAGACCCCCCAGCAGCAACAGTGGACCCCCCAGCAGCGACAGTGGACCCCCCAGCAGCGACAGCGGACCCCCCCCCCAGCAGCGACAGCGGACCCCGGCAGCGGACCCCCCCAGCAGCGACAGCGGACTCCCCCAGCAGCGACAGTGGCCCCCACAGCGGACCCTCCAGAAGTGACAGCGGCCCCCCCAGCAGCGACAGCAGACCCCCCAGCAGCAACAGTGGACCCCACAGCGGACCCCCCCCCCCAGCAGCGACAGTGGCCCCCAAGACCTGCGTACTCACCCCCATCCACGTCCGCTGGCCTCCACGCCCTCCAGCAGCGATGATCTCCGGCGCACACTGTGACGTCAGTGTGTTGCAGGACGCCTTCTCCTCTGGACGCTCCCGTGGAACCAACAGGTAGGAGACGTTGGGGGACGGAGGGAGGAGGATCCTGGCTGCACACTGACATCACAGTGTGCACCGGGATCAGCGCTGGTTAGTGAGTACCAGCAGGGGAGTCGCGGTATTTTCCAACGGGGTGAACGGCCGACAGCAGCCGCGTGTCAGCGACTATGGCCAGTGCTGACACGCGTGTCATAGGTTCGCCATTGCGGGCCTATCCTCAGGGCTTGTCATTAATCATAGATTGAAAAGAGTCCATTGCTCTGATCTGCTGTTCACTGGGCTGCTGCAATTGTGCACTGAAATTGCTTCTGCAGAAGCAGACACTTTTTACTGCAGTGGCCAGGCCAAGCTCCCATTTATTTCAATGAGAAGTTAGCCTACAATACCCAGCTTGGCCAGTGCATTGGGAATGGAGCTGCCTGCTTTCTGCAGAAAGCAGCTCAGTGTATGACTGCAGTGGCCCAGTGAACAGCTGATTGGTCAGGGTCCAGGGTGACAGACACCTGTTGTTTTACAACAGATGACATATCCTGATGATAGGCCATAAATAGTTTACAACTGGGTAACCCCTTTAAAGCCTACCTCCAAAATAGGGAAAAGGTTATTATGCAGCTTTTGTTACTAAGCATTGGAGATATATTGTTCTTGTATGGCGCTTCAATACTCCCCTTCCTGCGCTGCTCGAAGAAACCATTGGTGGAGTACGTATAGTTTTGCTATAGAAAGAAGATAAGCAGCTGCCTGGTATCTCTGACTCAGCTTGTCTTTGGATTAAAATATAAGGCCTTCTGTCCACAGGCGATATATCATTGCGCTATCCGTGGCGATAATCTGCACATGGGTAAAGGTCCATTTAGACACAACTATTATCGCAAAAAATTTGCTCAAAAGCCGTCTTTTGAGCGATAATCGTTGTGTCTAACTGCACTGACATTGTGCAGTTTTCGTTAACGAATCGCTAATCGTTCTCTTTCAGCATGCTGAAAGAGAACGATCAGCCTTATCAGGAGTTCACAGTGGGATACAGCTGATACTATTGTTTCAGCTGTGTCCTGCTCTGTGAACACAGCCGGGGTATGAAGAACACAGTGCTCCAGCTGTGTTCTTCATACTCCGCAAGGAGCGCACAGCTGTATACCAGCTGAGTGCTCTATGAACAGCCGGGGTATGAAGAACACAGTGGTCCAGCAGTGTTCTTCATATTCTGCACGGAGCGCACAGCTGTATACCAGCTGAATGCTCTATCAACAGCCGGGGTATGAAGAACACAGTGGTCTAGCTGTGCTCTGCATACCCTCCTCAGAGCGCTCGGCTGTATAACAGCCCAGCGCTCCGAGAAGAGAATAGCTGGATGCAGAAGATAAGCGGCCATGCTTGTCTTCTGCACACCCCGCTTGGAGCGCAAAGTGCTGACATTTGAGTGATCACTTTGCCCTCTAAATGCACACAACGATTATCGCTCAAAACACATCTTTGGAGTCATAAACTTTGCATCTAAACCAGGCTTTACGCAATGAATGCTTTCCATAGGATAACTATGGAAAGCACAGTCCGATGTATACGAGCGGAAATCCGCTGCAATTTTCCGCTCACGTATTAAAATCACTGCATGCCGCAATTTGGCTGTGATTTTCCGTAATGAACCTATCATGAATAATAGGTTCTTCGCAGAAAATCGCGGTGACTTTAGCGTTCTCCCGCGGCGGCTATCCGCTTAGGGAAACCGCAGCACCCGTGGACAGGCGGCCTTAAATAGTAGGCTGCTCATCACAATTCCCAGAAGGATAATCAAGATACTATGTGCATGGTATGGTGTGTCCTATTATCAGAGGTCTAGTGTCAGGTCCCCATTTCCCTGTATTGTGTTTCCTTATTCATATTTGTGCTACCAGTATTTGTACTAGAGTATACTTACATCCGGGTAGGACATTTAGGTTATATTCTGCACTGATGTAACACTTTGCCTTTGAGTTAAAGGGGTTGTCCCGAGGCAGCAAGTGGGTCTATACACTTCTGTATGGCCATAATAATGCACTTTGTAATATACATTGTGCATTAATTATGAGCCATACAGAAGTTATAAAAAGTTTTATACTTACCTGCTTCGTTGCTAGCGTCCTCGTCTCCATGGTGCCGACTAATTTTCGCCCTCCGATGGCCAAATTAGCCGCGCTTGCGCAGTCCGGGTCTTCTGTAGTCTTCTATGGAGCCGCTCGTGCCAGAGAGCGGCTCCGTGTAGCTCCGCCCCGTCACGTGCCGATTCCAGCCAATCAGGAGGCTGGAATCGGCAGTGGACCGCACAGAAGAGCTGCGGTCCACGAAGACAGAGGATCCCGGCGGCCATCTTCAGCGGTAAGTATTGAAGTCACCGGAGCGCGGGGATTAAGGTAAGCGCTCCGGTAAGCTTCCTTTACTTCCCTGCATCGGGGTTGTCTCGCGCCGAACGGGGGGGGGGGGTTGAAAAAAAAAAAAACCCGTTTCGGCGCGGGACATCTCCTTTAATGTTATCTGTCATTCTGCATCCCTTGTGCCATTTGAGAAGAAAAGATAATTAGCAAGTGACAGTGATGCCCCTTGCTTTGTATCTTCCAATGGATGTTTACTGTGGTTTTAGATTGATTGTTGACATAGAAAGGATAGGTGATTAAATCAATAGGGTTAGGTTAGGGGTCAAGGTGCTCATTGCTTACTGATCGGACATTGATGAGACATACTGGAGAGAAGACATCCCCAATATCTATACTTAGAATGCTTATTAAATTACATTTCATTTCCTAAATGTCTGTTAATCTATATAAAGCTAATTATATATATATATATATATATATATATATATATATATATATATATATATATATATTGGAGCAAGGGGGGTACTCTTGCCTTGGGATTGCTAGTCTCTCGTACCAGAAATGACGCACCGCACGGGTAAATACGGCTCAGGAATAGCAGATATCTTTGTCTGGCTCCTGCCAGCGTTTATTGCACAGCACGTCAGAGCGTAGCACATCACATTACACAATGTCCATAAGCACCCCAACTTGAGTGGGAGTCCAGGGGCGTCATCCCTGTCGGACTCTGCCTTTTCTAGGCTACCAGCCTCCACTCAGCTTGGGTGAGTTCAGGGGCGTCATCCCTGTCGGACTCTCGCATTTTAGGCCACCAGCCTGCAGCACCTCCCTATGCTCCGCTGGCCCTCTCTCTCCCTCCTTGGTAGGAACTGGCTTTTTTTTATCTCGTTCCTGCTCCACCCCTTGGTTAACCCTCACACCAGAAGTCCTGTCTCTGGCCCTCTACAGGCCCTTCTGTGTACTGCACTACTATATATATATATATATATATATATATATATATATATATATATATATATATATATATAGTTTAACCCTTTGTCATGTGGCTGGAATTTACATATAAAATATGTAAATATTTAAATATAAAAAGTTTGGAAGGAGTTTAGTGTTTTTCTGTAGCTCCTGCTATATGAATGATTTGATTCCTACAGGTTACATCTAGAGATGAGCGAGCATACTCGTCCGAGCTTGATGCTCGTTCGAGTATTAGGGTGCTCGAGATGCTCGTTACTCGAGACGAGCACCACGCGGTGCTCGTCTCGATTAAACGAGCACTGACCATTGAATTCAATGGAGCCGGCAATACAGCCGGCTCCATTGAAAGCAATGGGCTGCCGGCTAGCGCGGGATGAATTTTCGGTAAGGGCTTAAAAATATAAGCCTTTACCTGAAAATCATCGTAAAATGTGTAAAAAGTAAAAAAAAAATATATACTCACCTTGTCCTGGCAGAACGATGTTAGCCCATTGAATTCAATGGAGCCGGCAACACAGCCGGCTCCATTGAAAGCAATGGGCTGCCGGCGATCGCACAATGAATTTTCAGGAAGGGCTTAAATATATAAGCCCTTCCCTGCAATTCATCCAGAAATGTGTAAAAATAAAAAAATATATATATACTCACCTGGTCCCGGCAGACGGAGTTCAGCTGCGGCCAGCTGGCAGTTCTCCTAAACTGCTCTGAACAGCTGTGAGTAGTATTCAGCAGCCGGGGATTTAAAATCCCCGCCTGCTGAATGAGCTGCCTCTGATTGGTCACAGCCTGACCAATCAGAGGCAGATCTCACTCACACTCATTCATGAATTCATGAATGGGTGAGTGAATGCTGCCTCTGATTGGCTCAGCGCAGCTCTCAGCTGAATGACAGCAGTTCAGCACCACAGTGCAGGGGACAACAGGAGAAGACGCAGCTGTGCCCTGGCAGCTGAAGGGAGGTGAGTATCTATTTTTTTCGCTTTTTAAATCACTTTTAATTCATTTCCAGGGAATGGCTTATATGTAAAGCCTTTCCCTGAAAAAGAATTCAGGTGTGCCAGCGGACCATTGTCTTCAATGGAGTCGCCGGCAGCAGCAGCGGCTCCATTGACGAGAATGCCTGCATTTTTATTCTTTTTTACACTAAAATCTTTCTTTTTCAGGTAAGGGCTTTTATTTTTAAGTCCTTCCCGAAAATTCATCCCACGCTCGCCGGCAGCCCATTGCTTTCAATGGAGCCGGCTGTATTGCCGGCTCGATTGAATTCAATGGGCTAACATCGTTCTTCTCTGCCACAGCTGTTACAGCTGTGGCAGAGGAGAACGATCGTTATGCTGACAGTAGGGGGGGGGGGGGTCTCACTCTTGCCACTATTGTGGCCTAATAGTGAGACCTCGGAGCCCGAAATGCAGCCCTGCATGTTGCTCCTCGCCTGCCCTATCCATTTCTGTGTTTTTTACATGACTTTGGTGATTTGCTAAGATTTTCACAAATGAAAACCTTAGCGGAGCACCAGTCATATACAAAAATGCTCAAGTCGCCCATTGACTTCAATGGGGTTCGTTACTCGAAACGAACTCTTGAGCATCACTGAAAGTTCGACTCGAGTAACGAGCACTCGAGCATTTTGGTGCTCGCTCATCTCTAGTTACATCACATCTGTGTTAATGTAATGAACAAAACTAAACTGAGCTTTCACTTCATCGATATTATCCTAAAATGAAGCAGTAATAGAATATTTGGTATATGTAGGAAACCCACCTGGGGCTCCATCTTGATCTTAGCCTGGAAATCTTTACTAAGTTTTACTTTGTTTTAATTTTAAGAAGCATTGACCCATCAAAATCCATTAACCAAAGTGCTCACTTAATTGTAAATGGTTATTGATTGTCAGCCCTGGATTAGTAATGCTCCTGAACACCTTCAAGCAGCTACATTAAACATTGTTTAGTCCCTAGACAGTGATGCATACTTATTTCTGTCCAGTCCATTTAAGGTACCACGCTTTGAAATATCTTCCATTTCTGCAAATTAGTGCTGTAATACATAAAGCTTTAAACTAAACTAGCTATTGAGACAAATGCTCGGCATGATCGCAAGATAATCAGCACTCAGTAGTATAATATAGCCAGCAGTTGTTTTATGTTTAGGATTTGATACATTTAGGGTGAAGTCACACGCCGGTTTTACGCCGAGCCAATATACGTTGTCCTCCTGTGCAGAGGGAGTGGATAGAAGAGCCAGGAGCAGGAACTGAGCTCCCGCCCCCTCTCTGCCTCCTTTCCGCCCCTCTGCACTATTTGCAATGGGAAGAGGTGGGGCGGGGCTAAATTCCATGAATTAGCCCCGCCCCGTCCCACCTCTCCCCATTGCAAATAGTGCAGAGGGGCGGAGAGGGGGGCGGGAGCTCAGTTCCTGCTCCTGGCTCTTCCAGCCTCCCCCCCCCCCCCCTGCACACGAGGACAACGTTTTCACGCCGAGCCGATATACGTTCGTGTGGCTTCACCCTTAGGCTGGGGTCACACGGGTCATATTTGCAGCGGAAATCTCGCAGTTTTGCTGCAGCGAAAAACAGCGAGATTTCCACCGACACACGACACTTATCCATGGGTTTTGGAGGGAGTGGCTTCACCGCATGCTTTTCTGTTGCGGCTGTCTCTCCCATAGAGGAGAGCGTGACCGTAGCAGAAAAAAAACAAAAAAAAACATGCTGCACCCTGGGAATTCGCGCCGCAGTCCCGGCTTTTGACAAATCTCATCCACATAGCTGGCTAATGCAGGGATTAGCGGCCACAGGCGGATTTGCCGCAACGCAATTCCGCACGGAAATTCCGCGGCAAGTCCGCCCCGTGTGAACCCAGCCTTATAATACTGTATATTTATTTACTTCTAATCTTTATATTGCACTGAAGTATACCACAACACAGTACAGATGTGATGGTCTGCACAGGTCTACTATACTACCTACTTATAATTAGGGCTCATGTCCACTACTGTATGCATACAGCACTATGAGTCACCTCACAGCATTTTGCAGCCATTCGCTCTGTGTATGGTACTGCGCATGCCCGCGTATCACACAGACATGCGCAGTGTGATTTTTTTTTTATTCCCCGCCTCCCATACGCAATGTATTGCATATGGACACCGTATCATACGCAGCCCATACAAGTGCATAGGGCTCGGCCTACATACAGGGCTCTGCTACTATGCAGAGAAATAGAGCATATTGCGATTTATTTCCCTTTTGTACCTGTACGCAGTGTCTACACGCATGTGTACATGCATCAATGAAAGTCCATTGACACAATTCACCGCGTATCACGCGTCTCCGCAAAACAAGGCCGTGGCCATGAGCCCTGAGTAAGAGCCTGTACGGGCATGCTGAACCAGAATTTCTTATACTGCAAATTATTGATATAAATTTGTGTGAAGTACAAAATAAATCCTTAATGACGAGAAGCAATATTCTGGGGAAGATCTATTGAGTCTATCACGTAAGAGAGAGTGGGAGTGTTTGCAAGCATGAGTATAATTGCAGGGTTCCCACATAGGGTGTGCATTAGGCATGATGTGGTTCAGTGCCCATGTGCCCAGTGTCACGGCTCGATGTGCATATCGGAGGATCGGGACCTCAGACTGGCACATATTCATTTTCATTTCAGGGCTCGACACTGACGGGGATACTTCTCTGCTGGTATGTGAACAGATTGGTTGGCTGGGAGGTGTGTATCCCAGCTAGCCAATCAGCATTAGCTTGTATACATATATTTTAACTCCTCCTCACAGAGGACACGAGTTATACACTCAGTCTGAGGCTTCTTTTACACAAGTGGATATCAGCCGGCCATTTTCATGGCTGGCCGATATATACTACGTCGGTTGAGAAAAATTTGGTGAACGGGCACACAAATCAAACGTTTTTGAGAGCCCTGCCTAACACGGCAGACTGATTGCCTTGATTGATGTGGACCTGCACTCATTCCTGGGACCTAAGTAACCCTACTTGGCTGGTGGTGAAGCCGCAGCACACGGAGTCGTCCGGAGTATGGTCACACCGGATACCACGCTGTCCACAGGAGCCACTACTGCCAGCTCAGACAGCAAACAACTGACAATACACAGCATCTTAGCTCAGTATGCAGCCCAGTAAATAGCCAGCTAATTACCCACAGATGTGAGCACATTACATCACACCTACTGAGCAAGAAGGTGCAGAACCATATCTAAAACCTGCACCGGACTTCGTCAATCCGGGAGCGATCTCACCACTGCTGCAAGAAAATCTTCATTTTAATCAATAGAATGTGGAAAGTATGCAGATTTTTGGCACAAAATAAATGGCGGTGTTCACATGAAATATACGCCGAGCGAATGAAACCATACCGAAATTATAACTGGAAAACTTTTCAGCATATAGTGAATGGCCTTTATTTGCTGAAACCCCCTTTATTGCTATTTGAGAAGCCTGTTATTATTCCTAATTCCCTTTCTAGGTTCATACTCTAATAACGGAGTCCATATAACAGATAAATATGTTTTACTAAGTACTTGGTGAACATTAAAATAATTTGCAGGTGTACATTAGTTCATGCACAATGGTAAGAGCCAGAGAAGCTGTACTGCAGCATAATAGGGCAATAGTCAAGAAATAACTCCTTACATGTGAAGCTTGGTTATAGTTTGCACTCACATGAGAAGTTTTCGTCTAGCATCATGTCATCGCATTGCCAAAGCTTCCGAATGAACAGACTTGGTTATAGAGAATATTACACTGTAAGAAGCAAGCACATATCAGCCACCTGTTCCAGTTTTTGTGCAGCCAATTAAAAAACTGCTGTTACGTCCTTGCAGGGCTCTTACCCTACAGGGTCTGCAAGAGTGTAAATATAAGGTTGTAACAGAAAGGATATATACACAAAATAATAAACACAGAGAGCACAAAATATATATATAAAGAAAAGAAAAGGGGTGAGAAAAGGAATCTGACCCAAAACCTCAGACACAAGGGATGCCTGCCTAAACGCGGAGTGATCGCCATGATGAGGAACCTGGAGCAACCCTAATTTTCACTAGAAGGAAAGCAGGGAACAGCGGCAAAGAATAAATAACACTATAGTATATGAATGATGACTTAGGCCCAATGCACACGTACGGATTTGCATTGCAGAATACGGAGCATGCGTCTGCCTCCGGATTCTGCAGCAAATACCTTCCATAGCATGGAATGTAAAAGTGGGTTTCCATGCCCACGAGCGGAAATCAATTGTGATTTTCCACTCGCGGGGGAAAAATCACATAATTCTTTTATATTTTGAGCCGGATTCCATGTGGACGGCTTCCGTTGAAGTCAATGGAAGCTGTCCGACCCGCGGTCCTTCCGCAATCATCACTAAGGAAAGGCACCAGAATCTGCATCATTTCCTAGAGACGGCATGGTCACATCTGTACGGCGCATGTGCGCCAGATGGCACATCTGCAGTACAGATAAAAAACATCTGGACAATTACGCAGGGGTTACCGGCTGGGCACCGGGTCAGATTATGCTGCGGGATCCCACATGTGGAATCCAGTTGTGTGCATGCGGCCTAAGACTCAGGGCATCAAGGTGAATATGTAGGATACATAGCTTGCCTGAAGACTAAGGTCATACAGGAAACTGCAGATGGGACCAAACACCTTCAGATAGCATTCTTCAGATAAAATTCCAAAAACCAGACCAGCAAGATCTTCTCAAAGGGTGCTAGCTAGTTATACTTGACAAACAGAATAACCAGCACCCTCCTAGAGGAGGAGCCAGAATAAATGTGCAAAGTCTAATGCTGGACTGACTGGGCGATAGCACCTCCCAGCCAAGCAATTCCACCATGCTCAAAGATGTGCTCCTGTAGGCGCTCAGCTCGGGAATGACGGTGAGCATGCTCCAACGTGGGGATCGTGTCAGCTAAGGCTGATGTCATGACATCACCCGGGTCCCATTCCTCGCCGCCTGAAGTTATTTGGTCCAGTCCGCAAGAAGATGAAACGAAGAATAGAAAAGTCGATCAATAACTATTTTATTACTCCAATTACTAGCTAGATCTTGTGTTCTGACAACATATAGTCCAGTGGTGGATCATGGGCAGGTGTAAGCCTTGCCAAGATCATACAGCCTGGAAGTTCAGACCCTTCTCCTATGGAGGCAATTTACATGCTTGGATGTAGCATTTTTTACTTTTTGCATGAGTCATACTACGTTAAGAAAAATGTTTTTTGTGGGGGCCATGTTTCAATTTTGTTTTGTATTCCCTGCTTTCATTTGTAAATGGGATGATATGGAGAACATGAAATTGTGTTCACATTGTGGTAAAAATGACATCTTAACTTTATTCTGTTGGAGAATACAATTACCATTACTGCTTTAAAAAACAGCCCTTTAAAAGATTGCTTCTGTTACCATCTTCTCGCCCCGTAACATTGTTATTTATACATCTACAGCCCTGTGGGAGGGCTTGTTCTTGCAGAGCAAGCTGTTGTTTCCATTGGGACCATGTAGGGATACATACAACTTTTTGATTGCTCTTTACTTAACTTTTTTTTATTGCAGATGGGATGAACAAAATTCTGTCATTTTGTATTTCTTTCTTCTGGCGGTGCTCACTGGGCAGGAAAAACAATTCAATATTTTAATTGATTGGACTTTTATGGATGTGGTAATACTAATTATTAGAGATGAGTGAGTATACTCGGTAAAGGCAATTGCTCGAGCGAGCATTGCCTTTAGCGAGTACCTGCCCGCTCGAGATGAAACGTTCGGGTGTCGGCGGCGGGCAGGGAGCTGCGGGGGAGAGCGGAGCGGAACGGAGGGGAGATCTCTCTCTCTCCCTCTCTCCCCCCTGCTGACAGCCGCTACTCACCGCTCCCCCGCGCCGGCACCCGAACATTTCATCTCGAGCGGGGAGATACTCGCTAAAGGCAATGCTTGCTCAAGCAATTGCCTTTACAGAGTATACTCGCTCATCTCTACTAATTATGCTTTTTAAATAAAAAAATGGTGACAGGGGTTTGTTAAACTTAAAATTTTTGCAATATTAAAGCAAACTTTAGGCCGTTTTCACACAGGCGACAAAATGGCACGATATTCTTGTGATGCGACAGTGCTACAAATGGCATGTATGTAAAGCCTATGCTTTCCAATGTGTTCTTTCACATTAGTGGTGTTTTGTAGCCTGCGACATTGCGATGCGTTATGTTTTGTAGCCCATGTTTCCCTATGGAGGCTTCCTCTCTATTACATCGCATGCAAATGCTTTTTTTCATGCGGTGTGATGCAACTTTTACCGTAGGAAATCCTACTATAAAAGCCCTAAACTAAGCCCTGGCTGCTCCCCGCGAGTCTCCACTGAAGTTCAGGCAGACTTGCTTCCTGGATTGGAGGTTCAAAATCCCCACCTCCAGGAGGCGCGGGCTGTGATTGGTTCTTGAGTGCTGTGGCTCAGCCAATCAGAGCTAGCGCTCGATGAACCAATCACAGCCAGCACTTCCTAGAGGCACTGATTTTGAACCTCCAATCCAGGAAGTGATGACAGAAGACTAGAAGCAAGTCTGCCCGGGTCCTGCAGAGAAGACGCGGCGAAGTGAACACACATGCTATATTGATACGATTTTCTCACGGCGATATTGCGTCGCCCGTGTGAAGGAGGCCTTATTGTACTTACTTTTACATTTTGTCCTATGTACACTGAATCGCCATTTTATTAAAAACACTGGCCCTTTTAGGATTTGAGATTCTCTGTATGGAAATTAGACGCATGACCCCGCAGTGCAGAATAAAATCAAGCTTTTCATGGATCAGTGTAAGTGGGAGTCCACACATAGGCCGCCTGCACACGGGCAGAAATCCCGCCGCGGGATTTCCCGCGGGATTTCCGCCACTGAAAGTTTGCATAGGAGTGCATTACAATACGCACTCCTATGCAGACGGCCGCGGTTTGGCCGCGCGAAATCTCACACGGCAAACAAACCGCGGCATGTCCTATTTTTGTGCAAGGCACGCACTCACCCGGCCGCCGGCTCCGGTCTGCGCATGCGCCGGCTGCGCCGCAGCCGACACATGAAATAGCCGGGGCCGCCAGGCGCGGGTGAGTACGTGCTCGTCCCTGCAGGCTCTGGGGTCGGGTCCCGCGGCGAGAATTCTTGCTGCCGGATCCGACCCGCTCGTGTGCAGGCGGCCTTAAAAATTGAAAAATCTAGCAATCTGAGTAACTTTAAATGAGGCCTGGTCATTAGTGCTAGACTAGCTGGAGTCTAGCCTGAGCAAGTATTTCTAACAGATTGGCAAAACCTAGTAGAATCTACGATGAGCTGCTGTGGTTCCGAATGCCAAAAGGAGGTCTAATGCACTATTAGATGGGTGTCTCTAATAAAGTGGCCATTCAGTGTAAAGACCCCTTTAAGAACACTCAAAAGATCAGTGTCATTAAATTGCGCATTGGAATTTTTAAAAAATCCTTGCAAGAAATTACAGTTTACGCTGATACATATTTAAAACAGGAACAAAAATGAATCACACAGTTATGTATGGAGGAGAAATGTTTCTTGGAGTGATTTGCAAGTCAAAAGACTCATCAAAACCATTTGTGGTATGTATTTATGTAGCAAAAAAGCGAGATAAATGGCTGCTTGTATTGCGCTCCATTCCTGAAGATCTGGGTAATACGAAATCTGTATCGTCCTGTCAGCTATAATATTTTACATCTGTTTAGGAGGCACAAATTGCTTTGATTGAGATGCAATAGCGGGCAGGTAGTGTATGCGTCTATTCATGTAAGGATATTTACCAGTAAGAGCCATTTACCTCCATTTTTGGGATTTTCTATATTTGCATGAGAAAAAAAAAATGATTTGAGACATTATTGAAATTCATCGGGTATCTAGTCGGAGGATCTGTTCCGTTGACAGAGCCTCTAGCTACGGCTCTGCTAATTGCAATGCTTTTGTAATTTGAAATAAGACTTGTGTCCCTTGATTTCTTTATGGATCGGTGTTAATAAAGATGTGTTCCTCCGAATAGGGAATTCAGCCTTGTGCAAAATGAGGTTAAATAAATAGCTTATAGGAGCACTCAATAATTCACAGCAAGGGATGCATCCCATTAAGCAAAGAAACCCCAGATCACAATGCACTGTGTATTATATCATAGACTGTAATTAAGTAATATTCGCTCTGGAATAAATGGTGGATTTTAATTCCGTTCGTGTTTCTCTCGGCGAGTCTCTGCAGAGGGAATGAGACGACATTTATGACATCACTGTTTCAGCATAACATCGGACAAGAGCGAGACTGCGAGGTAATTGAATAGAAACACATTTGCTAAGCCTTAGTGAATAATAATGGAGTTAACTTGGTTTATTTGGATGAGCAACTCAATGTTCTTGGTGAATGATAACAATGTTAATGACAAGCAGTGAAAAAAAAGGAAAAGAGATGAGGAAATGTTTAGATAACACAAAATGACTTTCCGTAATGAGAAACAGCACTTCCCACCATGTTGTTTACAGGGATTAAAATACAGATGTAACAGGCATCATCATTAGGCTTCATTTCTACTTCTTACGTATTAATATCTACTTAAAATTATGATTTGATGTTTTGGATTGCAGTACCACTGTTTACCACATGGTGAGCTGTTCAGTGTACGCACAGTCATGAGAAAAAGACAATACTCTCTTGGAGGCAATGGTAGTGAAATTTTACAAAGCGCCATCTAGTGGTCAATAGCAAATGCTTTGCAACCATATGTTATATTCTTCGAATCATTGAAAAAAAGACAAATAGTCCTGATAAAAAACATGATTGTTTTCTCTATGCAGCTTCTATGCAGACTAATGTCCCTCTGTGGCTACAAAGTAATAAAAATAAAATAAATCTTGCTATTTGTATAGAACCAACCTATTCCGTAGTGCTTTCAAGTAATTTATTTATTACCCCCACCCCCCCACCAAGCTGGATATTCATTTTACCGACCTCGGAAGGATGGAAGGCTGAGTGGACCCTGAGCCGGCTACCTGAACAAAGCGGGAATTGAACTCACAACCTTCAGGTCATGAGCGAGAGCTTAGAACTGCATTTCTGCTGCCTAAGCACTCAGTCCTCAGTGCCATATTGGACAGGGTACAGTTCACTAGCGTGGAGGAGTGATCGGAAATCTTAGGGGCCAAGGCCAAGAGTGGACATGGGGGGGCTTGCTGTAGAAGAAACCACCACCTGGACTTCAGGAGCTTCCCAAATCCGAGCCAAGGGACTCTCCGGGACTAGGTCCACCATGGTTGCTTTTAAACTGACTAGGCTCATGACCATGTCACTGATAGTGAGCTCGATTGCAGGGCTGAAGTATAGGTGACAGTAGCTTTCTCAACTCATGGAAGAACAGGCTTGAGATGCTCAAAAAACTTTTAGTAACATTAAACAACAAGATGAACAGCAGTGATTCAAGGAGAAATTAAAGTTCAGACTTAACACCCAGTCTGTGTATGGTGTTTCCCATTTGGGTATACAAAAGTGATCGCTCAGGGTTGAGGGCTCCAGAGTTCAGTTCATACAAGGTATCGGATCTCTTACAAGTGTGGTCACTGGAATAATGGTGTAGGCTGCACAAGACGGAGACAGGCTGTAGGCAGAGAAGTTCAGTCCCAAACTTGTATGGAAGCTTACCCTTCCTTATTTGGCGGTTGCAGAACAATCTCTTGAAAGTTATGCGTTATCCCGTCTGGTTACCAGCGTGAAGAATGGCTTAATGGGCAGTGGGGCTGAAACAGTTCCAGTCTGCCATGTTTCTCATCCACCTTCACACTCTGCTAAGTGCAGCCACCAACAATTCCATAAGCATTAACAGAGTGTTACATTAAAGCACAATAATATTTCCAATAGCATCCATTGACCCACATGCCTATCTGTCTATAGAAGGAAAAAATGGCCAAACAACAAAATATAAATCAAGAAACAGGAAAGGAGAAATGAGACCCCTTTACAAACCATGATCCACTACACTCCATAACATTACATTGATCCCTGTTGCGTAAAGCATTGTGACAGGTGGAACATACATAAGGTTTATCTTCCGAACTCCACTTGTAAGGCCTCATTCACACAAGGTGTCAATTTAACACAAAGTAGGCACCTCAAAAAATTGCGTCTATTGGAACCAATGGTTTCCTATGAGTTCCTCCAGGCAAACAATTTTTCTGATGTGCCAGAAAAATCGCACGTCAAAATATAAGACATGGGCGCATTATTTGATCATTGATATTCCTTTCAAGTCAAAAGATAGGTCTTGTCCTATTTTTTGACGACAAAACACCAGTGGTTCCATAGACTCCTATGGGAGTCTATGCCAGCTGGGCGAAAAAGAGAGGGAGTTTAACAGCGGCTAGTGCTGTTAAACAATGACAGATGCTCTAGTAAGGCATTTAAAGTCCTTTACATTGTTCTGGCGCCCAA